>NC_138208.1:20540151-21140151 GCF_964194415.1 Vipera berus | reverse complement strand
AGGATATGACATTGACCTAGTCTCACAAATGCCCATATTCCAAGTGGCTAGGTTCATGGGTCCAGGCTTCTGTGATACAAGGCTACTATAGTTGTGCTACTTGATTCTCCATTGTCTTTTTCCAGATTGGGAAGAAACCAAATCCTCTTCAGCCTTCTCTTTAACTCTGATCAGGAATCTTCCTGAAAACCCATGACATCTACTTTTTTTCCAGTTTACCTCCACTACAGTCTTCTAATATTAATTGTTTCTGCTTGTTTTCTGGACTTCCTGTGCTCACATTTTAAACAAAATATGCAATGGCAAATACACACAATCCCACCCATATGTTGAAATGAAGAGGAGGATACAATCAGGGAGACGGGGAGTATGAAAACTAAAATGAAGACAGTTTAAACAAACTGGGTCTACTTAATCTTCAGAAGAGAAGAAGGATAAGGTAGCATTTTCAATCACTTGAAGAAATTCCTACTAAAAATGTCAAAAATTTATCTCTATCATTATATACTGCAGAATACAAAAAATGCATCTAAGTTACAGGAAGACAATTTCTAGATGAATATTAAGGGACAATTGTAACTATATGAAGAATTAAACAACAGAATAAATTCCATGGTGATAAATGGGTTACCTTCCATTTAAAAGTATTCAGGTTGAAACTGGACAACCAGGATGCCTTAATTTATTATTTTTTCCTTAATTAAGGATCCTTGGTGGAGCAGTGGGCTAATGCCTCCTTAAGTAACACCAGCTGCCTGCAATTAGTGCAGGTTCGCATCCCACCAGGCTCAAGGTTGACTCAGCCTTCCATCCTTCCGAGGTAGGTAAAATGATTGTTGGGGGCAATTAAGCTGACTTTGTAATAATGCCGCTTGGGGTGTGTGTGAAAGCCCTAATAAGCAGGCATATACATAGAATGAAGGCTACTGCTAAGCTTGTAAGCCGCCCTGAGTCTTCGGAGAAGGGCGGGATATAAATGGAATTAAAATAAAAATAAAATAAAAATAAAATAATTTGGATTCTTGCACTGAGCAGGTCTACAATAAATGTTTCTTTTTCATTTCTTATTCATGGAATAAGAAGAAAACACCTGATCATCAAACACCAAAATGGCAAATTAGAAACACAAGTCTATCATAAAACTACCCACACCAGCCTCTCATAAGAGAAGATATGTAAGAACACAATTTAAATGAGCACAAATGCACTGCAGCAATCTTGAATATCACAAAAAGAAAACAGATCATCTAGCCAACATCTTCCAACAAAATGGATATCCGCACAATTTTATCAGCAAGTGCCTGATCACTCAATCCCCTATAGCCCAATCAACACAAGCTGTAAAAAGAATACTTTACCATACATCAAAAACATCTCAGAAATCACCAACAGACTATTATAACAATATGGCACCACTGAAGCAGACAAACTAAGTAAAGCCTTCCAGCCCCAAAAGAATAAACAGGACTCATCTACAACATACAGTGTAATACTGCCACAGTCACTACATAGGACAAACAGGCAGAAGACTGGCAGAATGCATCCATGAACACCAACTAGCAGTCAGAAGACATGATGAAAACTCTTTAATTTCACAACATTTGGACAGACTTAATATAATTTCAATTGGGAAACTGTGAGCCAAGCCAAGTTGAAAAACGCCCAGAGTATTCCTGGAAGCCTGGCACTCTGAGAAATCGACCATCAGCAGGCACATAGAGATAAACAACATCTATATAACATTCAAAAGAGACAATCAAAAAGCCAAAAAGGAAACAAAACAAAACACCTCCTCACCAGCAATCAACATCCAAATGAGATTAACACTGGACCAACACCAAGATTAACACTAGATCAACAATCAAGGAGTAAAAAAATACTCCAGTCAAGGAACTACCAGCTCAGACAAACAGTAAACAGCCTAATCAAGGAACCATCAGTACCATTCTCACTGACACAGAAAGGGCAAGTCACTAGTAAATGACAGCAAACCCACTCCTCTCTAGCACTGATGATGTTACCTAGTTTTGTAAAGCAACCAAGTTCAAAGAGCACTGAGGACCCCGCAGATAAGAAATTCTATTTTATATAGTACAATTAATTTGACTTTACTAAAGAACTGTGATTCATGTATAAGCAATGTGCTTAAAACACAATTCTATTGCCTTTGTTATCCGATAATATTTTTATTTGAAGCTTCAGCTTTTCTATGAGCTACTAAATGTATTCAGTAGGAACACTTGATAGTCTTTTAATTATATTTATTCTTTCCATGAGTAAAAAGTTAATGTAGGCCATCCTCCCATTCTCTCCTCATTCTGTTTCTAGGGAGAGAGAAATCAGGATGAAGTCAGTGTGGATTTATCTGTGAAAGAGAGGGCAGGATTGCTCTTTCAATCAGCCAAGAATTGTGTCTTACTATTCCATACAGCTATACAAATTACAATGTCAGAATACGTCAGCATATAAAAAGATATGCAGTGTTACCATTTTTATTTTTTATTTTTTTTAAAAAAAATCATTTTGAGATGCAGCCAGCCTGATGAGTCGCCAAGTGTCAGGAGGGAGAAACTTCTGTTATCCTTTCTGGATAGCAATTTAAATGTCATCTTTAAAACTCCTGAGGATAGGCCTGTGAAACGTAATCGGCTCCTATTGTGCTATTTAATCATTTGAGAAGCTGCACCTGCTATTTCTACCCTCCACATGTATCAAAAGGTACGCATCATATTCAGCAATAACCTAGCTTAACTGCTCCTCATTTCATTTTACTTCCTTTACCCATTACATTCCAATTATCTGATCCTATCTCTCTGGCTTCTACTCACTATGGAATTCCTCATTCATTGAATCAGTTATTTACCTTTATCTTTTCCCATTATATGGTTTACATTTTGAAAACTTTTCTTATTAGTAGCTTCTTGGTTTTTTTCCATGCATAATGAAAGCTGCTTTATTGGTAAAAGGAAATCCTTGTTAGATCTCACCAGTTTCTGCCTTTTTTCTCCTCTTTGATCATTACTGTATCTTTTCCCCATGCTCTGTTAGTTTCACATTTGAGACATCTTTTATAAGAGAGAGCAGATTGCTCCATTTCAGTAAATTATTTTAAACTACATACATTGAGGATCAAATACAGCTATGCAAACTTGCAACATCTCTTCATATATGACCCGTATTTTCTTGGTTGTCACAGAATACCTTTTGTTCTGAAAAAAACCAAGTCCACTTGCTTGGAATACTTCTAGAAACAAAAAAAAAATGTATTGTTCGATGGACTGTATCCTAAAAGAACTGGTAAAGATTTGTTTGGCTAAAGCAGACTGAGCTTGATCAAGAAGCTTAAACTGCATTTTGTAGGCCTTGGAGATGAAAAATTTAAAGATTTCTGTCTTAAAAAGAAATATGAGTGTTGAGATAATTGATCCTATTGAATCACTCAGTGATAAATCTGAAATAACATTAATTCATATTTCTTAATGGTTTTAATGCTCTGAATATGGGAAATTATCCTGAATGTTTAATACAAGAAAGCAAACTTGACTGAGCAGATGTAACAGACACCTGAAAGAATCATACTGTGTGTTCAAAATATCCCGTTCTGTTTAGAAAATCAAGTCAATGAACTTGAGCTTAGAAGTTTAACATAACTGAAGGAATTGTTCAAAACAATATCAATGTTGGTATATATTTTTGTTCATCCATGCAAGAAAAATACATAAATACTGTAATGTTCTCCAAAACAAAACTGAGATCTTTGGAACAAGCATAAAGTAACAGTCATGGTAGGAACTTTAATAACTCTGACAATGTTTGGAAGAAATCTTTGTAAATAAATTTGACAGGTTACAATATGCAAATTTTGGGAAATGCAGTGCAGATTTATATTGGACATTCAGTTTAGAATTTTGCTATTCTTCAAATCATTGAGAATTCATGAGTGTAAGGAAGAGTGTTTATTGTATGTTTGTTGATTTAGGGAAGCATAACATAAAACAGGACGTGGTGGCTCAGTGGGTTAGGACGCTGAGCTTGTCAATCAGAAGATCGGCAGTTTGGCGGGTCGAATCCCGAGTGCCACGTAGCAAAGTGAGCGTCTGTTACTTGTCCCAGCTTCTGCCAACCTAGCAGTTCGAAAGCACGTAAAAATGCAAGTAAAAAAATAGGGACCACTACGGTGGGAAGGTAACAGCGTTCTGTGTGCCTTTGGCGTCTAGTCATGCCAGCCACATGACCATGGAGACGTCCTCGGACAAGCGCTGGCTCTTCGGCTTTGAAATGGAGATGAACACCGGCCCCTAGAGTTGGAAACGACTAGCATGCATGTGTGGGGGAACCTTTACCTTTAAGATAAAACAATGGCAAGTTTTGCACAAAAGTAGAATAACAGAATGTTTGGTGAATTTGGAAGATGAGAATATGATGGAAATAAAATGTGCGAGAATAAACATGTTATAAATGGCTAATGTTGAACATTTGAATAAAATGGGTTACATCTTTTAATATGTAATTGAAGAAATGTATAAAGTTTATGGTATCAGCAGTATATTTGTTCAAGATATAAATATATATGTAGTGCAGGTAACGCCATATTTTTGATTGAGAACATGGTTTGCAACAAAAGTTAGGTTCCACTCATCCACAGCCAATGTTACCAAGATTCATTTGAATCCTGTTGTCTCCCATCCAGGCTCCTACACCCTCCATGCACTGCAAATGGGCAGCACAGCATCATTTGAATCATTGCTTTAGTTTAGTATTTAGTAAATAGTAAACCAACTCCTTTGGTTTAGTATGTCTGCTGCTTACCCTAAGAATTTAGTGTGATGAATATGTTTATGTTCTTGTTGATACTGAAAGTTAGGGTTAGGGTTAGGATTGTGAGATATTTATTTTGAACTTTAAGTAACAGGATTTGGCTCTTGTTCCTTTCTTACCCACCAGTGAGTTCTGTAATCAAAGGGATATCTTCAAATTCATTCTAGATATCTGTGCAATATTCAAAAGCTACATGCAGGAGTTATAAACACAGTAGGTTCCCAAAAATGAGCATCTGCAAATAGCTTGGAACTGCACAGTTAATTTTTGGGAAACTTACAAATCACAGATCATGGAGAAGGTCATTAAGAAAAACAAAAGAGTTTCCTAGGGCTTCCTGTTTTGCGCAGTAGCACAGCAGCTGAGGGATTGCAGGGCTCCGCACTCTACGGCCGATTTCTACCTGCTAGGGGACACTAAATGGGCCTGAAATCAGCCCACAGAGGCAATAAAGAAGGAGGAAAGTCCCGCCAAGCGCAGAGAGATGGTGGTCAATGTGATTGGTCTGGGAAAAGCCCTCCAGAAACCAGCAGGAGAAAGGCTAGCTTAACTTCAGAGTCTAGCCCAAGCTACAAGCAGCCGAATTCCAAAAGACTATTTTAAGTTGACTGTAAACAACATGCTTGGAACTGGGTAAGAACACTGATTTTCTCTCTTCTACTTGATAATTGATTTCCTGGAGAAAAAAAAACCAAGAAGCAAAAAGCGTCCGAAAATGAGAAGGAGGGGGATCTTTGCCTCACCCTCCTATGGATGGAAGCAGCAAATTAAATCCTTAAGTGGGGGCAGAAATATACTGAAATGAAATGAATATAAGATCTAAATCTGGATAAGTTTGAAATTGGTGGACTGTGTTAATATTTCTTTTTTAAATCCTGAAAATAGAAGAAAATAATTGCTTATTTTGAAAACTGAAAAACAAACTAGTCCTGACATCTAGTGATGGATGAAAATATAATAGTTGCTTCAATACAGGAACTAGCAAAGCCCAGGAAAAGATAATTTGTTTTTGGGTGACCTTCAATGTCTTAATAACAGAGAACAGCTGTGACAAAAAGAAAACATTTTGGGCTACCTACAAAGAGAGAACTATAAACTTTAGGGGAAAAAATGACCTTTCTGGATTACAAATACTTATTCAACTGTGACTTTAAAGCTGTCTGCAGAGAAAGGAAAATCCTGATTTTTGGCTATCATGGAAAACCAGAGATCTGCAGAAAGAATATACCAAGAAAAAACAAATACTTTACAGGAGGAGATATATGCTATGTTAAAACTAATTCAAACAACAATGATCTCAAACCATGAGGAAATTAAAAATAACTTTGAAAATATAAATGAATGCATCTCTAATTTAACTTCAGAACAAAAAAATTCTCAGAAAATAAAAATAGAGAGTGAGCAGATAAAACAGACAACTAATAACCAAAGAAGAGAGATTTAAAGATGGAACCTAAGAACAGAAGGAAGTATGACTCAACCCAGGTGGGAAAAAACTTACAGGAAATAATGTACATGGAAAAGATAACTTATACTTGAAGATCACAAAATAAGTCTGAGGACAAGAAAAAAGATTTGACAAAATGGATTACAGAGCTGCCAGGAAAATTGCAAGAACTTAAGAGACAAAAACTGATAAGAAAAATTAAGAGAGAAAGAAAGGAAAAATTTTCAATGAATATGAAGGGGCAGATGGAATATTTGAAAATTAAACATCTATTTGAATATGGTTAAAAAAATAGAAATATTTTGGATATAAGTGAATTTTAAGAGGGATGAGCCCCTCAAGTAATATAGTATTTTTTCTTTTGTTTTTCCTTTGTGTTCTGTGTTTTGACATGAGAAATATAAAAATGTTGGGATGGTTTATATAAAGAAAATGTTTTAGATACTTAAGTAAAATTGATCTTGAGAAAACTGAATGGATAAAATGCTTTGATTAGATCTAAAAGATTAAATAATTGGATTTATTTAAATAGAACACTTAAAGATTAAACATATGCTTGAATATGGTTAAAAAGAAGAGAAAAATTCTGGATATAAATGTACATTAGTCTAAGGGGGATATGTATGTTAAGTAGTATACTATTGTCTTATTTCTTTTTCTTTTCTTTATTTTTTTAAGATACGAGAAACGTAAAAATGTTGGGATGGCCAGTATGAGGAAAAAGACTTAAATAGTTAAGTGAAATGAAAACTAGTAAGAATGTTTTGAATATTGTGGGGAAAACAAATTTAAATAAGAATTTTAAACAGGATCTATGATAAGGCAATCAAGATGATCAATTAGAAAAGAAGTTTTATATCAATGTGGTTATTATTTGCAGAAATATTAGAAAAATGTCTATATTTAATTGTTATTTATCCAAATAATAAGAATTGTACTAATTGACGGTTGGCAAAAGACAACATTTTTGGGGGGGAAAGAACATCAAGCAAAGCTATTATGTGGACTATACGTAGAATTATAGAAACTAATTGTTATTGTTTTTTTAAATATAAACCCAGACAACACAATGTTTACCAAATATTAAGGTGATTGTGTAAAAAAAATAATAAAACATATTTTTAGAAAAAGAAGAACAAAAGAGTTTCTTAAAATGTCCAAAATAAAAAAGGGGAAAATGATCAATATACCAGCTAGAGCTACAGAGCATTTCAGATATAAACTCAAAAAGAAATTGTAGAATGTGCTGAACTATGGATGCAACTCCATGAATCACTTCATGCACTGTTTGAAATTGTTCTGCCGGCAGCAAGATCTGACTGCTGGCACAGCAATGGATTCTATTGCAAATCAGGGCTGTTTCCAAAGGAGGTAGAGAAGGAGAGGTCTCAGGGCTTATGGAGCAAAGGAACTGGATGAGGCTGTTGGCAGGCCCAGAGGAAGGGAAAGAGGCTTTTGGAGGAGTTGGAAGCAGTGGCGGCAGCACAGCATGCTCCAGGGGCAAAAAGGAGTGAGGCCCCTTTAAGGAAAAGGTAGAAGAGACAAGATCAGAAAAAGGAAAGGAGGTGAGGTTGTCGTGCAGAAATACAAGCTAATTTGAGGGCTAATACGCATGGAGCTCCATTTCCATCTGTCCTGATTGGCATCGTTCGCTCCCTAGACACTAAAATGGATGTTCTGAAACTTGAGCTGGCCATGAATAAGGAGTGTAAATCGGAAGTGGTGACACTTTGAGAATTGTATGCAGCGAAATTTATTTTGATGTATGCTGATTGGTGTACATTCAAGTGACAATAAAGAAGTTGTTGTTGTTGTTGTTGTTGTTGTTGTTGTTGTTATTATTATTATTATTATTATTATTATTATTATTATTATTATTATTATTATTATTATTATTATTATTCCAGAAAAGGTATAATTCCTTTAAGTGTTACAGACAGGTGCTACATTCAAAACACTTTTGAAAGATTGAATCTGAAGTACTGCAGAACCCTAATTTCAGCTGCTCAATAAAGATGGCAAAATGCTAAAAGATAAGGAAGAAAAGACAAAAATATTCAGTTCCAATTTTATCTCAGACATCTCTAACAGAACATATGTGTGATTCACCAGGAAGTAGTGAAGAAGAGGCTGAAAAGACATAACTGAAGCTGGAAGCCCTTGGAAACATAGTCAAGGAATATCCCTGAATGAGTTTAAGCCTCCAGGAACAAATGAATTGTAGCCTACATTTCTGAAGAAATTCATTGATGATCTAGCCCAGGATGGGCAACCATGGTCCCTTTACAACCTGTGGACTTCAAGTCCCAAAATTCCTGGGACTTGACCATGGCCCCTGCTCTTGCCAAATCTTCATTATTATCCTTGAAAAATCCTAGAAAATGGTAGAACACAGATATTCCTCTTTTTTAAAAAAGAAAAAGAAACGTAAGAACTGAGTGGTAGGGAAACTACAAATCAGTTACATTAAGATCAATACATGAAAATGATGTGATTGACAGAGCGTGGTATGTCAAGAAATTATATCACCAAATTAATCTTACCTTATTTTCTTAATTAGGCTTTTTCCTGTTGGATTGTAGGTTAAAGGTTGTAGATATAATATAGCCTGAATTCAGCAAATAATTTAATAAAGTGGTCCATGACATTTTCACTAGCAGATCGATTAAATGTGCCTGTTAACGATTCCTCATCATATCAGTAAACATTTGAGTGAATTGCTGAATATGAGTCAGTAATATGATTGGCTGAAAAAAAAAGCAGTTTTAGGCTGTGAATAATAATAATAATAATAATAATAATAATAATAATAATAATAATAATAATAATAATAATAATAATATAATATAATAATATAATATAATATAATATAATATAATATAATATAATATAATATAATATAATATAATATAATATAATATAATATAATATAATATATAGTTTCCAAATGATAGTGAGTAATCACTTTATTTGCTATGTGTCATACCCACCACCTCAACTACTATGTCCAGTTCTAATAATTACATTTTTTTAAATAAAAATGTCTAGCACAGGGGTGTCAAACTCAATTTCATTGAGGGCCGCATCAGCATTGCAGTTGCTCTCAGGGGGCCAGGTGGGTATGGCCAGGGTGGGCGTGGCTAGAGTGCATATGGCCTACTGGGTGGGCATGGCCAGCTCTACATCGTTTGCATCAAGGGTACCTATGGGGGCCTGGGCAGGAGTGGGACAGATCTGAGGGTCTCTGGCAGAAGGAGGATCTCTGGGCCAGGGCCAAGGAAGTGGGGGCCGTTCCCTCACTGTTTCCAGGATGGCTTCATGGGCCACATGAAACCACTTCGCGGGCCAGATCCGGCCCCCGGGCCTTGTGTTTGACATGTCTGGTCTAGCAGATAACCATTCATGAAGCTGGAAAGCAGTAACTGAACACTGAACTAACATCAGACAGGTCCTCAGTAAAATTCATTATTTCTAATGGGCATGGACAGGGTGATTGGTTTTGTCTTGAAAAGCTAAATGACATGGAATATCAGTGTGTTGTGAATAGAATCTCACAATGGGAGTTTCAAAAAGTTACCTGGGAGTCACAAACTAAAACATAACGTTCTCTTTTCGTACTACTACTACTACTACTACTACTACTACTACTACTACTGTTTTTAGCTGAAAAGTTAATGTGTTGTTGAGAAAAAGTAAACTAAAAATTATTACAGGCCTTTTTTCATGCATGTTACATTATGATTTGTACTATATACTGTGTCTTATTTTATGAAGCCTGGGCCTGTAAACCTGTAATAAAATTTGAAACAGGAAGACATTTTACTATAGTAGGGCAATTATTCTAAAAATTTATCTGGCTAAATCCACCTGCACATGAGAAGCTTTGGAGAGGAAAATGCTACAACATATTTTATTTTACTGCATCTTTTATAAGGATTTTCATATTTGTAAGTTGTCCCATATATGCCATACCCAGGCTTTTTTCTGTGATAATATATGGTATCATTTGCATAATACCTAAGTTTTGCATAGCCACAGTAAAAATGAGGCATCAGATTATACAAGCATGATTAATATTGTTATTGTTGTATATATTTGAGAATTACAGGAAATGTACTCCAAACTATTTGGAAAGCACAAAGAACCCAAAGCATCAGAAAAAGTGACCCTTGAAAGTAGCAGTGTGAAGTAGCAGTGTGAAGCAGCAAGAAGAATTTTAGGTTATAAAAAAATGATCATGCAGAAAATAAATTCTGAGTCTATCTTGAAACTGAGCTAAAAGAGGTGGACCAGCTAGATGCCCTGGCAAAACAAGAGACAGACAACTAAAGCTCATAATCCAGAAAAAGCTATAGTTGAACCTTAGCTTATTGTTTCTTTTACCATAGACTATACAGTACTCATTGCATCTTACATAAGTTGAATTCCAATAAAATTTAGGGAGACAGATAGGTCTTATTAGGATGTCATTGTGTGAATTATATGAATTCACATATCCCCTCTACCAGTGGTGGTATTCAAATATGTGAACAAGATAGATAGATAGATAGATAGATAGATAGATAGATAGATAGATAGATGGATGGATGGATGGATGGATGGATGGATGGATGGATGGATGGATGGATGGATGGATGGATGGATGGATGGATGGATAGATGGATGGATAGATGGATAGATGGATAGATGGATAGATAGATGATAGATAGATAGATAGATAGATAGATAGATAGATAGATAGATAATCTTTATTGTCATTTTTCATTTCTCTTTGTGGATGCTGCTTACAGAAGTCCATTTTGGGCCTGGGCAAAAAAAAATTAGCTACTGGTTCTGCCAAAGTGGTGCAAACTGGCTGAATCCCACCACTGCCCTCTATTCTTTTTGGGTATTTTGGAGAGAAATTGGGTCTCCATCCTTTGCTATAATATTTCCATTCTAACAAAGTAATAATAGAAAAAACAAACATCAGAGGTCAACAATATCTGATCAAATATTGTCTGTTCTTTATAAAAGCCATATATTTTCACATCTTTATCATATCTTGATTGCATTTGCAATTAAGGCCACCATGATAATTCAATACCTGATTAAGAAACTATATAACTTTCTATTAAATTTGAAAATGGAGGATGAATAAGTGAAAGGTACAATGATACAACAGACAAAAATCTTTGGATATAATATAGAATTAGAGAAATGGCAAAATCTTTAGGAAAGAAATTATAAATTGACAATGGCAACTTCTTATAAAGAAAACTGACATAAGATGTTTTATAGATGGCACTTACCACCTAATAGATCAGCAAAAAACTTTAAAAATATGTCTAGTAAATGTTGGAAATGTAACCGAAAAAATGGCACATATTATCATTTGTGGTGGACCTGTGTTAAAGCAAAAAAAAATAGATAAAAATATACATTTGGTTAGAAAAGATGTGAAGAAAACATGTAGATTTTAAACCTGAACTTTTCTTAGTAGGTATAATTCCAGAAAAAAATTACGTGCTGCGACGTCTCAGGGGGTTGGGAGTGGGGGGGCACTGTTTTGCAGTGGTTCTCCTCCTACCTCTTGGGCCGTTCGCAGTCGGTGTTGACGGGAGGGCAGAGGTCTGCCCCGAGGTCTCTCATTTGTGGAGTTCCTCAGGGGTCGGTCCTCTCTCCCCTCCTGTTCAATATCTATATGAAGCTGCTGGGTGAGATCATTCGTGGTTTTGGGGTGGGGTATCATCAGTACGCCGATGATACCCAACTTTTTCTTTCCACCCCAAACCAACTCAGTGATGCCCTCGACATGATGTCCCGTTGCCTGGAGGCGGTTCAGGTTTGGATGGGGAGAAACAGGCTCAGACTCAATCCTGCCAAGACTGAGTGGCTGTGTGTACCGGCATCTCGAGTGAACCATTCTATTCCATCTTTAATGATGGGGGGTGAGGTGTTACCCCCTGTCGATAGGGCTCGCAACTTGGGTGTCCTCCTGGATTCGCGGCTCAGCCTTAAAGATCATATAGGAGCCGTGACCAGGGGGGGCTTTTGCCCAGGTTCGCCTGGTGCGCCAGTTGCGGCCCTATCTGGACCGAGATGCCTTGCACACAGTCACTCATGCGCTCGTGACCTCCCGGTTAGACTACTGCAATGCTCTCTACATGGGGCTGCCCTTGAGGACCACTCGGAGGCTTCAACTGGTGCAGAATGCAGCCGCGCGAGTTGTGATGGGGGCTTCCCGATACTCCCATATAACACCTCTGCTCCGCGAGCTGCATTGGCTTCCGGTTGCCCTCCAGGTGAGATTCAAGGTGCTGGTGATGACCTATAAAGCCCTAAATGGCTTGGGTCCGGGATATCTGAGGGAACACCTGCTGCCGGCATCAAGTTCCCTTCGTCCTGTGCGCTCCCACAGGGAGGGCCTTCTCAGGGTGCCGCCGGCAAAGGATTGCCGGCGGGCAACACCCAGGGGGAGGGCTTCTCTGTGGGTACGCCTGCCCTCTGGAACCAGTTACCCGTAGAGCTTAGGACTGCCCCTGATTTTTGTTCATTCCGCCGGGACCTGAAGACCTGGCTCTTTGAGCTTTCCAGCCAGGACTGAGGATTTTTTAATTTTTTAACTTATTGTAATTGGGTTTTTAATCAGAGTTATAGGGGTTTTAGATTTTAATTAAGGAAAATTTAATCTATTTTAATTGCTATTAATGTTTGTAATGTTGTTTTAATTGCCTTGTGAACCACCCTGGGTCCTATGGGAGAAGGGCGGTATATAAGTTTAATAAATATATAATAAATATATAAGCAAAGTGTATATTTAACATTGCATGTACTAACAGCAGCGAGGATTGTATTTGCTCAGCATTGGAAGAATGAAGAAACACCACTAGATCAAGAGATAATCAAGAAGATAATTGGACTGTGCTGAAATGGACAGACTTACATTGAGGATCAAAGAGAAAGAAGATATAGAATATTTTCAGACATGGAATTTATTTTACCAGTGGTTGAAAAAAGGGGTAGATATTAAGATGTAACTTGTATTATTAAGCAAACAAATTAACCCAGACAACATGATGTTTATTAAGCACTAATCAAATGTAATAATAGAAATTAATTTTAAAAAATTGAAAAAGAAAAAGAAAACATATTCTTTCAGTGAGCAGCCTAGACATTAATCCTTTCTTAAAAGAGCAACTACTGTAGCTTGGACTAACTCTAATTTTTTTAAAAAACAGTCCTGCCTCTGTCAGTTTGGATGCTTAGTTTCTGCATCCAAATCTGAATTCCCTCTGTTGCTTGCTGTTTCTCTGCTCATTTCCAAACCCTTATAAGTAAGACATCCAAAAAGTGTGAAAAGATTTCATGTTATTATGGATCATTCAAGTCCTTTTCTGAAGTCAGAGACACTTAAAGTAAAACCATAGCAAGAGGTTCAATCAGGACAATACAGAGACAAATTCACAATACTGATAATGGTGAAGTAGGTGACATTAAAAGAGCCACTGTTCATCATTAAAAGTTTATTTGCTGCATTGAAAGAGTACTTTAGACTGCCTATAATATCATACTAAATATTCTTTCACAATGAAAGTCAGTGCATTGAAAGACACAATGAATACAAAAAGCCCCAAATGATAAAAGAATAATCATGAGTTGCTTTAGACTTAATATGCAGACATGAATACCTAAAATAAGATGCCATGCCTGTATCATATCCTCATTTGTTAAAAACAGAATGACTCAATTCTGTACTATTTATGCAAGACAAATCCTTGCAGCCTTTTGAAAATTAAAGATGCAGCAGGTACTGCAAGATGTTGTCACACTTCACACATATCATATTTTATTTTACTAATTGAAGGACATTTATTTAAGTTTATTTAATATCATACTCAGGCTTCTGGATAATTCTTTAAAGTTTATACCAAATAATAAATGCTTCCTGGGGGAAGGGGGAGTTGCAGCAGGCCTGAGTATAGGCTGGGAAAAACGATATTAAGCAGCAGTCAAGTACATACAAAATAATCTGGGTGTTTGAGTGGGTTGCAAAGATAATTTGACCCAACATGTGAAACTTTTGTAAAGAAAGTAAATGTAATCACAAAATGGATCAGAACTTGGCCCTTTTATGACCCTATTGCATTTTACTCAAGGACCTTGTCTTCTGCTGAGTGCAACTATGCCCAGATTGACAAAGAGGCCCTGGCCATAGTTGCTGGAGTTAAAAAATTTCATGACTATTTATATGGCAGAGATTTCACTGTCTACACTGACCACAAACCTCTGTTGGGACTGTTCACAACAGACAAACAAACCCCCCACATACTATCTCCAAGAATGTTGAGATGGTCTATTTTTTGTCTGCATACAATTTTAAGTTAATTCATAAACCAGGAAAGGAAATGGGCCATGCTGATGGCCTCAGCAGACTACCACTGCCACTAATGGATCCTGATCCAGCTCCTGCTGCTAGAATACTGTCCATACAAGACATATCTGAGTTTCCCCTCCATGCAGGGGATATTGCTGCTGAACTGCCACAGATAAAATTCTGAGTAGAGTGTTGTCATGGGTATACACGGGCTGGTTGGAAAAAAGTCCAGGCTCTCAATTTCAAAGTTATTTTGTCAGGAGGCATGAGTTGCCTGCACATAAAAGGTGCATTTTATGGGGGAACAGAGTCATAATTCCCACTTCCCTAAGAGACAGGGTTTTACACTCCTTACATGAAGGCCATCCAGGCATTGTCAGAATGAAAGCCTTAGCTAGAAGCTACCTTTGGTGGCCGGGCCTTGATAAGGCCATCGAGGGTCAAGTTCATGGTTGTTATAGTAAAGGTAAAGGTAAAGGTTCCCCCGCACATGCGTGCTAGTCGTTTCCAACTCTAGGGGCCGGTGCTCATCTCCGTTTCAAAGCCAAAGAGCCAGCGCTTGTCCGAGGACGTCTCCGTGGTCATGTGGCCGGCATGACTAGACGCCAAAGGCGCATGGAACGCTGTTATAGTATACCTTATCTTAATTGTGATGCTTCTGACACAAATAAACAAAAACAAGCTGGAACATATCCAAAGGAAAGCAACTACTATGATAATGATTGTTAAGTCTTGGGCTCTTGGGAGCAGGAATGATGACACGAGGCTGAGTACAGGATAATCATACTTTTATTCTTGGTGGAACTGTACTGGAACTTGGGCTGCAACCAGCCACAATATATAGTCTAGCCCCTAGGCGGCAGCCAATAGGTTTGAACCCACTCTTGCCGCCTGGGGCTAACCAATTGCAGGACCGGAGACTGCTTGTCTAGGTTGCTGGAGAGCCATTAGCTGCTCCAGCAATGCACGTGGTGTAACACCACAAGCCCAATACATAACAATGATGTTGGAAGGAAAAGCGTGAGGAAAAATCAGAAGCATTTGTTAAATGTAACTTTCAGGTAGATCTAGCAACTATCCAAGTATCTGAAAGGTACTTAGAGACTAGAGGTCATGCAGAAGATGGAAGTTGAGTTGCTCTAGGAGAAAGAACAAGAAGCAACATGTTTCAGTTCAAAGAAGATAGATTTCAATTGGACTTCTGGGGAAAAACTTCCTAAAGATAAGAATTGTTTAACAATAAATTAGACTGATTTAGGAGTGAACTCTCTTTCACTAGAGATCTTTAAACTAAGACTGTAGGGCCATTTTTCTAGAGAAAATATTACTACATTGGATAGGATGTTGGATTAGATGGTCTTCTTGACCTGTTCCAACTTGTCATTGTATATGACCTTTGCTCTGAGCTATTCTAAATAGCAGGTATTTAATGTATCATTGCTAAAGCACAATTTTCTGGATTGCTGTCTTTCTTTGGTCTTCCAGAAAACCTTGGCACTTTAACTGAACAATGCATACTTGTTTCTAAAATCTTCAGTGAAATTTTGAGAAAACATTGAGTTTCTGTGTGGATCATATTCATGACTGCATGAATACCATCAATGTAATTTCCTTTGCTTTCTATCAGCCCTTCAAAGTGGAAATAGAAACTGAAAGAATTGCAGGAGTGCAGTTTAATTGTTGTGAGGTATTGTAGGAAGAAAAGCCTTCATCATGGTTCCATCCAAGCCGGGGATAAACAACATGACGACTGCTTTAGGAAGAAGGTTACAGTTTATTGCAGAGGAAAGCCAGACAGAAAGATAGTTCCAGCAGAAAAAGGACTGAGCACATGTAGGGAGTGGGTTTTATACCCCCTGGAGTCTTTTGTTTGGAGTTATTTCCTGTTTCAGGCTTTGTATTTCCTGTGTCACGTATTCTGACCTGAGTCTGGTATTCTTGATGGTTGTGGGTCAATCTTATTATGTCCAAAGGTCATATCCTGCTTTCCTGGGGCTGGGATATGTAGATTTTAGGTCTTTGTCTTCCTAAGCTTCCAGCTCCAACCTTCCTGATGGTTTACATTTGCATGTCTATAGAACTGGTTTTCTGCTTGGGAGAAGGAGACCTGGGACTATTACCAATTGTGCAAATAAATAAATGCATCAGTAAAATGAGCAAATCTTCTCAAGGCATGCAGAAAAGAGTTCATGGCAGCTAGAAGTTAGTAGTATGAACTGAAGTCAATTAGTTACTCGGTTACTGGAGTAACTTTTCACCTCTGTCAACTGAAAAGGAAAATATTGGATTCACTGTCTATAATAAGGAAAGGCAAGATGATGAAGAGGTAGTATACACCACAAAGAGCTCAGGCAACTATTTTAGATTTTTCTATAAGCCTCTATTTAACCCACCCCAGAAGATAAGGCTGCTAATTACTGTTTAAATCCATATTTCCCTGCCTACTACTTTCTCCCCAAAGGCAATAGCAGAGATAAAAAGGAAGGCTTCCCCCCCCCAAAGCAAAAGTAGTCACATAAAGACTGGCTTTCTGACAGCATTAAGATCCAGCCATGTAAGTATTGTGGGGGGGAGGGGAGTACAGAACAGGTGCTGTTAGAGATTAATCTTTTGACATCAAGATTTCCATTCTTACCAGCTCAAACAACCTTACAGACACATGCTTTTGATTCTAGTAATTGATTTAATTCCAGCAAGTGGCAGATGAAAAAAAAATGGTAATCCTCTCTCTCTCACAGGTTCTTCACTGTTCACTGTTCCATTGTGATTTATTGGATTTGGAAAGGTTTCCCTCTCTGTATGTAATATTGGTGCTTACCAACCTTGTATGTAAATATGTAAGTTTGGTGCTTACCTTTATACCTACCCTTTATCTTTTCATATTAATCAGAATGAAAGATTTTCTAAACAAATTGAAATAATCCTCACTGGGGTGTTAAAAGATGCTGCCCGTTCTATAAATATTAGAGCACAAGAATCAGCCTGCATCTGGGGGAGTTGGTAAGAAAGCTAGCTTACAACATTTTAGTGCTGACTCCCTACAACTGATTAGGAGGATTAATCAGATGTATTCAAAGATAGTAGCAATCAGGCACTTTACTTCATTCAGAAATACTCCTGCATGTCTAACAATGGACTTGTTTCCATTTTAAATGAAGTTGAAAGCTCCTTAACATCTGCTGTATCCTCTGCAGGGATATCTAAAACTTTTGCTTTGGCAGTGAGAGTCAACCAATTGATTCAGTTTCACATAACCAATAGCTGTCCCTGTTAGGGAGAAAATGAGGCATAATAGTTCACTAACAAAATTTGATGTTATTGAATAAATTGACTCTGCTGCAACCTATGCTGCTCATCAGCATTTACTGTGTGGAAGAGCTGGAAATTTCTCTTTACTCATTGATTTGACAGCCCAAGAGCCAGGAAAAAAAACTGTCTTGTAACTCAGGCCTCTCTGATGCATCCAATATTTGCTTACCCTACAGGCATTAGCCTCCTTGTACTGCATCCCACTTAAATGTCAATAGCATCCTGATTTAGCATGAACCCAAACTTATTCAGACTTCTCATAGAACAGAGTTCTTTATTAGTGATTGGACACACAAAGAATCTGCCTCTGGTGCATAAGCTCTCAGTGTACATACAAGCAACAAGTGATAAATCATGATCATAATCATAAAATACAATCTTCATATGTCATAAGATACAACACACAGTCATAGGATACTAAATAAGCCATCAACATAAATCATAATAGGATACTAAATAAACAAACATAAGATACAAATAACAAATTTATATTCATAAGAAGCTAAGGAATAAGAAAGATGAGAAGGATAATGGTAATACAGCCCTACTAAGTGGTTAGATATCCCAGGGCATAAGAAAGTGTTGTAGGAGTTAGTTGTTTAGCAGAGTGACAGGACAGGGAAAAAACTGTCCTTGTGTCTAGTTGTTTTGGCATGCAATGCCATATAGCTGTGGTGGCAAACCTATGGCACGCGTGCCACAGGTGGCACACAGAGCCCTCTCTGTAGGCACATGCACCATTGCCCCAGTCCTAGGCCTTCAGCTGGGTTTTATAAAACCTTTTCCCTTTAGGCATCCGCCTCCAAGTGCAAAAAAAAAAAAGGTTCAATCAATCAATTTCAACTTCTCGCGGGGAAAAAAAAAGATCTTGCAAAGTTGGAGTTGATTGATTGAACTTTTTAGTCCTACCCAGTCTGCCATTACCATCGCAGCCACGCCCACCCAATGGGCCATGCCCACCTGGCACCCAAAGATGTATAAATGGGTTTTGGGTTGCAATTTGGGCACTTGGTCTCTAAAAAGAGCCTTGGTGGAGCAGTGGGCTAATGCCTCCTTAAGTAACACCAGCTGCCTGCAATTAGTGCAGGTTCGCATCCCACCATGCTCAAGGTTGACTCAGCATTCCATCCTTCCGAGGTAGGTAAAATGAGGACCCAGATTGTTGGGGGCAATTAAGCTGACTTTGTAATAATGCCGCTTGGGGGGTGTATGAAAGCCCTAATAAGCAGGCATATACATAGAATGAAGGCTACTGCTAAGTTTGTAAGCCGCCCTGAGTCTTCGGAGAAGGGCGGGATATAAATGGAATTAAAATAAAAATAAATAAAAAAATAAATAAAAGGTTCGCCATCACTGCCATATAGCATCATCTTGAGGGAAGAAGCTGAAACAGTTTATGTCCAGGATGTGAGGGGTCTTTCTGGCTTGTGCAGTATACAGGACCTCAATGGAAGGCAGGCTGGTTACAATTATTTTTCTGCAGTTCTAACTATCGGTTGAAGTCTGTGTCTGTCTTGTTTGGTTGCTGTGCCAAACAAGACAGTTATAGAGGTGCAAATGACAGACTCAATAATTCCACTGTAGAACTGTATCAGCAGCATACAGTTGTATCAACTGTATCATCACAGTATATTATAAACTCTCAAAACTCAAAGCACTCATATTCTGCCTGTCAGCATGAAATTAACTCTTGCTCTCTCTCTACTGCTTCAGAAACATCCCTAGTGTAAGACCCTCACTTTTTTCATTTCCCTATGTATTAAAGTTCAAGGCTCCAGAAGAACCCAATTGCTCTTCAAGGAAGAATTTCACTGACAACCAGAAGACAACATTTAGCTACTTCTAAAGCCCCTTCCACCCTAAATCAAAGTTTGACACAAAGGGTTTTCCCCTATTTCTCCAAGAAATATCCAACCAACTCATTTTTTTTACCAGAATCAATTTCTTTATTTTTCTGAAACATTGCTGGATGAGAAAACAGAATTAGAAACCCTGCTTTCATGAGCTGTAATTCCCAATTCAACATTCTTTTGTTTCACAAGTCTTAGTCCACCACTGATTTAGTTTCTGTGGTATACAAATCCTTGTCTCTCCCAGGAGTGCCAGTGTCTGGATGAGGGAAATCATACTGACTTGAGATTCATATTTCATATTAACACTGAGACCATTTCATTACACTCATTTGAGAACCATCACTCAACTGTGTGCTCCAAAAATCTGGTCAAAAGGAGAAATTTAGATTAATAATGTTCAGCTACTCTTTTCAAAGGTAAAGGTGTTCACAGTTGCAATGTATGGCAGTGAAAGCTGGACCATAAAAAAGGCTGAGCACCAAAGAATTGAGGCCTTTGAACTTTGGTGCTGGAGAAGACTCCTGCGAGTCCCTTGGACTGCAAGGCGATCAAACTGGTCAGTCCTAGAGGAGATCAACCCTGACTGCTCTTTAGAAGGCCAGATCCTGAAGCTAAAACTCAAATACTTTGGCCGCCTAATGAGAAGGAAGGACTCACTGGAGAAGAGCCTAATGCTGGGAAAGATTGAGGGCAAGAGAAGAAGGGGATGACAGAGAATGAGGTGGCTGGATGGAGTCACTGAAGCAGTAGGTGTGAGCTTAAATGGACTCCAGAAGATGGGAGAGGACAGGAAGGCCTGGAGGAACGTTGTCCATAGGGTCATGATGGGTCAGACACAACTTCGCAGCTAACAACAACAACACTCTTTTCAATTGTCCATACTATCATGGAGTGGGATGAGGATGGGATTTTAGGGCCATAAAGGTAAAGGTAAAGTCGTTTCCAACTCATCTCCATTTCAAAGCCGAAGAGCTAGCGCTTGTCCGAGGACGTCTCCATGGTCATGTGGCCGGCATGACTAGACGCCAAAGGCGCATGGAACGCTGTTACCTTCCCACCATAGTGGTCCCTATTTTTCTACTTGCATTTTTACGTGCTTTTGAACTGCTAGGTTGGCAGAAGCTGGGACGAGTAACAGGCGCTCACTCTGTTACACGGCACTTGGGATTCGACCCGCCAAATTGCCGACCTTCTGATCAACAAGCTCAGCGTCCTAACCCACTGAGCCACCGCGTCCCTTTTTTTAAGGCCATATAAGGCCCCTAATGATAATCAGTTATATTACTAATACTTGCAAATGCACCTATCTTTTCCCCCTTTTTAATCAATGAATCTAAGGGCTGTGTTGTAGATTTTAAGGGTCTAGATATGTTGCAGATATTTTACAAATTAGAGCTCTAGCATATGTAAACATGAGTGAAACTATCATTACAAACCCTATTCTATAGAATTTTCATATTGGGCTAGCTGAGAAGCCTGTGATCCTCTTTTTCTAGATTTCATATTAACAATCATTCTGAGAGTGACCATTCCCGAATGGGCTCTTTTTGAAATCTTTTGGTGCTCCTTTCATTCGAAGATCTTACCTGGAAAGTTAATACAACCCAGGTGGCCCAACAGAGACTTCACTTTCTCAGGGTCTTGTGGAAGAACAGGGTAAAACAACGGCTAATGACCCTCTTTTACCGGTCTACTATAGAGAGCATCCTCTCGTATGGTATTGTGGTTTGGTATGCTGGTCTGACAGCCGCGGATAGGAAAGCATTACAGAGGGTGGTGAGCACAGCACAAGACATTGTGGGCTGTCTCCTGACACCACTGGATGACATCGCCAGGGCTCGCTGCCTTGGAAGAGGAAAATTCTCAGGGATGACTCACACCCTGGACGGTATCTCTTTACTCTCCTATCATTGGGTAGGAGATATAGGAGTATAGCCAGCCGTGCCAACAGGCTGAAGTACAGCTTTTATCCATGGCCTGTTAGGCTTTTGAACGGGATATAATTTTATAAACTTTATGCATGATTGACTTGCGAGGCCGGTGTGTTGTGCAATTAGCTCACATGGTGTAATAAGATGGAGGGTTTGTGTCATTGTAAGTTGGGGGCACGAAGGGAGGGTCAGCCAATCTCAATGTATACATGGTTGTACTTTGACAATAAAGGTTCATTCATTCATTCATTGAAACACTCCATTTCATCTCATGACATCCTCGGGGGCTCAATACATACAAAATGGACAGTTCATGTAAGGATAAACCAACCCAAATGGTCTCCACTGAAGCACTTCAACTTTGCAAAGTTGCTTTGGCAACTTCTTCAGCAATTCAATATTTGGGCAATATTTGAACCCTGAATTTCCTGAAGGTGTAAGATCGTGCTGCTGAATTAGAATATAAATGACTCTATGCCTTTTCATTGATTGGTGCAAATTGTCCTTAAATACCTTAAGTTGTGATCTGAAAAACTGAAACTTAATTATACACTGCAGAAACTCAGCAGATCAATAAAAACTAAGACTTTATAGATTTTTATTATAACTTTCATTTCTCTGTTTAATATGTACACATCTAGTGCAGTCAAGCACAACTGAAACCCATTACATTCATTTCCTTATGCTAGTAACAGGGTGGAACTGAATTTTGTAATGAATATCGTATATCAAATGAGAATATGATTTGATCTCACAATTTTTTGTGACTTTTTAAATCACTGTGAAAGAATGCATGCAGGATGCCAGTATAAAGAAATGGTGCCCAGGAAAATCAGATTGGAAAGTTCTGGTAGGTTACATTTAATATTTAAAGATAGATTAAATTATAACACCAAGCAATAATTTACTTAAGAGCAGTATTATATGAATTTAGATTCACCTGACTTTGTAGGTACTGAGCAATCAATTTAGATAATGAGATTCAGCAGAGCTACTTAATAGTAGTCACCATTGCTATATGGGGCCACTCTTGAAGACCACCCAGAAGCTGGTCCAGAATGCAATGGAAGCAGCAGTAATGGGCAGGCCTCAATATGCACAAGTAATAGCTTGGTTTTGTGAGCTGCAATAGTTGCCAATTTGCTTTGGGTGCAAATCAAGTTACTGTTCGTTACCCATGTTACTTGAGTCTGGTTATGTACCTCTCAGCCAATATGATCTGGCAGACTGGACTTTATCAGGTTCCTTCACTTAAGCAATGCCATCTTTCAGGACCCCAGAAATGCATCTTCTCCATCGCAGCACCTACTCTGTGGAATGAAGTTCCCACCAAGATTTGAATGGCCCTCAACCTGCTGATACTTTGAAGAGCCCCTGAAGTCTGAGATGTTTGCAAAGGCCTTTGCTTTGATTAAAGCATTGGAAGCTTACGTGATTTTCATTGTTCCCACCTGATTTTGTCATCCTGCCATGTTTATCCTTTGTTTCTTGTTTTTAATGTTTTAAACAATTTGTAAATCATATATGATCCCAGTCATGTTCCTAATAACTGAATCCTATCTGGCACAATTTTATTATGTCAGCTCAAAAGCTGATTGTTGCCAGGTTAGTGGCTAAATCACTGGACCTTTGTTTTTGTCATGAATCATCAACCCTTTCCCATTACTTCTTGTAGCAAATGTTGCCTCTTTGAAACAGTGAAAACAATGATTTCTATTCCAGTTTTCATTTGACTCTAACAGTGGTAGTGAACTCATGACACGTGTGTCACAGGTGACACACCATTTCATTTTTGGTGACATGTGAAGCCTCCAGACTCTGAAAGCTGAGCAAGAGGCCTCTGTTCTTGTGCAACCTCCAGAGATCCCAAACAGTACCCGAGAACAAGAAATGTTTTCCTATTCTTTTGGGAGGCTTCAAGGCCATGTAAGAGCATTCTCCAAAGTTTCCAAGCCTTGCGCAACCTGGACCTGCCTCTGATATGCATTTCAAAATATATTTACAATTAGATCTATTTATTCATTTATTTAACATTTTTTTTTAAAAAAAATAATGTATTACTCTTTATTATGATTTGTTTCTCATTTGTTTGGGGAAATAGATGAGTGGGGATATATGACATGCCAGCAAAGTCAAGTTAGGCATTTTCTGAATTTCTGACATACCGAGCCCAAAAGATTTGCCATCATTGCCCTAGAAGAAAAGATAACCACATTATTCTCAACTATGGATTTGATAAAGAGGATCTAAGTATGTTTAGCTGAAATAATTTCCAGTTTATTCAAATAAAGTACATTTATCCAAGCATGTACATTCAACATAGAACATTTCCAAAACAGTTACAGTCCATTTTCCATTCACAGTTTTTTAGTGCAAAGCACTAAAAGGCCAAACACATATCTATTCATAAAAGAATATTTTTTTTATTTATGGTCAACATTTTTAGATATATTTTGTACAAAAGGTTTATATGGACACAAGGCAATCCCTTAGCAAGGGAGTAAACCAGTATTTCTTCTGATATTCAGTATCTGGCAATTTGACATAAATCACTAAACATTTTCTAAAATTTAAAAAAAGGTGCACAAACCTGCCAAAAATTCATAATGGAAGGTGTGCTACTGTTTTGCTATAGAACTGATTATAAAATAGACAATAATGAGCAAGCGTCTTATAAACTTTACAAAACAAAGTCAAGTGCTACCTAAAGTGGTCATTCAACATTTTGTGGGCAAAAAAAAAGTCCTTGCACTATTTTTTTAGGCAATAATTAACGTATTACAAAAAAAATGTTTGAATATGAATATACTACCAAAAAAATCACAACTATTTTTTCAGGGAATATTAGTGTAATGTCTTTAGAAGTAATCACTAAACGAAATCTAAACTCTGGCTATTAAAGTGCTTGTGTGTAATTTTATTTTTTTAAAAAAGAACAATTAAAATAGGGGAATGTGGGTAGCTTGTAAACCTCCATATGAAAATCTCTTGAATATACTAATCATTCAAAATCACTATAGATTTTGACAATACAATTCAAATTTAATACTCCCAAAATTACTGAACCATGAATTGAATTTAAAGCAAATGCTAATTACAATTCATTCAAATTATCCTAACAAAACTGCTCATATACATTCATTTATATATATAAAAATATTTTAAGTACATCACAAAGCATTTGCTTAGTAGTATATCACAATGAACATAAAATCTTTTCCGTAAAATCAGAATTAAGTAAGGGCCACACACCTACGAAGCACATGTTCTAGATGGCAATTTCATCTAAAAATGTTTGCAAGCTTTCCTTTTAAAATATTCATTTCATTTCTAGCACTGCAGAACTGTATCAAGTAAAACAACTGGTTTTCAATTTTAGGTCTTATTTTTAATGAAGTTTGTTGAAAATGTTGGACAAGATGTTATACTGTTTAAGAGTCAACACATTTAATCTGAAAATAGCTTATTCTCATAGTACTATTCTAGATTTTAGTGGTTCTAATTTCAAATATCACATTATTTGAGCTAAGGAGAAATACATATATAATATAACCTGTAATCAATTTTAAAGATTTTTTGTTTATTAGTAGGCAGCATATAAGCCTGCCACTTAGAAGTCAGACTAACTTTCTCTGATAAGCTGGTTGTTTATTTGGGTAAAAATTGAGGAAGCATTCAACTGATACCCATAATTCTTTGATCCAGTAGAAACTTTTATCTGCAGGATAGGAAGGGAAACCTTTACTAACAATTCTGTGTTCTCTTTGTGTCACTTCCCTCACTGGCTGAAGAGTCCCCCTCTAAATATGGGGAAAAGTGAAAAGGAAGCTATATGGTCAAAGTCTAGATCATCACTGGTTTAGAGACCCATTTTTTAATTTTATAAAAACAAAACAAAACAAAACAAAAACTAACCAATCTATCGAGACAACTTTCAACCAACCTGAAATTAGCTTTCAAATACCTAGAAGTTTGTATTACATAATTTTTAATGTTAATACCAGAATCCACAAGTAATTTAATTTTATGGAGTTACCTTCAATTAAAGGAGTCTTTGCACCTGTTTACTGAGATACACTCACATTTCTCTTAGAAATGAAACAACTTTTGTCTGTCATAGGAATTTAAAAACACTATTCTATCCTTAACTACTGGTTGCCCAAGATTTTTCAATTAAAGCAAGGTAATTTGGAACTGTTCCATATTTTCATTACATAAAATAAAATACGCTGATACCCCTACGCAGTCCAAATTAATTCTATAAAAAAAGTTAAAATTCTAGAAACAAATATCCAAGTACCAAAAAACATTCCTCAAATAAAATAAGATATTTTTTTTGAGTGACTATCTTTCCCTAATACAAAAGGAATGGCGATTTAAATACAAAAGTATTAACTCTAGGGTTTAAGAGTTATATACCATTATTTTAAAAATACAAATATATTTTCCAAATTCTATGCCAAAAAATGTTTCCTAATGTATCAAACCAACATACTTAGGTAACATCACATTCATAGATCTTCTATTCATATATGCTTGCTGTGACTGGTCAATACCAATGAAGTGCAAAGTTAATTTTAAAATCATTTGGAATTATGGAACTATTAACTAAATATTATGCAAATACTAATACATAATATTAAACTTTGAAGAAACATATGTGTATTAACTTAAACTGCTTTAGGTTCACTGTCATGAAAAAAAATCTTAAAACTTTTTTTTCAATGAATGCAATAGTCTTTTACCTTCTGAAGCATTAGATCTATAAAAAAGGTGATTGCTCTCTAAGTACCAATGGAAAATTTAGGCATGTATTTAACAAGGCACTAGTATTTTTCAACAGACAAGAGCTTTAGATCTTGTACTTCTGCCTTTGGTTTTGTTGTCTTCTTCAGGTGAATGTGACACATTTGCTTTATGAGTCTTCTTGTGATGTTCTAAGAAAGTCTTTTTGGCAAATGCTTTTCCACATTTATTGCATCTGTGCAGAGAAAAGTTTTTTGTGACTTTCACTTCAATGCCAACATCAGTTCCTTCATATTTTTTATTTGGCAAGTTAGAGGTAATGTCTTGTTTTGAACCATTCTGTTTACCTTCTTCCCTCTGAGGGCCTCTCTTTGCCACCTTATTTAGAATGCAGTCAATAGGTTTTTTTATTGCTCGGATTTCTAAACTTGCAGTTATCTTACCAAGGTAACGTGAAGACTTTTTATGGACTACAGTTATGTGTCTTATCACATCACGCTTTCGGCGTGTTTCGTAAGTGCAGAGGGGACACCTATAGAATTTAACATATATATTATTTCCATCTGTGTGCAACTCAATGTGCTTTGTTAAGTTTTGTTTAGAAGTAAATTGGCGTTTACAGAGTTTACAGTAAAGCTTTTTAAAATCAAAGCCAACTGACAGCCTTGGCTTCCTGGGCTTTTTGAGACCACTTGCAAGAGACTGATTATTTGACTTTGAGTTCTGACAGCTCTGCTTAACTTTTTTTTTTTTAGCTGGAGTTACATTCTTTTTTCCAGTGGATGACATGCCTTTTCTTTCAGTGGGTGTTTTCTTTTTTTCACTGGATACTGCATTCTTTCTCTCAGTGGATGATGTATTTTTTCTTTCATTTGCATTATTTATTCCCTTTACTTCATTCTGCAAAGAACTGCAGCTGGAAGGCATAGATTCTGCAGATTCTGTTGGTTCGATTTTTACTTTTACTTCTGCATTAGGCTTTCTCTCTCTTTTAGGATTCTTAGTAGAAAGAGTTATCTTGTGAACAATTTGCATGTGCCTTTTAAGCATTACCTGGGAACTATATTTCCTCTTACACAGGAGGCACTTGCAAGCAGTTAAATTGTACTCGGCTTTTGAAGACTTTTGTTTTTGTGTTTTAGCAGTCTTTGCAGAGCTTTTATCCAAGGATAAAGGCTGTCCAGGTTTTGTAGCTATATCAGGAGTTATAGAATCCCTTCTTAGTCCTCTATGAACTTCATCAAAATGCCTTCTTACATTGGCTTTTGTAGCAAAAGATTTAATACACAAAGGGCAACTTTTACCCAAAGTTACCAAAACATTCTTATTGCGACCCCTTCCAGATGTCTGATTTGGCCGTTTTTTAATTTGAATAAATTTCTTTATTTCTTCCATCTTTTTTTTATGGACTTTCCTAATATGACGGCGTACACTACGTCTGGAATGAAATTCTTTCTTACACAGGCAACAAATTAATTGGTGCCCAGACTCAGAATTATTATCACATTTTAATACAGGTTTTGAGCATTGGGCAGGTTCTTCCGGAGTTGGTATTATCTTGTCAACAACTAAGGGAGGAGTCTCTTCAGTTTTTGTTTCTGAAGCATCTGACACTGATTTAGGAGGTTCTGTTGCATGTTCTGGTGTTTCTACAGAAGCTTGGTCAGGAACAGTGTTTGTATCAGAGTTCTCCACTGAGCTATCTGCCTTTGAAACATACTGAAACACAGCATTCTGATTTGTTTCTATAGGTTCCAAACGTATTATATAATCTTGCTTGTTCACTCTTGGATACATAGCTTCTAGGAGATCAGTTATGGCTTGACTCTGTTTATCATTTATATCAGGAGAGTCTAAAATAAAATTAGACAATATTACAACTATCACTAAAAGTGTTTTTAAAAATAATAATATAACAGTAAAGCACATTAAGACAACATTATAAGAGGGAAAGACAGCACCATAAACACTCTTCTATAGACATTCAAATCAATTAACATTCTGTTCTGGAAACATTAGCCACCCTTTTGTTCAGAAAGGAAATGGGAATGAATAGCTCAAAATCCAGTCACATACAGTATCTCACAGAACAGTTATATATAGTATGCAACCACAGGTGTGTTTCTTTTAAGATAAATAAAATTAAAGTAAGTACCTGTCAATTTATTTGCTCATATTTTTAACATTACCTTTGCTTCTTTCCACACTATAGAAACTCGTGTAAGATATCTTCTGTTTATAATGTACAGTGCAAATATAGTACAGATACAAGAAATTCTATTTTTTAAAAGGTATATATGCATGATTTATTGAAAAAAGCTACATTTTAACAATCATTATCTTTAAAACCATTATCACACTATAACTTTAAAATCTAAGAAAGAAAATTTAGAGAAGAGAAACTTACTGTCATCCATCCGAAGACTTGGTGGACAATAGTATTTTTTATGAGTTATTAAATTTGGTAGCCCTCTGAAGAGACTGCGGCAGAATTTGCATTCAAAAATGGTATCCACATCTTTTAGCAAAATATGCTTGAGTTGTTTAGTTCCTAAACAAATCATTAAAAATTTTAGCAGGACAGCAAATTCAGGATATTGTTCACTTGGACAAGTGCTTTAATTGATGCTAGCCAAAGGATAAAAATAATACTTTATCTAGCCATCAAAAACAGTAGGATTCAAATGAATTGTGTGGTAATATTTCATCCACACAAAAAAGCCGCTTTACCTGAAAATAGTTTGGTTACTTCAACAATGTGCTTAGAAAATTTCTGATTTGCATGCTACAAGCTTAGCAGGTATAATTTAACTAGCAGATGCATGCTCCTATCTATGAGTTTCAAGGATGGAGTTTTTCTTCTTCATGCCAGTTTAAGCTATACAAATATTCTGACAATTATATACAATCTCTTTCTTTTTCTTCCTTCCTTCCTTCCTTCCTTCCTTCCTTCCTTCCTTCCATCTATCCATCCATGGCTGCCTCTCTAACAGCTATGAGTTTGAGTAGCATACAAAGTGATATATTGAAATGTCATCATGAAATGCATGGAATACATTTTTGTTTAACACAGTGAGGCCTGCTACCTGTTGTTTTGCTAGTTTTATTAGTTTATATATAATTTAAAACCTTGTGCCATTTCAAGAGCCACAAGTAATCCTTTACAGTAGTCTAGATTCATTTAAAAGAAAGTTTTTTAAAAAAATATTACTAACATATTATTAATGTATTTATTATTAACATAATAAAACTACACTTAAATAGCAATATGAAAGCATTAAAAGCACTGCCTAGATGAATAATTATGTCTTCAATATAAATCATACTGTTTCCTGAAAGAAGCCAGATTGGAAGACATTTGATCTATTTTAGAGAGTCTTCTATAATTCAGATGCTTCATGTTTTGATTCAGTCATCTCACTTCATTATAGGTGGATATGTTCTCCACCAACTGCAGCTTTCAGACAAACTGAAGGATAAGCCCATTAAGTGTATTGCAGCAATTCAACTAAGGATGCATCAATCAAGCTACAGTCATAGTAGGAACACCAGGTAGAACATATAATAGGTCTTACTTGTCACTTAGAATACCTATGCTTGATATGACATATAATATACTGAAACAAAAGCTACAAGCTGCATGCCTGTGAGGGCTGCAAAATGCTTCAACTTCAAACCGCCTGGGTCACAAGAAAAAGCTGCCTTAAGTTCAAAATGCTTTATTTTCAATATGCAAGAACTAATTTATGAACTCCTTCTATCATCTTGGGAATGTTTCGAGCTTGAAACACATTCAAAATAACTGAGCAACCTATTCTAAATCAACAATTATATAGACAAGAGTTTGGGTACATAAAAAAACAAAGATTATAAATTGGGAAATATTTTGAGTGATAAGATCAAAAGAGACAATTTTAAAATAATCTAAATGCAATATTCATTATAGTCATATTAACATATAATGAATACATACTAAAATATTGCCTAGAAAAGTGACAGTCCATGTAGATTTATAAGACAGCTCTGTGATGTTTTCATAATTTCAAATGAATGTAAATCATAGATAGGTACATTTTAAGACTCCTAAAACAAAAATATATCTTAACATCTTGAAAGAAAGGAGTAATATATAAGGAACTACAGATATCAGAAACACAGGAGGAAGAAATAAACTAACTAAAGCTAACAATAACTACGGATAGGAATCCTGGGAATAAAAAGAAAAAGAATAAACAGAGTCATACAAAAGAAAACAATATTTAAAGCTGTTAGAATTTTGTTAACTAGTAATACAATGAGAAATTTTAGGCCTGCAATTAAATAAACCTGTACCATATATACAGATACAATTCATGGACTTCAATGAAAAGGATTAGAAACATTTTGAAATACAGTTAAATTATCCAACTTGTTTGTCTGTTCAAAGCTGTGGCCTGTCTGGTAAGACTGAACTGTGTATGGATGACTAAACTTCTAGCAGAATGTACCCTTACAGAAACTGAAATTCAGTTTTAAAAATAAAACAGGATCTTTTGTATAAAGTTATTTAACATGATATGTGTATTCGAATTTATTTACATAAAATGGAGTTCAAAGCTTTGCTTTTATTATTGCCATTACTATAGAACTTGTAACCTCCAAAGTAATTCCTACGGCTTATTGTGTCTCCAAAAGTTAGTTAGTTGGTTGGTTAGTTTATATTTCATATTTCTTAACTATCCATCGGCCTCAGAAAAACATTAAATGTTATAAAAACATTAAATGGGAAGTCTGGTTTAATGAAGATTAAAAGTTAAATTAAGTTAAATTATTTTTTTTGTCATTACACTGCCCACTTTTTTTAAAGTCTAGATATGCTACTCAGAAGTCAAGTATCTCCTCAGGCCAGGGGTAGGCAATCTCGGCTCTTTTATGACTCATAGACTTCAACTCCCAAAATTCTTGGGAGTTGAAGCCCATGAGTCATAAAAGAGCCGAAGTTGCCTACCCCTGCCTCAGGCTAACTAAGGTTGCACACGGTAAACTGAATTAATCATGAAAATATATAGAAAAAAGAAGAAGAAAAGAAACAAAAGAAGCATACCTGATCGAAAACATTCAATAATTTGCTGGATTCCAGATTTTGATGTATGAAAAGGCTGCTGTAATAAAGGTGGATCTCCAGGTTCCAGCACACGTACTATAAAATATTGAAAATATACAATGGAAATGTTAATTAATTGAATCACTACATGAATGGTGGCATACACTGAAGTCTGAAAACCACCAGTAATAACTAATTTCTAATCTCCAACTTTAGTTTTTGTTTGTGCTTCATGTCTTTATTTTTGAGGAACAGCAAGTGTACATTTTGTTAATTAAATGATCGATTTTGTTAACAAATAACACAGAAATACTTTTTTTACATGTAACACAGAAATTCCAAAAAGACACATGTATACAAATAAGTACATATTGTACTTCTAGGGCACACAACTCATCAAAGGAAACATATAATTAGCTCTTTGTCATTTTTTATTGACAAATTTATTTGTAGTAAATCAATATGCCAAATATTGTAGATGAATTGTTTTACTAAAATGTATGATTAATCAATTTAAATTTTTTTAACCTGGCAAAAACTTTCTAGCATACTCTACAGTTGATATAAATGGTTTTCTTACAAAATAGTCTAAATTATTGTTGCTGTTGTTGTAATAAAGGTTTTAATAATGGTTTTCTGCAAAATAGTCTAAATTATTGTTGTTGTTATAATAATGGTTTTCTTGCAAAATTACAACAGCAACAATAATTTAGACTATTTTGCAAGAAAACATATATATCAACTGTAGAGTATGCTAGAAAGTTTTTGCCAGGTTAAAAAAATCTAAATTGATAAATCATATATTTTAGTAAAACAATTCTACAATAATTGGCACATTGATTTACTACAAATAAATTCATTCCTTTAGTTTTAAATTACACCCATATTATGTAAAATAGCTCTGCAGTATGAAATGCCTCTTATAACTCCTAATCTGTGTAGAAGATTTAAACATAATATTGTTTAGCTGATATACCGATTCTTGTACTCTTTGATCTCTCTTGACCACAGTATCCTTCTGAGCTGGCCCTGCCGGCTGGGAACTGGGGGCACCGTTTTATGGCTGGTTCCAGTCAGTAATGGTTGAGAGGACTGACCACTCCTTGTCCCTCCTTTATAGGCTACAGGTTTTAATCTCTCCCCTCCTTTTCAATATCCCCATGCAACCACTGGGTGTTCTGTACCAGCCTGCTACCGGCCCTGCAGAAAAGGCAGGGACAACCCCTTTTACAAGAAGGCAAGAGGCTGGAACTAAGCCTGCCAAATTTATGGATACAAAAGCAAACAGAACAAGACACGAACCATGAAACAGGAGCTATTCAAGCGGTTGCCTCCAGCAAACCAGCCCTCCCACGCATTCCCCTTTTATACAGTTCAGGGCGTGGCTTCTCTCTGCCTCCTTCCGAGGTGCCCCATTGCCTTCCTCTGTTTACTCCTGATTGACTGCCTCCTGCGTCGGGCGTCCTTGAACAGGGCCAGCTGTGGGTCATCTTCATCCACGCTGTCAGGCTCACACAGCTGGGTCTGCGTCGTGACCAGGTGGGAGGGGCCTGGCTGAGGGCTCTGTGGAGCCTCAATATTATTCTCAGCAAGCTCTTCAACACCCCCCTCCTCCTCCTCTGAGTCGTCCGACCCAACTGCCGAACCCACAGGCTGACCCTGAATCACAACACTGGGTGAGGTCACATGCAGTTTGGGGTTTGGTATCTTCCGAATGCTGATGTTATCCAATTATATCTTTTGCCCCTGGGCCAGCCAAGTGAGGTACTTATGGCTAGGTTTAGATGGGGAGGAACATTCTCTGATTTAAAACCATGTGGTTATGGTCTTGATGTTGGTAATACATGAAAACAGATATAAAATATATGATGGGTAGATTGTTGCCTTAAAATATACAATGTCATTTAATGAATTCATTAATTCTTGGAACAGTATACAAGGTGTATAATATTTAAATTATAATATTTATTATAATTTAAATGTTTGAATTTGTTGCCATTTTCGTCTTAACTTCCTGACTGATTTGATATGTGACCTTTGAATGTTCCTAAGTAATATTTTCTCTGAAAAGAAAATTAATAAAAGCACATTGGAATTTGAATATAGGGTCTGACATTTGGTATGCTCTGTTTATATCTCATCAGCAATACGGTTATGCAATGCTTCAAATATGATTCTCATAATACTTCAGAATCTATTACAATACTTATACGTAAGGACAGGGATGTTAACACATCCCTGCATTTCCTTGAAGCTGTTGTGTCTTTCCTAGGATCATGTATTAAGCCTAGCCCGAGAACAATATAACACAATCCAGCCAAAGTCCAGGGTTTTGTTTCTTACATTATATAGACAGAATCTTGCCAGAGTAAATCTATTTTACCCTGGGAGAGGCTATTCTAAATCTCTTTCTTTCCACAATCCAGCTTTGAACTATGTTGCCTCTTCTCCAGCCCCTTCCTTGGAATGTGCTACTTCCTTCCTGTCCCTTCAAAGACACATTCCATCATATCATGTGATTGATGCATAGAGATATTATGTAGACCTGGGAAAAAGTGTAGAGAGGTCCTACATCTGTTTCCTCAAATGCTTCAAAGCACCTTTTAAAAAATTAATATAAAGTCTTTCATTGCCTATTCAGCCATAAAACTGACCAAAATCAAGAACTTTTCTCTCAGATATATAGGTATTTACTTGGGAGAAAACTCGCTGAAAACAATAACACAATTTCTTCAGTAAGCATGAATAGACTGGCAATAGCTATATTTATAAAAATAATTCCACAGATTCTCAAACTGAATGGAGCATATACCCTAACATCAAGAGTGTGCATGTATGTATGTGTGTTCATACAACATGCATACACACAAACATCCTTCTTTAGCTTCAACAAAAATTGTTTCTAAAATATATCCTCCTTCTTTAGCTTCAACAAAAATTGTTTCTAAAATATATCCATATATACTAAATAAGAATTATAAAGGTATACAGTTATTTTATACTGAAAATCATTTTATGTTTTATTATATTTAAGTACATAAAATACTGTTACATACTTATACATCAAGCTATTTATTTACAAAAACTGTTCCATATGTATTGGAATGCTAGTCAGTTTGGTCTAGTGGTTAAGGCTTCAAGTTAGAAAGCAGGAGACTGTGCATTCTAATCCCATATTAGCCATGGAAGCCAGCTGGTGATGTAGGCCAGTCTCTCTCACCCCAACTCATCTCACAGGGTTGTTGTTGTGGGAAAATTGTAAGAGGAAGGTGTATTGGATATGTTTGCCACCTCGAGTTATTTGTTAAAATAATAAAGGCATGATATAAATAAATAAATAAAATGAACTACACATTTTGCTTATTGTCAAATCCAGACCCATAAACATGCTATATCTAAACAATTTCATGTAACATTAAAATATTTTACTCAAGTATCTCACAGAAAATAAAAATATGTGAAGAATATCTACAAAATTTCAAAAGTGGAAGCTTTACCTGGTTCACAGCATCCATGGTGGTAGTCAGTCTGACAGTACTTGTCTCTAAGAGGCATTTTCCACATCAATGACTTCCTTTCCTTCTACATTCAGTAGCTTGTTTCTGATAAAATAAGCCAATATTAATTGTTTTACATGGTAATTTATCAAACCAAAGATCTGAAAAGTCAGTAGTGAATATGGAACACAATTTCAGACATGCAAAAATAAATTCAAGCTGTGATTGTGTGTGTGCAGAAATACCCACTCACACATCCACCCATACATTTTAGTGCATCAAGAAGATACCCTAAAGAGTTATACCTTATATAACTGTTACAATTAGAAGTTTGATATTATCACCTATTATTGTATCAATTTGCCTCTGAACCAAATTTTGTAACACAACTTGTCACTCCTGATTCAAATTAAATGAGTCTAATTTTTGCCCTTATAGCCCCCTTCCTTTTATCTCAGATCTGCCTGTCATTTTCAAACCTAGTTAACTTACTGATGGAGCCAATGACGGCATTCAAATGGCAATAGAGAGCCACAGAAAAAAGAAAATTATCTTTCCAGTTAGACAGGCAACCTGCAGTCCAGATTATATGTGGCCTTGGTCTACTTTCATGACCCTCAAGCTAATTATAAAGACTTTTTGCTATTGATCAATTCAGACATTTGATATTGTCCAATAATGCAGTCTGAAGTGAGATACTGAGAGGTGCAATAGGAAGAGAAAAAATGGGTGGTATCATCTGTTCTGGCTATGCCATCCTTGCTTCAATCTCATCCATCATTTTCATGTACAATGCACGTCTAAGTAGATTATTCCTACAACATGTTTATTACCTTGATCTGCACTAGCATATGTATTTTCAATGAGAATTGACACTGCTTAAAACACTTTATCTGAATGCAAAATCACAGAACAGATGATGAATATCAAAACTATTTATTTGGATGCATGCATGCTTCCTATATCAAGTATGAATACTTCTCCATTATTCCTGTGCTTTTCAATTCAACTTTGATAGAAGCAAAATTTCAGAAATTCCACCTAAACTATTTTATATAGAAAACAAGTTTATTCACTTGTAGGTTTTTATAACTCAATACTTTATTATGAGCCTAGATTCTATATATTATCCAACAATATCATATTATTAGTTTTAGCAATATTATGTCATTCATTTCCTTTGTATCACCCACACACATGAATTTATATATACCTTGTTCTACAAAGCTAGGCTACGTTAATTCCAGCACCACTGCCATGCAGTGATTGCTAGATTTAGATTGAGACTAGGAATATCCAGGCAGTTAAATGTCCACTTGGACACCAAATTTGTTGGGTGACTTTATCTCACAGTATGTTGCTACAAGATCCAGATATACTATATACAATATACAGTAAAATAACCAAAAACTTCACTCCCAAATAAACTACAAGAATTCCTTCAGAAATAACTAAGTCAGTTCATACTATAATACTGCTATATATGGAGATTGTACACTTTCTGTTCAATATGTAAGCATTTTCAGAAATTATACACTCATTCTAAATTTCCTGTTTTCCATATTTTTATATCTGTTTTTGTAGGACTGAGCTACTTCAGTGACAGGTAGTTTCTATCTGTCCAATTTGGTCAGGCAAGCTGGACATACTGTGGGTCTTGAGAGCTGAGGAATGTCAGCTGGCAGGAACAAACCATAGTTTATCATACAGGAATCCAAATGATTTCTGAATGTAACTGTTAACACCTAAAATCTTATGAGTCATGTCTATCTACAAAGCAAAGCCTGATCCACATAAAACTTTATGTTTTAAAGGTATTATTTAACATTTATTTGAATTAAAATTGTTTGTATTAAAAGTAAGCTCAAGTGCACAATCCTCTATTTACATAACTGGGAAAAGGAATAATTAGGATTTAATATTCCTGGTTTGTGAGATCTACAACTTACAGTCTAAATTTGTCTTTAAAAAATATTTGTTTTATTAAATACATCATAAAACTAAAGGGGTTGCTTGCTGACAACAGAAAACTATCTAATTATCAGTCATTGAGATGGGTGGCTATAGAAACTGAATAACTATATATCTACAGTAAGTGCAATTATGACACACAGTTTTCAAGCCATATCATTCACAACTCTCTATATTATCTATATTAATATCATCAGAAAAGTACTTTAGTTAATAGTGTACCTATTTAGATTTAGATTTAGATTTATTAGATTTATATACCGCCCTTTCCCGAAGGACTCAGGGCGGTTTACAGGGCATTTTAAAAACACATCAATATAAAATACAAAGTTAAAAGAGAATTAAAAGATTAAATTATCCCTGAAAATAAAACCCCAGTTAAAATTCTCAGCCTGGGTCAGAGAGCTCAAAGAGCCAAGTCTTCAGGTCCCGGTGGAATGAGTGGAATGAGCGTAGGTCAGGGGCAGTCCTGAGCTCCACGGGCAGCTGGTTCCAGAGGGCAGGCGCACCCACAGAAAAGGCCCCTCTCCCTGGGTGTTATCCGCCGGCAATCTTTTACCAGATTGCCGGCGGCACCCTGAGAAGACCCTCCCTCTGCGAGCGCACTGGACGAAGGGAACTTGATTTTACCTTCTTTATAGCAAAATATTATCTACAAGCCTCCCTCAGCAGAATGAGAGGTTCCTACTGTTTTTTACAGACAACAGAGTATAATTGAACATGCGCAAAATATCTTTAGTATCTGAAAAGGCTCTAATGCTGGGAAAGGTAAAATGAAGAGAAGAAAAGGGCAACCAGCAGCAAGATGGATAGACTCAGCAGCGATGAGTGTACCAAAAGATGATCTGAGAGATTATTTTAGGGACAAATCATCATGCAGAAAATCTATGTGATCGTTAAGGGTTGACAACAATTTGATGGCATATAATCCACCATTCCTCACACCCCCACTTCACTTCAACCTATGGACTGACACAAAGATCCAGAACCTAAGCCAATTTTGCCAGGACTTAAGCTTCCAACTTAAAAAAAAAAGATTTTAAAGAAGATACGGAAATGTGCACAATCCTACCTCTTTAGCCCTTTCTTAGCGTTGTCCCTGGAAAAAAGAATAATAATCGGATCCAACACCAAGCCCACCTCCACCATTACGGCTTAAGCCCCCCCAACACCTTTCCTTCTTGCCACACAACGACAACTTCGCCCATCGCCTCACCCCAGGGGCCAGGGGTTGTCCCTTCGGGCCACCTGTCACTTAAATCAGCCAGTCTCTTTACGAAGCAGCAGCGGGGCTGGCTTTCTCGCTCTCCCAACACACAGGACGCGCACCAAGGTACCAGCTCCCAGCCTTCGCGGGAGTCGAGACGTCGGGGCTGGTGGCAGAAGTTCCGGCGGCAACCACACCTACCGAGGCTCCTGGAAGACGGGCAAGCCCCCAGCCCAGCCGGAGGAAGAGGAGAAAGGCGGCGTTTAGCCCATCAAGCGCACCCCGCTCGGCGACGGCGGCGGCTCTCGGGACGGGACGGCAGTGCGCGCGGAAGGAAAGCCAGAGGACGAGCTGCCCAGGCAGCGGCAGGTGACAGCGGGCGCCGACCGAGTTCTCACCGGGGCAGCCGCGCCGACCCTGCCTCCGCCGAGGAGGAGGGGGAAAGGGAAGCGCTCCCGCAGCGTCCCGACTGAAAGTTACCGTCGCCCGTCCCGCCCAAGCGGCCGCGCGACGCGACCCCGGAGCCGGATGGGCGCAAGGGCAGGAAGTGACTGCGGCCGCGGCAGGCCTGGGGCAGCGCAGCACGCATGCGCCGCACCCGGCTTCTCTGGCTCGCGCTCTCACACAAACGCACGCACGCACACACCCCTTCTCGGGTCGGGGGCCACCTCCCACCTCACATTCTCTCTCTCTCTCTATCCCCAGCAGAGCCAATCCCGCAAAGGCAGCTGGGCAGGTTTTATTCCTGCGCGAGGAGAGGAAAATTGAGGGGGATAAAAAGAGAAAGAGAGAGAGAGAAAAGGGGGGAGTGCGCGCGCACACCTCTTGCCTCTTCCACGTGCGCTTCAGCCAATCGAAATGGAGTAGCGCGCGCGATGGCAGTCTGCTGGGGGTGCCCCGGCCCCTCTTGTTCTTTGGGTGGACTTCTTTATGAGGAGGGGAAAAGCTGCCGCGAGACTAGTTTTGGGGGCAGAGCGCGCGCGCAAGCCCACAGGAGCGGCGCCTCTGGCAGGCGCGGTACCTGAAGCCAGAAACTGGCTGTCCACCCAAGCCGCCCACAGATCTTATCTTGTGCCAACTCGGCTCCGGCATTGGTTGAATAAACAGTCCATAATAGTGAATAGGGCTCAGCCCCGCGTGCTTTTGCTGTCGCTTCTAGTTCCAGTTTAAGAAAGTGCTGCGAAAGAGTGAATGGAGGACTCCGCTCGTTCTCCACTCGTTTAGGCTAATGCCTCGAGGCCTGCCGTGTTCTCGTTTGATGGTTCGGGACGATGGGGATGCATGGTGGAGCCCTTGACCCACGATCCAGTTTATACTCCCATTGCGGGAGTTTAGGATGAGACGTGAAATGACACGTGAACGCTTTTCGGAAGCGAAACAAAGCAGCAGAAAGTTCCGACGCTCGGTCCGCTCGACGCGTTTTCCTGGAAAGGGGAGTGGCAGCTGTCACATCCCTGCTTTTGCAGCCCGGAGTACTTTTAGTCACACGGGCTTGAGTGGAAATTGCCGGATTTGAGCATTGCACGGCGGCAGCTCCAAAAATATTGTTTGTGCTAGCGCAGGGGTCGGCAACCTTGGCTCTTTTATGACTCGCGGACTTCAACTCCCAGAATTCCCGAGCTGGCTCGGGAATTCTGGGAGTTGAAGTCCGCGAGTCATAAAAGAGCCAAGGCTGCCGACCCCTGTGCTAGCGTATCAAAGACTCCCGTCGATTCTTCCTGAATGCTTTGTTTGCTCTATCTTCTTGCTGTTGGACTTCATTGGCCGTTCTTTGTGCAATCTTCCTGCGTAACAAATAATAGTGACACTCTTTTGTCTCGCAGAGGGATTGGTTGTGCTGAGAAGTATTGCATCACTGCAGGTATTTAAAGTACCATATGCTGCATCCTAAACGCGGTGGAAAGAATGTTGGCGCCCATTTACGACCGCAAAAATAAAGGGGATCACTGATGAAATCTGGAGATGAGACAAGAATGCAGTGGGATAAGGAAGCAGAGCTTCACTTGCACTGCATGGAAATCGAATGGCTTTTTTTGTAAAAGAAAAAGGTGCCGGAACCCGCCTTGCCTACCCTACAAGGTTCCATCCAAAAAAGGTGCCGGAACTCCGTTCTGAGCGTTCTAGGACAAAAAAAGCCCTGTATATATATGTGCATGTGTATGTATGTATGTGTATGTGTATATGTATATGTATATGTATGTATATGATGTGTATATGTATATTAGACATATAGTAATTTTATGCTTTGCAAAACTTCCGAAGTACTGTAGAATCATCGAAATAAAATATTCTCTGTTTACCTTGACAGTAAGGCAAGAGGAAGCATTTTATTCTGTTTATTCAGATGACTTGCTTCATCAGAATATGGTTAAAATCACAGAATGTACAGAAGATAACTGAATGAAATACTCTTGCAATGTCTTTTTCTCTCTGGTAGGAAAGGGAGTAACTCTTCCAAGTTAAAATGATTGGAAATGGCAGCTTCCCTACTGCTGGGTTGTACATTGCTTCTTATTAGGAAGTAGGTAAAGGGCATTTAGTAGCCTAAGAACAAAAAAAAAAAGTCATATTGTACTTCCGTTATACTTTGAGCTTTTTGGATGAACTTGTCTGTTCAGCAGTTTTCTTACACTCTAGAAACATTTCCATGTCACTGTTCACCGCCCTGAGTCCTTAGGGAGAAGGGCGGTATACAAATCAAATAAATAAATAAATGTCCTTAGCATTGATTCCTACTGAAATTTTTAAAATAGAGGAGTTGTTACTAAAGATTCTTCAATTTTTATTCTGTTGAACTTTAACTTCGACAGAGCTTATTTGCTTATTACTGTTTTTATGAAGAATCTGATTTTGGTGGTTGAAATATTAAAATAGGTACTCTATGTATTATTAATTACATTTATTCACAAGTATTCAGGAATACAGAATTTAGTAGAATATGCCTCATTAGAATTGCTCTTGAGATTTCAGACTGAACCTAAGTGACAGTAATTGAAACCTATGATATTTAAGGATAGGCTTAAGAGTTTTATGTGTCCTGTCAGATGCACAATTCTAGGTCTGCTTAGATTGTGAGAGTTCTAGAGCCAGCATATCTAAAGGGCAATAAGCTGGGGAAGATTGTTCCAGAGTGTGACTTCAGCAACATATTTTGTTCTGGGGAAAAACCTGAAATAAATATAAAAACAAGCAACTTTTGTGTATCGCAAACTATTACAGAAAGGTAACTCTTTGATTTTTCCAACAGAATACCAATGAAAGGCAGAATAAAAGATGGGGTGAGTGATTAGATTACTATAAGAAATATCTAACTGACTAAATTCCATGTAAATGAATCAGCATCATTCTCATCTTTCACTTATCTAATGATCATATGCAGAGTTGTTGGAATATATATTACATAAAATACATAGTTGGATTCTGCATGCTGCTTTTCTGTTTATTACAGTGTACATTAGGATATAGAAACCAAGTCCTGGTAGAATTTGCAGTGTGAGTTGGATTTTAATCCTTTCTTCCTATAAATTATAGAAAACCTCTTTCCAAACAAGGTAGATCCAGAGTGTGAAGCTCCCCATGCAGGTTACTATAAAAGGATAGATGATTATGTTTTTCTTTTTTTCGTTTTGGTAATTTAGGTGAGTAGAGGCAAAATGCTAAACAAAGTGTTAAAAAAATCATATGATTTGTTCTACATAGAGAATGATATCACATTGTGACACCCATTAGCATTCCAGTCACATTACTCACCAGAGGACCACATGACCAGTTTTATCATTTGTGGGACTCCTCAGATGTGGGTAGCCACATATTATTTTATGAAGTTCAAACTCTCAGTTCATGGCTCTTCTTCATACATACAAATGAATATATGGAATGTATTATCAGACATAGAATGACATAGAACAATCCAGCCAAAGTTTAGTTATTTCTTTACACATAACAGACAGAATCCTACCTGAGTAAATGCTTTCTATTTTAGCCTAAAGATTATATGCTGTGAGATTATCCAGCTCTTGATTTTATCTTGTCCCCCCCAAAATGTGCTCTCTTCTTCCTGGGAAACTGCCGCTTCCCTTTAGCATCTTCTGTGTGGGCATCATCTCTTTCTCACATGCATTAGTTTTAGGAACTATCCAGATCCTGCCCTCCCCGCAAGCATGTGGGCCATGCCATTATACAATATTTGTATTTCTCTATTCTTGGAGCTTATTGGAAAGTGGAGTATATCATTCAGATTGCATTATTAGAGCCACAAATGGCTTTTTTGAAATAATTTTAACCTTATAGTAAAAATTCATCTGCTCACTTAAATGGAAAGGTCCATATAAAAGTATGTTTATTGGATTGCAGCTTTATTATCTTGAAGATTGAAGGAAAAATAAAACTTAACTCTTAGTGTGTTTTAGCATTTGTTGTCTTCCATTGAATGGGAATCTATATACTTATCCTTTCCTTCTCAATGTAAGATTCTTCCACTTGCTTTGAAAAGTAACATGCATTATTCCTGGTTATATTTTCTGGGAGTTGGAGCTGAGCCTCGGGAAGGATTCAGTTTGAGAAATGTTGCTGTAATGGCAATGCAAATCAAAGTTAACAACAAAAAAGTCAGAGCAATTACAACTTGCAATAACTATAGAAGAACTACAGTACATCAAGAGTAATCTTAGTACCTGAAACTAAATTGTACGTAATGCTGTGTATTAATTTTATTTTTTAAAATATGTTTTATTAAATTTTTAACATAATCACCTCAATATTTTTAAACAGCATGTTTATATTTATTTATTTATATTTAAAAACAATCAATAACAATTTCTATAATTCCATAATTGACATACTAGCTTTCCTTGATTTTCTCTTCTTCCTTTATTGTCTCAGTCCATCTCTGTATTATAATTCAAAACTATTTTCTAATAGTTAATTTTCATTTCCCCTATAGATCTAAATCCTAAATATTAAACCAATTGTTACCTTTTAAAATCTCCCCTTAGCCCATTAAGTGGGATTTTAGGCTCTTCCATCATAAATCAAAAGATCCCATTTTTTAAATCTAACTCTGGCTTTTTTTTGGTGCCAGGCAGGCTTCCATACCAGTGCCTTAAAATCCTCAGATGGATCTCCCTTCATTCCTGTACATGTTACTTGACTCAAAGGAGACCATCTAGTTACCAATTTGCAAAGGAACTGGCCCATTTATAATCATTAACTTGTTGCCCTAGTAGTTCAAATGTCCGTGTTTGGTTTGGTATATTTGTCTTTAGTTCAGTCTGGTCTTCTTCCTCAGGTTTCAACTGGTTTAAGTAAAAAGTCATGTCCAATGTTGTGATTGTTGTTTGGTTGTCTAGGTTTTCAATATGCTGCAGTTGTTGATCTTTAGCATCCTCCATCTTAGTATTGCTTTCTTCCGCTTCTGTTGGTTTTTGGGTTGTAAGTTCTTCAGTTGGAATCAAGGTTTCATTTTGCACATTTAAGCTGGCGCCTTTGTCTTTCAGTCTGGATTTCATTACCTCAGTAGCTTCAAGGATTTTTTCAAGTATAAGCTTATAATTAGCCAAAATTTGTTGGTGGTATCCCTCCATTTCTAAGATGGTTACAGATAGTCCTTTAGTGGAGGCTATTTTTAAATAAGAGTCAGTGAATGGTCACTTCCACTGAGTTAATTTCACCGCCCAGCAGTTTCAGCTTCTTATCTCTTTTAGATAATACAAAGGACAAGTCTAGGCTGTAAGCAGGTCTCTCAGTCAAAGATATTCACTTGCTTGTACCAGGTTTTGCCACAAGATGTCCCCGATAGCATTTAGAATCTTTTTCCAAATTCGAGTTAGACTTTTATCCAGTTTAATTTTTTTTTCAACTTTTAACAAGTAGATAAGGTAATAGGTCCTCGTAGAAATAGGAACTTTTTGGGACCCCAATATCCAAAAAGTGCAAGTCCAATTGTTTAATTGTTCTTTTAGTTATTTTTTAGTTGTCTTTTTAGTTGTTCTTTTCAAGGCTTTATTTACCCAAGTAGTCAAACGCTGCCATTTTAAAGAGGGGGAAGAAATTTCAAGAAGCTTTTACAGGAAAGTACTTGGGATACAAAGAAGGTAAGGTAAGGTCTCACCCAATTCCTCCGCGGTGCTTTCGTTGTGGATGTTAGTGATTTTGGCCTCGGCTGGAAACTGCTTAGTGATCGGCCATGTTAATGGCCTATCTTTCCTCCGTTGGTCCAAGGAGCTGCCCCGGATCAAACGGAAGGGCTGCCACCCTTCCGCAATCAATCAGGGGTCCACCTCACAGTTGTCGCCCCTGTAGGGCGACTTTCAACCCTTTTCAGAGTCTCCCAGCGGAAGAAAAACTGGATGGTGGAGAGAGTGATCTTCCCGAACGTCTGCCAGCACCGCGATTGCAAACCGGAAGCTGATCATCTTAATTACCTTGTCATAAATCCTGGTTTCAAAGTTCTTATTTAGATTTGTTTTCCCTGCAATGTTCAAAACATTCTTACCAGTTAAGATTTTCTCAGAGTTAATTACATTTAAGTATTTAAATCTTTTTCCTCATACAAGCCATCCCAACAATTTTACATTTCTCATATATTAAAACAAAAACAAAAAAGAGAAGAAAAAAAGAAGAAAATAATATACTACTTGAGAAACATGTCCCTCTTAAGCTAAAATCATTTATATCCAAATTTTTTCTATTCTTTTTAACCACATTCAAACAAATGCTCAATCTTTAAATATTCCATCTAATAAACCCAATCATCTAATCTTTTAACTCTATTCAAAACTTTCTTATCAATTGAAATTATGCTTAAATATTTAAAACATTCCCTCATATAAACCATCCCTACATTTTTATATTTCTCATATAAAAAAATCCTATTTTACTTGAGGGACCCATCCCTCTTAAACTAAAATTCATTTATATCCAGAATTTTTTTATTTCTTTAACCATATTCAAACAGGTGTTTAATCTTTAGATATTCCATCTGATAAATCCCATCATCTAATTTCTTAATTCTAACTTTAGCCTCTTTTTTTGCCAAACATCTTTCCTAATCACTATGCTCTATTGGACCAGAAGGTCTTCTCATAGTCTTGTAGATGTTGTTGTAGGTACAAGAGACAAGTGAAGTAAGATCTTTTTGTAGGAATGTTTCAGCCCTTCGTATTCATTGAAAATCTTTTTCTTTCCTTCTCTTTTAATTTCTCTTATCATTTTTTGTCTCTCAAGTTCTTGTAGTTCTCCTGACAGCTCTATAATCTATTTTGTCAAATCTTTTTTCTTGTCCTCAGACTAATTTTGCAATCTTGAAGTGTAGGTTATCTTTTCCATGTCCAATATTTCCTGCAACTTTTTCTCCACCTGGGTTAAGTCATAATTCCTTCCATTGTTGGGTTCCATCTTTAAATCTCTTTCCTCTGGTTTATGTTCAATTGTTTGCTTTTTTATTGCTTTTTTATTTTCTGAGAGTTGTGAGGTTAAATTGAAGATGTGTTCATTTATATTTTCAAAGTTGTTTTTAATTTCCTCATGGTTTGAAATCATTGTCATTTGTATTAGTTGCAACATAGCATACATTTCCTCCTGGAAAGTATTTGTTTTTTCTTGATATGTTCTTTCTGCAGATCTCTGATATTCTATGATAGCCAAAAATCAAAGTTTTCCTTTTTCTGCAAACAGCTTTAGAGTCACAGTTCAATAAGTATTTATAATCCAGGAAGATCAGTTTTTCCCCCTAAGATTTATAGTTCTCGCTTTGTAGATAGCCCAAAATATTTTCTTTTCTTTGTTGCAGCTGTTCTGTGTTTAGTTAAAACATTGAAGGTCACAAAAACATGTTATCTTTTTCTGGGCTTTCTGCCAATTCCTGTATCAGAGCAATTACAATTGTATATTTTCATCCCCCACTAGATGTCAGCACCAGTTCATTTTTCAGTTTTTTAAACAAGCAATTACTTTCTTCTGTTTTATCAATAATCTTTTGAAAATTAAATCTTAACTTAAGAATTTAATTTGCCGCTTCCATCCGTAGGAGGGTGGAGCAAATATCCTCCTCCTTCTCATTTTCGGACACTTTTTGTTTCTTGGGGTTTTTTTCCAGGAAATCAATTATCAAGTAGAAGAGAGAGAATCAGTATTCTTACTCAGTTCCAAACACGTTGCTTACAATCAAGCTTAAATTAGTGCTTTTTGGCTTCGGCTGCTTGTAGCTTGGGCTAGACTCTGGAGTGAAGCTAGCCTTTCTTCTGCTGGTTTCTGGAGGTCTTTCCCTGGGATGACCAGATTGACTGCTATCTCTCCATGGTTGGTGGGGCACCCCTCTTTCTTTGTCACTTCTCTGGGGTGAGTTTAGGCCCATTTATGTTCCCCAAACAGAAAAAAATTGGCCGTAGGGTGCGGAGCCCCGTGAGCCCTCATCTGCTGTGCTACTGCACAAAACCAGAAGCCCCCCTGTATCAAATGTAATTGTCTCAATTCACTTTTTGGAGCATGGCAGAGTACATACATACTATCCACAGTTCTATTATAGGGCATAATTTTATTTATGCCAAGCTCTTATGCCTTTGTTTAATAGAAACAAATTAGAAATATTGCCCCAACTCATCAGGTTTTATAATATTCTGTCAATGCTGTATTTATTTTTATGCTATCTTCAATATTTTTGAATTTTTTTTAAATTCATTTCAACTTCCAGGGAAGCAATAGTGAACTGAAGACGACTTCACTTTTAGCAGAGCCAACAGCCATGGCAGAAAGTGCAGCTGGTGAATGAATCAGTTCCCCAAACCTCTCTCTGGATTAAGGTGCAGGCTTGGGATCACCTAAAGTGCTCCTTACAGATTCTCTTTGTGATGAGATGAGAAAAGAATGGTCTCCAGTGGGTTTAAGAGCTTTGGGAGCTGGGAGAGTCAGATTTTGTAGGACTGAAGACTCAAAGCCTTCAAAAGGATGATTTAAAAAAAATAATTTCATGTCATTTATTTAAATTCTGTATCTAGGGGAAATCTTACTGTTGCTTTTTTCAGTATATCAGTGTGCTATTTTGGAAGAAATCCTAATGACAGATGGTGAATGTTTGCTATTTTGTAACTGTAGCCCCTCTCTTGGTGTTCAGCTTTTATAAAAGTTTCTGTTCAGTAAATTCATATCATGTCATCAGGCAATCCAGAGGGAAATCCATGAATCAAGAGTGCAAAACAAATTGTCTATTAAATATTTAATAGTCATGTAGCATCTTCATACAAATCCATTACTATTCAATTGTTTGATGCCAATGTTGGGAATAAACTACAGCTCAATGCTTCTGTAAAATTTTTGGATACCGCATCATTCTTTTTGATTCCTGAAGCATGACTATTTATATAAAGAATTTATAAAATAGTTTATAAAATAATTTTTAAAAACAGATGAAAACTTCATGAACTCATAATACAATATATATATATACATACACATACATATATATACGCATGTACACATATACATATATACTAGTCTCCCTTTAATTCTATGTCGGAGATACACACACACACACACACACACGCACACACACACATACATACATACTCTCTAGTTACAGATGACTAAAATAACAAAACTAAAAGCTTTCATTCATTAGCCAGTTGTTTTCAGTCAGGCTAATAATGCATAAGCTTAGGAATATTCTTTTTCTACTTCCTTCAGGCATAATGCTGAATAAGCCACTCTGCAGATAACTTAATATTCTGAGTTGAGGAAGCCTTGAGAAGTATATTTCCTGAGAATTAAAAGCATTCTTTGAGTTCAGCAGATTAGTCGAGGATTGAAGGCCAAATACCATAAGGCAATGATTTGAACTGAACATTGAAGTGCTGGCAGACCAATGAATAGTATACTTTCCTATTACATATAGTCCTCAACATACAACCATTTGTTTAACGACCACTAATTTAAAATAGAACTGAATAAAGTGACTTATGATCAGTTCTTGCACTTATGACTGTCACTGCATTTCTAAGGTCATGTGATCAAACTTTGGGCACCTGGCAACAGGCATGTATTAACAATAGTTGCAATGACCCGAGGTCACATGATCACCATTTGCAATCTTCCCAGGAGGCTTCCAACAAGCAAACTAAATGGGGGAAGCTGGATTGGCCTAATGACTGCATGATTTGTTTACAACCGTGGCAAAAACGTTTGTAAAATCAAGTATGATGCACTTAACAGCTGCATCTCTTAGTAACAGAAGTTGAACCTGTCAGTTATGCAAACCCCATGAAATACAGGTATTTCTAGAGTTTAGGTAAAATTGATTATTCTGGTTTGTTCTGCTAGAGAATGCTGATGAAATAAAGGGCTGTATTTTGGTAAGTTCGTTTCTACTATGTTCCTTCAGCATACCAAATAAGAATTTTAAAATGTGTTACTCGATGACACCAAATCCATTTTCTGTAGCATTATTTTTGTACCTTTGGCCAGTTAATAGCTATACCAGATCTTGTGATCTGAAGATGTTATTGATAATAGTGATAATTCCTTATTTGTCCCTACTGTCTGCTACTCAACTGGCACTGGAATGTTTTTTTCAGTTATCATTTGCTCCTAAGCAAAAAGACAAGGCAGAAATAACTACCTTTTACTGTATGTTCCCCAGTACATAGATGGGAAGCTGAAATCACTACATGGAGATGTGAGGAGTACTACTTCTCCATTCTGTCCTATATAATCTGCCCATGCAGATTATAATCCTTTGCATCACCTTCTATAGATAGACTGCTTTTTCCTGTGCAGGAAGAGAGAAGAAACATTTCCCCCCCCCCCACCCCCATTTGTCTTCTATGGAGAATTCTATCATGATACAGATTTGTTTATGAAAAATATCAGCTTTCTTTCATCTCTGTCCCAATAGCTGGTCTTCATGGGGTAGGTAGAGTTAGAAATATAGGTAGTGCTCATTGAGCAACTGTCTCATTTAGCAACGATTCACAGTTACAGCGGTGACAAAAAAGTAACTTTGCAACCAATCCTCACATTTACAAACTTTGCAGGCCTGAAAGGAAAGGTGAAGTAAAATTATAAACACAACCATGATTTAAATTAGTGGTCTCTTCATTTAATGACCAAATTACAGACCCTAAATGTATTTGCTAAATGAGGATTGCCTGAAGTTCCCAATATTGGCCTACTGACTTTAATCCTTCCTTAGTTACTCTAGTTGTTCTTGTCAGTGCTTTTTTTCTAAAAAAAAAAAAAAGTGCCGGAACTCAGAGGTGCTGTCACTGGGAATGATGCCGGTGTCTTGCTACAGCGTAGCTGCCCATCCTTTGCACCCCTGCCCCTGCGACTCGGAGCCACATGCCGCAGGGATTCCCTTCCCCACAGCTGCCATGGGGATTCCCCTCCCAGCAGTTGCCATGCCGCAGCCCGTGCTAAGCCCCCACCCAGAGCTGCTCTGAACCCCAACCCAGAGCTGTGTTCCTCGTGGCAGTGGTCTCCAGCACTGAACAGCTGATGGCCTCTGGCACCAGCACTCATTCGCTTACTGCCCCGTCGCTTCCAAATGCAGTAAGTGAGTGAGCGAGCAAGTGGCATTTGGAAGCGTTTGGAAGCGATGGGGCAGTAAGTGAGTGAGTGAATGAGCAAATGGCGTTTGGAAGTGTCGGGGCAGTAAGTGTGTGAACGAGCAAATGGCGTTTGGAAGCGATGGGGCAGTAAGTGAGTAAGTGAATGAGCAAATGGCGTTTGGAAGCGACGGGGCAGTAAGTGAGTGAGCGAGCAAGAGGGCTTTGAAAGAGATGGAGTGAGTGGGGGAGAGACTGAACGAGGTGCCTTTGAAAGAGATGGAGGAATGAGTGAGAGTGACTGGAGGCTTTTGTGAGCAAAGTGTGAGTGAGTGGGGGGGCTTTTGCGAGCGAAGGATGAGAGAAAAAGGGAAAAGTGAGGGGGAGAAGGGAAAAAGAAAAGGCACTGACTTCTGACTTCCTCTGTTACAGGAGTAGAAGGAAGTATTAACATTGAACCTCAACTTTTTGCTTTTCTATAATATTATAAACTAGCCATTTCTATAACAATAAATGAATCTAACCAATGAAACCCAAAATATCCCCCCTTTTTTTTAGTCATCAAGTTTTTGACACATTGTTAAGCACTGGTAGTGCTTGAATATTGTCATGTCCTAAAAGTGGTACGATTTCTGAAAAGGTTGAAAAGCCCTGATGTAAATGCAGCCTAAATTGTTTATTGCCATCCTATTTGCAAATAATATCTTACTTACCTAGTTGAGATGGTGTAGTTGGGCAGCAGGGAGGGGTGCAAAGTTCCTGCCTTCGTTGCAGACAACTTGCTTGTGCAACGTTTGCCGGCCGTGTCTTTTGGCGTGGTCAGCAGCAATTGCTATTGGCTTTCGAAAGCCAATAGGCCAGGCATAGGCAACCTTGGTTGTTTTATGACTTGTGGACTTCAACTCCCAGAAGATGTTACATAACATAACATCAACTGGAAGATGTTAAACTGTCCTTCTGTTTCTTTCCTTCCCAAAAATTGTTTTAATGAGTCCTCTCTAAGCTCTGCTAATCAGCTTGTCCTGGATTGTTTTGATGCAAAACGGAACGGTTTTCAAGTTGCAGTTGAGACAGCCCATTTCATTTTAGATATATCACATATAATTGAAGATTGTAATTAGTTGCATGTGCACGTTCAGCAAGTGTGATGTATTTGTGCTGACATTTCTAGGCCTCTTTCCAACCACATCCAGAAAAATTTGTAACAAACATTGGAATTCTCAAGGTCATGTTTTGTATTTCCCAGCAATCTGTTACTGGAAGGAAAAAGGAATCCCTGCTGCGTTATTGATCCCAGAGAAGCATTTGCATGTATGCAGGTATCTTTAGGGTGCCATAGTTATGGATGAGAAATATTGGTTGCAAAGTTGGCATTTCTGGATATAATACAGATATTTGGACTTATTTTTTTTTTTTTTTTTGCATGTTTGATATTTTTTAAAAGGCATACGGTACTGACTACGCTTATGCACATATGTAACATCTTTTGCTAGGATACATGACCATTGCTTGTCCAGAATGTGAAAAGTGAAAGATTGTGACTAAACAAAATTTTAATGTACAGATAATACCACCAGAAATTATTTTAGCCTTTTTAATAAATGTTGTTATTGATGTTAAGCTCACCATGGAAAACATCATATATTGTTATGTATATACTAGGTTAATTATTTAAAGACTGAAGTGCAACATAACTAGATTCTAAATAATCTATTTTTCAAAACACACAACAGTCCAAACAGTAAAAGTAAAGTCCAAATAATTTCATTCTTAAGAATTGTTTAATTTAAAATGGTTTAGTTGTAATAGATGGCTATAGATTCAAAATAGTTTTCAAGAGTGTACAAATGATACTATTTTTTTTCTAGCATCAGCTAAATTAGACATATTACATTGAGAAAAATGTTTCTCATTTCTTTCCTGTTACCTTTATTGATTTCATTGCAGAGATGTTAACATAGGAAATAGATTATTTTGTTATCTAATTTTACCTTCCAAAAGATAGAAGCAGATGAAAAATGTGAGGTTCTTTCCTGTTTTTTTGAATTAGCTGTTTTAGATTCTGAAAGTTTAGTTCCTAAAGAAGTAACCTTGTAAATAATTTTAATGTCCTCCTCTAGTGCAGGGTAGGCAACCTTGGCTCTTTTATGACTCAAGCATGGCTCAGCTTGGAAACCTCTCTCTTTCCCCTCAGCATGGCTGGCTCAGGATTTCTGGGAGTTGAAGTCCACGAGTCATAAAAAAGAGCTAAGATTGCCTACTCCTGCAATAGGCTTTCGAAAGCCAATAGAGGGAGCTTTTTTTTTTTTTTGCAAAAGAAAAGGTGCCGGAACGCCATTCTGAGCGTTCTATGAGAAAAAAAGCCCTGGTTCTTGTCAATATTGTTTTACCTCTGTTATCTTTTTGTTATTTTATTTTACCATTGTTTAGAAGGCTAAACAGAATTACAATGTACATTGATTTCATTATTATGATAATGGAATTTATCTTTAGGCTTAGGATGGCTGCATTTATTTTCAGTTCTTGCCATAGAAATTATTTAACTTGAATTTTTCCACACTATAATTTATTAATATTGAAAAATTCAATGGAAAGAAAAATTAATACTATATCAACTCTGTTTCCTATGTTTTTATATTCATTAATCCATTGCTACTAACCTAGATAAACACACATGTAAATGTGGGCAATATAAGAATGTGCATATTGAAGTTTTTGGTTGGCACAAATTTCTCCGTACATTCATTTTGAATGGTGAAGCTATGATGATTTTAGAAAGGATAATAGTATCTCTGCATACAGAGGATTTGAGGTTTATTCTTGCCATTGCCTATTAAAATAGCAAATAAAAATGCTATTCCTACTTCCAGCCAGAGAAGTGGCCAGTTCTGATTTAAATGGAGCAGCAGGCTAACACTAATGATTTATACATCCTTCACTTAAATGATGCAAAGCTTACAAAACCTATATATGTTGTTTCAACATAATGATTGGACTAGTCACTAGTGCTAAAATGACTCATCCACTTTGCATATGTGGCTTGAAGTCATTATCCAGATGACAACAAATGTAAAAGTTTTTAGCAAGCTAATATCAAGACTTATCTAGTAGGACAGTATAGGACACGGGTCGGCAACCCGTGGCTCCGGAGCCGCATGCGGCTCTTTGAGCCGTCTCCTGCGGCTCCCAGTCGCCTGGTGCGCGTGCACCTCTCCGAACGGGTGGAGGTGCGCGCGCAGCTCTCCAAACCTTCAAGGCGGCGCTCGGCCCAGAGAAGCGGGAACTGGAGGGGCCACGATTTCCCCTCCAGAGGAAGAAGGCGCTGGATGCGGCCGGCCCCGCGGGGAAGGGGGAGCGGCGGCGGGGGGGACGGAAAAGTCGCAGAAACGGCAGGAGAGATGCTGACTGGCGGCGGCCTCGGAGGGGGGAGGGAGGGAAGGATGACTGGGTGGGGGAGGGGGGGTGAGCCAGAACGAAAAGGGAAACTCATCCCGCAGAGCGGTTGCGAAAAGAGGGAGGAGATAAGCCAGCCCGGTACCTGGATCCGCTTCCTGTGTCTCCTCCGCTCTGCCATGATGTCCCCGTTTGGTCTCCTGGTGACGTGGGGCTGAGCCAGAAAAGGGAGAGGGGGAGACCAAGGGACGGAGGGACGGAGGGAGGGAGGGAGGAAGGAAGAGAGAGAGAGAGATGGAGCCAGCGTCAGCCAGCGGGCTCACGAGGGGCAGCAACCTCGCGAGAGGCCGCACGCAAGCCATTAGGTAACGCATGCGAGCCCTTGGGGAGGCGGGGCAGGAGCGCGGTCCGGCCGCTGGGCTTCCTTTCCTTTGTAAATCTCAAAACGACCCCGGCAAGCTTCGCGCAAAGCTGCCAGGCAGACCCACGAGCTGGGGCTCAGAGCCAGCAGCTGGAGGGGAAGAAAAAGACGGTGCCGTCTGAGGAGTCTCTTCTTCGGCTATCTTGCTCTGCCCGTCTCCCGCTTGAAAGAACCTCCTCAGCGGATTGGTGCGGTGAAGAGGCCGGGCTTCCTTCGGGGGGCCTTTCATTCCTGTACAAGGGGGAAGGGGAACTCTTTGTGCTTTTGTGTGTGCGTGTGTGTGTGTGTGGCCCACCTGCAAAGCTGCCGAGGAAGGAGAAGCGGGATACTGGTTGGGTGGGGGAGCGGCAAAAGCGGGGGGGGAGAGAGAGAGAGAAACGGCTCTGCCTTTGGTTCCCCCTCCTAAAGCACAGGGGCGCTAGAGAAAGTTTGGAGTTGGGTAAGGAAGCGCAAAATTCAGGAAGGAAAGCGGGGCGGAATGCTAAGAATGTGGGGCGGCCGCCGGCAGTGGAAGGCAGGAAACATCGGGGCTTGAGATCTCGCTTTCCCCCCCCTCTTCCTCCCTCTCTCGTGCTTTACATACACACACACACACACACACACACGCACACACACAAAAACACAGAGAGTTCCCCTTCCCCCTTGTACAGGAATGAAAGGCCCCCTGAAGGAAGCCCGGAGACCTGCCGCGTTCGTCAAACGTTGACAAACACGGCAGCTGTGCAAACGGCGGTTTGGAGAGTGCGCGCGCACCTCTCCCAAGGACGGCGGCGGCTTTCTGACGTCTCTGGCTGGAATCGCACCCGTTAGCAGCAGCGCCAGGAGCGTCCGCCGGGGCAAACGAGGGGAAGGGTGGCTCCCCCAGCCTCGCAGATCCTCGGGAGCAGCAAGGACAGGGTTTCTGCTCGGAGGGAGGGGGGAGCGCAGCTCGCACGGTCCGGCTTTGTCCTCTGGCCCGGCCCAAACGCCGCCTCTCTCGGCCCCTACGCCGGGGCCAGGGGCCAGGCTAGGCACGCGAGGCATTGTTCCCCTCCCGCAGGGCAGCTGCGGAGCAGACAAAGAAGGGAGGGACGTGCTCCCTCCTTCTGCCCCCCTTCGGAAAAGCAGGCGGGGGGCGGGCTTCCTGGCCGGGCTGTCGCCTGAACAAAGGGCGGGAGCCGCCCAAGGTGGGCTGCAGCAACTCGCTTCTCTGCCCCCCCTCCAGGCATGCGGGGCTTCGTCCCCCGCCTCTCCGGACCTGCCCGCGGCGCTCCGACCCTCCCACTTTTAAAAGCCGCTGTTCTTAGGACAAAAGCCCCCATTGCCCCCTCCCCCCTGCGCGCGCCGGCCTGGCCCCGTTTGACGAATGCGGCAGGTCTCCGGACAGGAGGGCGCGCACCTCTCCAAAGGGGAGACCCTTCGCCGCACAGGTGCCTCCCATTTTGCGCATGCGCAAAATGTTTTTTGTGCATGCGCGTGAGTGGACGCACGCACGCACACTTTTTGTGGCTCCCACTTTTTTGTTTGTGTGACGGAACCGGTTCTGAGTGGCTCTTTTCCTTTTTCCGGTTGCCGACCCCTGGTATAGGAGAACAGCCCTCTAATGTAGCCATTAGTGCTTTACTACATCTTCTGCAATTTAGACCAACCACTATATTGGCAAAGCTCCTTCGCAGGATAGCACAAGATTCCCTATAGCCTGCTACTCAGTTAATTTGGCTTCTTAAAGGATCTAGTATACCTCAGACAAGTAGATGGGATGTGTATCTCAAGATTGTGTGCATTGAACTGCCTTTGGACAAAAAATGTTTGTCATTGCTCAGTTGCTAAGTCATGTCCAACTCTTTGTGATTCCATGGACCATAGTACACCAGGCTCCCCATTCCTCCATTGTCTTCTGGAGTTCGCCCAAATTCATGTTCATTCCATCGATGATCCTATCTAACCATCTCATCTTCTGCCATCCCCATCTCCTTTTGTCTTTCCCAACATCAGGCTCTTTTCCACTGACTCCTCACTTCTCATTATGTAGCCAAAGTATTTGAGTTTCTGGACAAAGAATATTTTTATACAAATAATTTTACAGCAATTCATCATATAGTCGAAGTCTATACTTTATTCACCATGGCCAAACCTTTTTCTATTGAGCGTGATCAGTCATTCTTCTAGCTAAATATACATAGGATTAAAATGCATGTTATTTGTGTTTATTAAAATAGGACTCCAAATGTCATTAGTGCAATATGTAAAAGATACATCTGTCCTTCCAGGAGATCTTCACTATAAAAATGAGCAATCTCTGTCAGCTATGCATTGTGTATGTACTGTAAGTTTGTGTGAGAGTGAAAATTTGAGTGTATACAGGATTTTTTTTCAGTTTCTCTTATCAACAGCAAGCAGTACTACACTAATTTTCTTCCTAAATGGTTTTATTCATTCCCAATATTTTCCAGTACAACGTGGATGTCATGTAAATGAGCTACAAGCTGTTAATTATTCTGGTAAGTTTTCCATAGCCTTTATCTAAAAATGTAAGTGCAGCATGAGGAAGATACCACACTTACGGTTTTAAACTGATTTTCTTCCTCCTTTTAGTTTTATTTGCTTCTTTGATTTCTTAATTCAAACTTTTATTTTAATCACTTTTTTGCACATTTTCCAGTGCTCTTTAAACATCGATTAAATTGCTGAAGTGAAGGAATGAAAAAACATTGCTCTGTATCACAAAATGAAACAGTAACAAAACATTTAGCAATAATGAATGCTTGCTATAGAAAATTACATGGAGTGCAATCATAATTTCTAACTAAATTATATATTTTGTTCTTCTCCACTGGCTATTTTAACATTAACTAAAAGAAATGCCACAGTACGTTTTTATTTGTCAAGTTAGTAAATGGTGCATTTGGTGTGTCTGGGTGCCATTAGAAAATATTCATATTATTGTTTTTCAAAATAAGCAAAGTTTTTTTTAAAATAACCTGTATTATTATTATTTTAGAGATGTAGCCATTTGTTAATGCTACACATCTACAAACATTGGAGATTCCTGTGAATAAATGTACTATGGAGATTTAACCATGGAGTTCCATGAAATATAGACATGTCTGAATATATATTGTGGTTTATAATTTCCAAGCCACTGTAATAAAAATTAACAGCTTTCAGATTGGATGATATGCATTATCAAACCATGAATAGAGTTCTCTATATTAGTTAAATACCCTTGGTAGAAAGGGGCTAGCAAGACTAGAGCAGAGAACATGAATATGGTAAGTATGGTAATGTAAAAATGGTTGTTTCCATGATGAACAAATGTGTCCAGTATGAAGTCAGTTTTTAAAAACAATCTGGTTATGACACAAACCTGAAAATTGAAGCTAACTATATTAACATTAAAAAAGACACCAGTTTGTAATTAAGGCACCAGGCTAGAAACTGGGAAACAGTGAGTTCTAGTCTGGCCTTAGGTATGAAGCCAGCTTGGGTGAATTTGGGCTAGTAAACAATGGCAAACCACTTCTGAAATCTTACCAAGAAAACTGCAGTTGCAAGGAATCAACTCTGAAACTAAGACACCTTCTTAACATAACTGGTTGAAATACCTTAGTAAAAACATTAAAAATAAAAACACAAACTTTAATTGTAAACTATTCTTCATCTCATGGTGATAGAGAGATTGTATATAATAAATACACTGTGTGTGTGTGTATTATATACATTAATACAAAAAGATAAATGCAATAAAGATAGACGACAAAACAAATTGTAGAGACTACAAAACAAATCAAACAAATTGATCAGCATTAAAAAAATACACTCAAAATACAAAGCCAGAAAGGAACATCTCACTTGATGCTAATAAGAAAGCAAGGTCAGCAACAGTAGCTGCAGGAAAATCAACAAGTTGCAGAAGGAGTATTGTGATGCAAACCTTTCTAACATCTGTACAATATCAACACACATACAAAAGATGCACTGTCTCCCCCTTGATAAATTTGACCCTTCTTTCTGCCCCATTATCCCTGATTTACCGAAGAAGATACCTATTCTACAGTGTATTTCCCAGAGGTATTTGAAAGGGTGCAACTACAGGGATTTTCAGTTCTGTAAACAAACAACATATTTTTCCTACTGATAAGACTTCATCCAAAATGTTAATAAAACAGAATTATTTCTAGAATTTTTCTTCCTTTCCCTCTGTGTATCTAATAGTTTGCAAGGCTTATATATAGCTCCAACTAAAACTGATTCGAGGCAGCTTATAAACACTAATTATATAAATATGATAAAAAGTATGAATTCTAATATGTTAATAATACATATCCAAATCCCTGGATGATCTCACCCAGTGGCTTCATACAAATTATTTAAGAAGTCTCTCAATATTTATGAAAATGAATTGTAGGTATGATTAAAATCTACACAGTAATCATGGAGCCAATTGGGCAAGGTTTTTTTAAGAGTATCAAGTCATCAAGGAGAATGGTGCCATTCTAATGGTGTTTCTAAAGAGAGATTGCACATCACAATGACCAGGAATATTTCAGCATTAGAACCAATCTTAAACTGAGTGAAATTTATCCCAAATTGCCTGGAGGCCTCTTGTCCTAAGGCTGAGGATGGGTGAGTTCTAATTTAGTGGTCACTGAAGAAAAAAAATAGAAAATGAATTTAATATTATAATACCTTTGGAGAAATCACTATTTGTGACTCAAAATATTGTAAAACTCAAAAAGATTCAGAAAAGGGTGGTGATGTAAAGAGTATCAAGCAATTCTTTGAAGAAGAAAATGTATAAAGTTTAGGGTATTTTTATTGTAGAAAAAAATTAAAATACAGACATAATAAAATAAATAAAGTATAATGTATGTCACATAATAATAATGCTCCTCTGTCCTAGTCCTTTTAGATCTCTCAGCGGCTTTTGATACCATCGACCATGGTATCCTGCTGCGACGTCTCGGGGGGTTGGGAGTGGGGGGCACTGTTTTACGGTGGTTCTCCTCCTACCTCCTGGGCCGTTCGCAGTCGGTGTTGATGGGAGGGCAGAGGTCCGCCCCGAGACCTCTCGTTTGTGGAGTTCCTCAGGGGTCAGTCCTCTCTCCCCTCCTGTTCAACATCTATATGAAGCCGCTAGGTGAGATCATTCGTGGCTTCGGGGTGGGGTATCATCAGTACGCTGATGATATCCAACTTTTTCTTTCCACCCCGAACCAACTCAGTGATGCCCTCGACGTGATGTCCCGTTGCCTGGAGGCGGTTCAGGTCTGGATGGGGAGAAACAGGCTCCGACTCAATCCTGCCAAGACTGAGGGGCTGTGCATACCGGCATCTCAGGAAAACCAGTTTTGTCCATCATTAACTATGGGGGGTGAGGTGTTACCCCCCGTTGATAGGGCTCGCAACTTGGGCGTCCTCCTGGATTCACGGCTCAGTTTAGAAAATCATATAGGAGTCATGACCAGGGGGGCTTTTGCCCAGGTTCGCCTGGTGCGCCAGTTGTGACCCTATCTGGACCGAGATGCCCTACGCACAGTCACTCATGCGCTTGTGACCTCCCGTTTAGACTACTGCAACGCTCTCTACATGGGGCTACCCTTGAGGACCACTCGGAGGCTTCAACTGGTGCAGAATGCGGCTGCGCGAGTTGTGATGGGAGCTTCCCGATACTCCCATGTAACACCTCTACTCCGCGAGCTGCATTGGCTTCCGGTTGCCCTTCAGGTGAGATTCAAGGTGCTGGTGATGACCTATAAAGCCCTTAATGGCTTGGGTCCGGGTTATCTGAGGGAACACCTGCTGCCGGCATCAAGCTCCCTTCGTCCTGTGCGCTCCCACAGGGAGGGCCTTCTCAGGATACCACCAGTTAAGGAATGCCGGTGGGTTATTCCTAGGGGAAGAGCATTCTCTGTGGGCACGCCTGCCCTCTGGAATGATTTATGCGTGGAACCTAGGACCGCCCCCGATCTGCGTTCATTTCGCCGGGACCTGAAAACCTGGTTTTTCGATCTATCAGGCCTGGACTGAAGGGGTTTTAGCTTTTTAAATATTGTTTTAATTGGGCTTAATTAATTTAATGTATTTTAATTCCATATTATTTTTATATTGTATTTTATGCTGCCCTGTAAACCGCCCTGAGTCCTACGGGAATAGGGCGGTATAGAAATTTAATTAAAATAAATAAAAATAAATAAATATAAGGATTCAATGAACCTAAATGATGAGAAATTCAGGGAGGTAAATGAAATTATCTACTTAATTATATTGTAATGGCCATCAACTAGATTATTTTAAAATGAGGATTAATTAATTTAATTAATTAATTATTTTAAAAGGAGAATTTTAAAGGGAGACATTTGTGGAAGAAGTTTCAGTCTTCTGTAATGGCAACCTCCAGAGTTAGAGCAGTATGCTTCAAAATAGGTACTACTGTAACGTGTGAAATTACTTCTAATGAAAATCCAAGGAATTAGTGTTAATATCCTTATATTGTTCTGCCTTTTAAAATTTATCAGGTTCTGAGTTGCATAGGGGTTCCCACAGAAAACTGATTGGCACTATAGAAAACTGGATACTAGATTTTGGTTTGATGTCAGTTGATGTCTTATGTTCTTATGGAATTGTAAATTTCTCCCTGGCTTCTCCACCTGCTTTTCTGCAATCATAGAAATATAGGGCTGGAAGGGATCTTGAAGGTTTTTGCTTCCAACCCCTGCCCAAAGCAAGGATCCTTATTCTATCCTGGATAAATAGTTATCCAATCTTTTCCTCCAGCCATGGAGCACCCACAATTTCAGAAGGCAAGATATTCCAGTTACTAATTGTTCTCAATGTCAGGAAAATTATCCAGGTTGGCTCTTCCTTCGACAAGCTTCCATCCATTGCTTCTTATCCTGCCCTATGGTGCTTTGGAGAATAAATTGACACACACACACCCTTTTCCTTGTGACATCCTTTCAAGTATTGGAAGCTGGCTAACATGTTGCCCTTAAGTCTTCTCTTTGTTAGGCTAAACATACCTAGTTCCTAGCCGTTCATCATATGCTTTAGCCTCCAGTCCCCTTGTCAACTTTGTTGCTTTTCTCTACTCTAGTGACTCAGCATCTTTTTTTGTATCATGGTGACCAAAACTGGATGCAGTATTTCAAATGTGGTTTCATTGGTGCAGTATAAAGTGGAACTATCAGTTCCCATGATTTTGGTGCTTGCCTTCTTTTGATGGAGCCTAGGACTGCATTGACTTTTGTAGCAGCTACAGCACACTGCTGACTCATTCTTAAGTGATGGTCCACTAGGATGTCTAGATTCCTACCACCGGTCAATGGTGGATCCTTTGTCAATGGATATTTGCTGGGTTTCCAGAGTGATGGTTGTAGACAGAATAAAGGAGTATTTTTCCTCCATCAGTTTGACTCATGATTTTTATGGAGAAGAACATGAAAGTTACTGCAGAAGTATCTTTACTGCAGTAAAATAATGCAGAAATATTTTATTATTAAAATACTCCACCTTGCTTTTCCAAACTATATGGAAAACAGTTTTCAGCAAAATAACTGAATTTAGTGCATACTTTAAGAAAGAGTATAATCCATAAAATCAAATAATAATAACACAGCGTATAATTCCCACAAATAGTAGTGGTATGTCTTTTCATGTTTCATACTCAGTCTTCATAGGGCTTTGAGGAATGAGACAATTCTATCCAGTCTGGAATTGTTCCGATGTGTATTATTCTTGCAAATCTTGGGGATCATTCAATAATACATCACCAGTAAGGGGGCATGTATTACTATACCTATCTGTTGGAAAGAATATCCCCTGTCTTGTATGCTTTTGTCAAACTTTAACATGACATAGAACTCAGAGTGGCATTGTGGAAATGTAACTGAAGTGTGCAGCTATAGTTAATATCATGTACATTTCAAATGAAATGGGAAAGAGTTCGGTTATTACCAATTCTATGAGACAAAACTGGTGGAACATAGTTTCGGAAGGTAAAGATACTGGTTTTGCTTTTCCAAAACTTCAGAATGTCAATTAATCAGATTAGAGCTGGAAGGGACCTTGGAGGTCTTCTAGTTCAACTTCCTGCTCAAGCAGGAGTCCCTATACCATTTCAGAAAGACGGCTGTCCAGTCTTTTCTTAAAAACCTCCAGTGATGAAGCAGCTACAACTTCTGAAGGCAAGCTGTTCCACTGGTTAATTGTCCTCACTATTAGTAAGTTCCTTGTTAATTCCAGGTTGCTTCTTTCCTTGATTAGTTTCCATCCAATGTTTCTCATCTTGCCTTTAGTGCTTTGGAAAATATGTTGAGCGCCTCTTCTTTGTGGCAGCCCTTTAAATACTGGAATCCTGCTTTCATTTCACCCATAGTCCTTATTTTCTCTAGACTGGTCATACCCAATTTCTGCAACCTTTCTTCATATGTTTTTGTTTCCTGGCCCTTAATCATGTTTGCACTTTTTCCAAAGTCTCAACATCTTTTTGTAATGTGGTGACCAAAACTGGATGCAGTATTCCAGGTGTGGTCTTACTAAGGCTTTATAAAGCGGTAATAATTTTGATTCTATGCCTCTGTTTATACAATCAAGAATTGTATTCGCTTTTTTGGCTGCTGCCACATGCTGCTGGCTCATGTTTAAGTGATTGTCCACTAGGACAGGGCTTTTCAACCTTTTCACCCATTGTACCACTTTTAGGATATGGCAACATCCGAGTACCACCAGTTGCCTAGAAAGGTGTCAAAAACTTGATTTTAAAAAAAGGGAAAAAGTGATGAAGTACAGGTAGTCCTCGACTTACAACAGTTTGCTTAATGAGTGTTCGAAGTTACAGTGGCACTGAAAAAAGTGCTCCCCAAGCCACAGCCGAGCAAGACACCTGCCTGCCCGCCTGGAGGCATTCTTCCTTCTGTCCAAGGTTTTCATTGTTGTGAGCATTTCTGTTGAGGATTGGCAGCAGGGGTAGGGTGGGGTGGGGGGTGTTTGGTTTTTATTCCCTCCCCCCATCGGCTGGGTGGTTGCAGCAGGTTTTGGTCACTTCAAATGACCCTGAGACACTGTGACCATCATAACTATGAATCAGTTGCCAAGCATCTGAATGTAAATCACAAGACCCTGGAGATGCTGCAACATTCCAGCTGATCGGCGATTCTTCTGGACTCAGCAGAAGCGCCAGGATCAGCGCGAAGCTTCAGCTGGAGCCTGGTGCTGATCCTGGTGCTTCCTCTGAACCCTGACAGCCCTGCAGCTCCAGCCATCACTCGCTTAGCCTTGTGCAGTGCTGCCACCGGTTCAGCTCATTCCCCTCCCCCACTACCACTTTTCTAAGATGGTCGCATACCACCTGTCAGATGCCAATGTACCACAGGTGGTACCTGTACCACTGGTTGAAAAGCCCTGCACTAGGACTTCAAGGTCCCTTTCATAGTTACTGTTTTTGAGCCAGGTTTTGCCTAATCTGTACTTGTACCTTTGTCTTTTCCTGCCTATATAAAACCTTGCTTCTCTCCACATTAAATTTCATATTGTTTGGATAGGGCCCATTGTTCAAGTCTGTTAAGATCTTTTTGGATCCTGAGCTTGTCTTCTGCAGTGTTGGCTATTCTTGCCATCTTAGTGTCATCTGCATACTTGAGGAGTTCCCCTTCTATTCCCTCATCTAAATCATTTATGAAGATATTGAAGAATACTGGGCCTAAGACAGAACCTTGTGTTTGTTTCTGAAACAAACGAAACTGAATGTTTCCAGTTACTTCGTAATTCAGTGGCAAAAGCCTGGATTACTGATCTCTGATTTTTGATTTGAGAATTTTATCATGATACGATGAGTGGTAAGATCTATACCTTCTGCTTACTATTACTCTCCTCAATTTGTCAGTTTCTTATTTCTGATAGTGCGTGATCATTTTCTCTGTCTCCCTTTATGTCTGTTGCTCTGAATCAAACCTTCTCTTCCATATTCTCAATCATTTTTATCACTTTCTTCCCTATCCTGATTCCCCCAACTTAATCCAAAATTCTTAACTATATAGGGTAGAAGTTAACATTATTCTTTTTCCTGACTCATTACATTCAGCTAAATCTTTCCTAAAATACAGAATTTTACTCCTCAGTGTATTTGGATATTGTTGATCATCTTGAAACAATCCCATATTATTCTTTTGACTCCTGCCTTGCAGTTGCCTTCCAAAATGCTTGAGTCAAAACAATATGCTTTCTTGCAAATCACATTTGCTGATGCCTCAAGCTCCCATTTGCTAAGTTACTGCCATCTGCCTTAGTGGGTAAGATGTTAATTTAAGGCCTAAGGAATTACAGAGTGACATCTAGAATTGTATTTCTTGTTAGGAAACATCCAGCAAGTTGACAAAGCAATTTCCTAAGAACAGAAACTGTGGAAATCACTTGTGAAACGACAATTCGAAGAACAGAATATTTCTTTGCTGAAATTTTAAATCTCACCATAAACAAAATGAACAATCTTGCAATAGTTTTAAATCTCAGGATGGCAGTCTAAAGTTTGGTCCATTTTTGTTACAGATTGGCTGCATAAAAATTCAAATTGAAGTATTATCTCCCATGTCGATTCCTACAGCTGTTCCCATATAAGCACAGAGAATGGAAGTGTAGATTTAATATAGAAAAAATTAAAATGTACTGCAAGGCTGACATCTGTTGACCAAATTTGGATTATATATAGTATATAGTACCTTCAGTATACAAACATGCATGAATGCACACTCATTGCCCATTGGCTTTCCTTAAATGTATACATTTTATATTATTGTAAGAAAATTCTAAATATGAGGTCATGTCTTAAAAGCTGAGATCAGAAAAGTTGTTTAGTACAGTACATAAACCTGAAATGGCTACTAAGTAGAGTTGGCAGTGTGAGACCTATACTCGGAATAGCATTATGGACCCTTGATGGCATCTATAAAGGTCTCTTACCTTTCTTCCTCATTATGCTAAATGATAACATTTTGCAATATTTAAATGTTTTAAAAACTTTTTTTTTGCTAGTAAAGAACATAGTTTTAGTTGGAAGCCATCCTTTTCTATTGCTCATAATGCCATTAGAATTAAGAACATTGACAGTTGGGAAATTAAGAAAATGGGCAAGGCTTCTATAGGCTATCGTAATGCTGTTTCACTGCTGAAAGAAAATTAGTGGATTAGGAGAGATTTGAGGAGACGGCAGATCCTTCTGGAAAGGGAGTAGAAGAGAAGTGGTTTGGAAAATCTGGTGGAGAAAAAATAGTAAACATTTTAGGGTAGCTACATTTACTGCAACCTGAATGAAAGAGAAGAGCTAATTTATAGTCACAATCAATTCCAAATTCCAAATGTGGCTGCAGATCATAAAATTGAAGACTCTTGCTCTCTTGCCTTATATCTCTATCCAAAGAAGGATTAATTTGATATTCTTTCAATATCCTGATTATGCTACCTGTTATTACTAATTCTGTATTAATAATAAAGTCTGGGAGGGAAAAACATGGTATGTTAATTAGAAAGTTCCTACATCTCTGTTAAGGCTTAAATTATCATGAGGCTATGCAAAAAAAATTAAGTAGAATAATACAAACATGCAAATGTGGTGTTGCTATTTCTAAAATACATATACATATACTTCCAGAAAGGTAATATTTTGCCATGTTTTGGAGCTCTCTGGCCTCCAACACTAAATAGCCAAAATGAAGGTGAAAACACACACACACCCTGAAAATCAACAGATGATAAGAAATGACTTGAAGGTTGTCTAGAGAAAACCTACTAACTGGAATTAAAAAAGAGATCCATTATTATGGAGAAATAAAATTTGACTAGAGAAGTAAAGGCTGATTGAGAACAAAGTACTTAGAAATTACTTACAAGATTATCCAATATTACAAAAGAGGATTTAGAAGAACAACAGATATTATTAGATAAAACAAAGGCTGATTTGAACCACCGGTTGTCTTAATAATTAAAAGAAACGTACAAATAATATATCAGAAGAGTGACTTTGAAAGTCTTCTTATTTTGGATTTACAAAAGGGATGTATTAACTAATAAAACTGTTTGGGAGAGGAGACAAAGATAAAAAGATCAGAAATCAATTTGGAGGACATTATTTGATAGGATTAAAGATCAAGAAGAGCAAACAAGGAGGAGTGGGCTTATTTGATCAGGGTTAATACATATATTGAGGTTTCTGGTACCTGTAGCTATTAAGGGAATTTCTTTTAATTAGAACTGAATGGTGAGGCTTTATGGATCTGTTTATAAATGGGGAAAGATTTCTTTTGCTTTATTTCTTAGAGAAAGTAGTAAGTTGGAATATAAAATTGATGTATTAGATTTAAGTTACAATATGTTGCTATTTCTGGTACGTCTTAATAGACTTTTGCTGATTATAATTTAATGATGAGTTTTTGTAGTTTGATTTTTGATATGGTATGAGGTATGGGAAGAAATTATTGAAATATTAGAGATAGCGTTAAGTTACTAATTTGTTTATACTTGTCTGTAGGGAGTGGGGAGTCATCTTTTATATATTTTTTTCTTTTTTTCTTTTTTCTATTTCTTGGCATTTCTTTTCTTATTTACCTTTCATATTTTTCTTAGTTTACATTTTTATCAAAAGATTTTAAAAGGTGAGGACACCCCTATTTTCCTCATCCCTTTCATGTCAGAGTAATGGGTGACATAAGCTGATCCCCTCCCCAGTGTCTTGTAGCGCTGAGAGGATTTAGGATTGCTTAGGTTGAGAGCAATCCCTGTCTATCTTCTGTCATATTTTATTTTGATGTTTCTAACATTGAATTTCCAGATGTCAAAAAAAGCAAACAGAAGAGGTGCCTGGACTTAGTTACAGATACTGCATAGTTGTCAGCCTTGTGAGATAGTCCAGACAAGAAGTACACTCATAACTACTAACTTTAACTTTGCTGCATGGTAACATTAACAAACTCTTGCAAGTCTGAAAGTATATTTCTCCTCATTTGCCTTTACACTCCTTCAAGAATCTAGAAAATGTCCCTTCTGAGATGCTTGCCATGCCACATCTGCGCATTTCCAGGTACAAAGCAGTTTGATTTAGAGGACCACTCAGGGAAATGGTCATTGGCTAAATCTGAATCTATATCACTAATACAGTTGATGACAGTTTACAGATAATATCAGTTGATCCAGGTGACATAAAAATATCAAATGAATATATGAAAATGATGCATGTTATCATGAGTTACTGCATATAAATTACATAAATTATTCAGACTGAGTTGGAGGAAAATATAATTGTATCTCTTGCATCTAAATTCTGCTGAATAAAGGTCCCATAAGTTAGAGTTTTACTATATAAGATTATTCAGTTTGCATGCAAGATAGTTTAACTTGAGCTTTATCTCTAAGAATCTAGTTAATTCTTTTTAAAACAAATTAACCATAATTATTTCAGAACAGAAGAAAATACAAAATGCATTTGAGTTTGCAAATATAAGTGTATTTGATAAGCTTTTTTTCATAAACTTTCCTCAGACTGATGACTGGGCTACCTAGGGATTAAAGAAATTGTAGTCCAAGTAATTTGGAAATCATAATTTGGGGGAAAGTCAAGCTGATCATATGTTAGAATTGTAATGGGATTGGGGAGAACTGTACTTCTTTTTGACATAGATATCTCCTTCACCCACTGGTATTTTTTCTGGAACAAAATGACTTGAGTAGCATTAATGTTTTAGCTGCACTTATTTGTATATAAACTCAAGATAAAACAAGGACCACGTCAAGAAGAAATCCTTTATATAGATACCTATTAGGACACTTAAAGGCTTGGTCACATTCATTTTTATTGCACATACATAATAGTCAGAACAATGCAAGGATCAGCAGCTGCAAGTTTTTTGAATTGAAAACGTAGACAATGGCAAAGTTTTTCCAGGTCCAAAGAACATACTGGGGGGAAGGGAGCTGATAATCTGCAAGAATGAAAATAATATGTGGGGGTGGAAAAATGCTAGCCAACTTTGCAGCAGTGAGCACAAGGTTGCCATCTGAAACTTGTCAGCTTAAGAGTGGCCCACGCTACCCATTCTTTTATACAACTGCAGCATTCAGCTGCTATTCTCCCCCCCCCCCAGACACACACACACCCCACACTAAATAATCCCACATGGCATGCTACAAAATTTCAATTTGTTTTTAAAGCCTTCTTCACTGTTATTATGCAACTGAGAGTGAAAAAGCAACTCGCCATTCTCATGGCACTATTTGCATTGGCTATTATGCTCCTAAATCCCCTTTAAACAGCTACATTGTCAACCCATAGGCCCCGTTTAGGGCTACAAAAACCTGCAGATTAATTCGATCAAAGAGATGGCCAGATACAAAATGCACTTTTCAAACTGCATCAGAGTAGATTCCTTTTACAGATCGCTGCATAGCAAAAGGAGCACAGTATAAACCAGAATCAGTTTGTAAACTTTTGACGGGGTAGAATTTTGGGGGGTTTTTTGTCTAGTTATTCCTACCAAATATATTTTACCTAAGGAAAAGTATAAATATTCCTCTTGCAGATGGTTAGTTGCCACTTTTTTTCTTGTAAAAATGGTTTTATTTAGCAACAATTGAAGGTTTTATTTTTAGTGACAAGGAGATATGTCAGAGTAACTTGCTCAGACATATAACCCCAGTTCTTTGAAGAATATAATATGTAAGATTCACGTTGTTTCTACCAAACTGGCTTCTAGCAGTTAGTAATGAGTTCTTTTTATCACAGCTGCAGTTGCTAAATTTAAGTGTTGGGGGGTTATCTTGAGTTTCATCTTCTAATGAAAACCATGTCTGATTTTGGAAGGACAGAGGAAGCTACAATTAGACTTCAAATTTTACAGTTGCCAGAGTAGCATGACTTCTCTGTTTCTCTCTCTTTGTTAATTCATTTTTTAATTCCTTCATCCTGGACTTGCTATTTATTTTCTTGTTCTAGGAAGTTGAGATTATTAAAGAGGTAGACCTGTGGTATGGACAATACTAAATCATATCTGCCTTTAAAAGTGCAGTACAGGAAGACTTGTGTATGCAACTCTAGCTGCCATGAGCCTCCTCCTTTGGGAAAGGCATGGAATGGCAAAGATCCACACAGCCAAGCTGGCAGGTGGTCCATCTGAAAACTGCTAATGGTTCTGCTGGTCTTAGAGAAGCACAATGGTTTGGACTGCTAAGTGAAATATGGCCTATAAATTGGAAGTTATCCTTACCTTAAAACTTTTCTGGATGCATATTCAGAACTATAGTTGAAAATATTTGTGTAGTATGACCATAGATGGCCTGTGCGAGTTCAGAATGATTAAATGGAAGGCACCATGTGAAATATTCAGATAATATTCAGGACACATTTAAATTTGCAATCTTTTAATCATCGTGTGGTAATATTAAATTATTATTATTATTATTATTATTATTATTATTATTATTATTATTATTATTATTATTATTATTATTATTATTATTATTATTATTATTATTATTATTATTATTATGCCTTAATTACCATGGAAGTCTGATGTTCCAAACTGAAGTGAAATCAGTGGAAAGTTTAAAAAAAAAGGGTCCATTACGGGCAAAAGGCTTATGAAATTTGACTTTCTGCCAATATAAACCTATCTGATAGTATTACATGTAGAGCTTTTGTAAGATTAGAAGAATGATTTACACAGAAACTTTAAAAGTAATATATTCCAGTGTTTCTTTAACTGCCTTAATTATTTTCATATTTTAAGATGCCAACATGCTTACTGCAACATTTATACCCTTTCAATAGTCTTGCAACTAAATCCTTATTTTTTAGAAAGTTTTTGTCTTAGTGTAAAATATCAGAATATTCTTTTATAAAAAAATATGATGAAACAGTCTCCTAATGTGTTTTCTTTCTGAAATCAAAAGCAACCCCTGAAAGGAAATGACCCCCCAAACCTAAAGCATACATTGATTTTTTTATATTCCAATATTTTGCTATTGACTAGAAAGAGCTGGGGAGAAAAAAGGACAATATAATTCAAACAAGTAGGATTCAGTGCACTTCTATAATCATATACAAGTGTTCATTGTGAAATCTGTTTAATTGCTTCTGCATGCTTTGTCACATTTACTTTGATATATTTTATAAAAGTAAGTTGATACTAGGATTTTTTATTTGTATGTACAAGGCTGGATTAAAAAGGTAAAGGTAAAGGTTCCCCCGCACATGTGTGCTAGTCGTTTCCGACTCTAGGGGCTGGTGCTCATCTTCGTTTCAAAGCTGAAGGGCCAGCGCTTGTCCGAGGACGTCTCCGTGGTCATGTGGCCGACATGACTAGACGCCAAAGGCGCACGGAATGCTGTTACCTTCCCACCGTAGTGGTCCCTATTTTTCTACTTGCATTTTTACGTGCTTTCAAACTGCTAGGTTGGTAGAAGCTGGGACGAGTAACAGGCGCTCACTCTGTTACGCGGCACTCGGGATTCGACCCACCAAACTGCCGACCTTCTAATCGACAAGCTCAGCGTCCTAACCCACTGAGCCACCGCGTCTTGGATTATGCCAAGACAAATGCCCAAGAGAATTTTAAAAAGGAGATAGAAATGCTGTGTTTTGATATTTCTGTCTAGTTTCCTAAAAACCTGATTTATGAAGCTATGAAAATCATCCCAACCAAGACAGCTAATAAAACTACTGCATTAGGCAGATGAAAGGTACTTCAACAGTGGCTAAAATGAACTATTATATTCTGATTGTGAATTATGTTTTGGATACATACATGTTTCATTATCTGTGATGACATACACAGGCACAAGGAAATAGAAAGTTGCCCCTTCTGGTTTATCAGCTAAATTACCCTAATCTCTATCCTACAATTCTATATTGCTTCTTCTACAGTCTTAAGGCAGCATTAGACTTTTTCATCATTACACGTCAGGGAATGCATGCATTTGTTATTCTGAGGCAGTTGCATAGTTGTTGCCTTTACACATCTGTGGGGCACTCAAACAACAAACAAAACAGGAAGTTGGATCAACCAATCAGCCTGCAAAGTGTGCATCTACACCCAATCGTAGTTGAGATTTGGAAGGTGTGCGCATCAATCTTTCTGGAACCAATGCTTACCCATCAACCCCTTCACAGTGGAGGTTTTGTGTTGACACCTATGTGCAGTTACGGACAAGTCTAAGTCAAGCTTGAGAAGGGGATATGAGTCTGTTTAATCTCTGCCACCATCTACTCCTTTACATTTTAAATTCCTTGGACACTGTTTAAATACTGTATGTAGATACATATTTCTTATGAGTTTTCTTGATATTCTGTCATTAGCAGAATGATCAGAATAAAAGGTCAGTTGAATTCCCTGCCAGAACAAAATTACAGATTTCAGAAGAAGTTTCAAGAAGTTTGTTCTGTGGATTAAGATTAAGCATTTTAAATGAGGATTGAAAACAATGGGAGAAAGTAAAGGAAACTTTCATGGATCTTGCAGGTTTCTAATTTACATCTACTATTCCATATAGAAATACATACTATGATCATTTTATCTGGGGATAAAATTGGAAGGGAATGTTGTTTCATAGATCACAAATACATTAATTGCCCATTGTAATGTTTTTATAGATATTTATAAACATTTGAGTTATTTTTCTAAATATCTTGGAGTAATTTGAAGAAATCTTTTTTTCACCTGATTTTTTTTTAAAAGCTCAGATAATAATTAACATAAATACAGGTAGTCCTTGACTTATAACCATCACTTAACAATGATTCAAAGTTATGATGGACCCCCAAAAGGTACTTATGACTTGGTTCCGAAGTTCCCATGGCGGGCAACCCTCCTCCCATAGTCACATGACCACATTTTAGGCAATTGGCCATCAGTCCACATTTATGGCCATTTGCAGTGTTTCATGGTCACATGACTGATTTACAACATCTGTTTGTTTGTTTGTTCATTTATTAAATTTATTTGCCACTCATCTTACCACAAGGCTGTTTGCCAAATCCCAGTGTTACTTCTGTTTCTTTGCAAAAATGCCCCATAACAAACATAGGGTTTGCTTATCAACAGTGGCATTTACTTAATGACAACATATTCACTTACAACCATGGTGATTATCTTAACTGCCACAATAAAAGCTTGTAATATTGGTTATGTGATGATTCACTTTATTTATTTATTTTATTTATTTTTATTTTAATTCCATTTATATCCCGCCCTTCTCCGAAGACTCAGGGCGGCTTACAAGCTTAGCAGTAGCCTTCATTCTATGTATATGCCTGCTTATTAGGGCTTTCATACACCCCCCAAGCGGCATTATTACAAAGTCAGCTTAATTGCCCCCAACAATCTGGGTCCTCATTTTACCTACCTCGGAAGGATGGAAGGCTGAGTCAACCTTGAGCCTGGTGGGATGCGAACCTGCACTAATTGCAGGCAGCTGGTGTTACTTAAGGAGGCATTAGCCCACTGCTCCACCAAGGCTTATGACCATCACAACTTAACAACTGTAATGGTCAGGCTCCATTAAGGTAAAAAGTTGAGGACTACCTGTAAATGATTAAAATTCCTGTTGATTTTTTGAGAAAAGAAATCCTATATAATGAGTATTATTTCAATATTTTTATATTTATTTATAGTTATTCATAAGGGACGCAGTGGCTCAGTGGGTTAGGACGCTGAGCTTGTCAATCAGAAGGTCGGCAGTTTGGTGGGTCGAATCCCGAGTGCCGCATAACAGAGTGAGCGCCTGTTACTCGTCCCAGCTTCTGCCAACCTAGCAGTTCGAAAGCACGTAAAAATGCAAGTAGAAAAATAGGGACCACTACAGTGGGAAGGTAACAGCGTTTCGTGTGCCTTTGGCATCTAGTCTTGCCGGCCACATGACTACACAGATGTCCTCGGACAAGCGCTGGCTCTTCGGTTTTGAAGCGGAGATGAGCACCAGCCCCTAGAGTCGGAAACGACTAGCACGCATGTATGGGGGAACCTTTACCTTTACCTATAGTTATTCTTATATTATTTTCAAAATATTTTAAATTGGTTGATATTAAGAGATAGCCTAAGGGAAAAGACAAAATCCTAAAATATCTCTATCTAAATTATAGTTGTAATAAGAAGATAGAGTGGGCTAACTTTGCTGTCTTAAGACTGCATCGTTGAACATATATTTTCATTCAATTTCTCAGTGAAACACAATTCACTTTAATGAATAAGCCAAGTGTAGCTTTTCTACTTTGCTATTATTTAAGGGATAAAGGGTTAAAGAGGTTTTCATTTGAAGGATATTCTTAATGGTAATAAGTAAATTAGCAGGAAAGGTGTTAGCTATTGTTTAGTTGAAGGCATGAATGCATGCAATTAGGAATATATTGTAGACAAACCCTTGGTGATAACATGGGAAAAGTTGCATTCTGTATATGGAATTGCACAACACTGCCACTTAGTGGCAACTTCAGTACAGTTACAAGTGTAGTTTGTGAGCATCAGCTGGTTTATTATTATGAGTAAGAACTAGGTGTTGCAATGTGATATCTATCTAGTTTTATTCAGTATACATTTTCCATCAATGTTGTTCCAGTTTTTAATAAATTAGCTGTGAACATTTGCTTGTTGGCAAAATTGTTTTCTCAGCTACAGAAAATAACACAAGAAAGAATGAAATTCCTAAATGATGCCAAAATGATGAAGTTGGAACAAAGTAATCAGCAAAGTCTAAACTCTTTTCTTGAAGATGTTGACAGAGAGGTTTAGTAACATTTCATAGCCCCAGTCTATGCTCAGACAAAATCACTGAGATGTTCTTGCATGTCTTGCTGTCACTTATCACTTACAGCACACTTGGGACTCCTTGCTAATATTTTTCCTGTGTAGTAAATGTTGAAAAAAAAGATATATGCTTACTACTGTTAGCTAGGTCTAATTTCACATTTTTGTCAGGTTGCTCACCTCCAGTTAATTGAGAACACTATCAAAAGATGCTTAGGTTTGGATGATTTGCTTATCAGTTTTCAACCTACAAGTTCAAGAATTGCTTTATTTTTACCACTAACCTTGTCTCCATAAGTTGTTCTCTCTTCTCTTTAATGTGTTATATTATACAGGTAGCCCTGGACTTCCAACCACGATTTGAACCAGAGTTATATTGCTGAGCAAGTTGATTGCTAAGTGAATCACATCCAATTTCACAACCATTTTTGCCTCAGTGAATTACTGAGTTGTTAAAGTGAATCCCACAGTTGTAAATGAATCTGGTTTCCCCTATTGATAACTTGTCAGGAGCCAGCTGGAAAGATTGCAAATGGTGATCACATGACTCCAGGTTGCTGTAGCCATTGTAAATACATACCAGTTGCCAAGTGCCTGAATTTTGATCACATGATTGTGGGAATGCTGTGACAGTCATAGGTGCAAGGACTTGTTGAAGGTCACCTTTTTCAGTGTCATTGTTACTTCACCGAAACAGTTGCTAAATGAATGGCTATAATTGACATTACAACTAATGTAATTGACATTGATTGTTTCTTTTGGACTTCAACTTTTAATTTAGTAAATAAGTACTTTATTTGTGCCTAGAGTGAGAGTGTGTGTTTATTGGAAGAAATTTGGACCTTGGACCTTAAAATTGCATAAAATATAGGAATCCTTTTGAGTTTGACAAAGTGACTAAATTGGTAGATCAGGGAAATGTTGTGGACATTAGCTTTCAATAAGGCATTTGACAAAGTAAATCACAGCCTACTTCTTGGTACAATAGAAAAAAGGTGGGATAGATAGCATTACCACCAGATGGATTTGCAAGTGGCTGACCAACCACAATCAATGTGTAGTCCTCAATAAAGCTACATATAAATGGAGAGAAGCATGGACTACCTCAAGGTTCTGTCTTAAGCTGAGTGCTCTTCAACATCTTCATAAATTATTCAGATGAGTGTCTAAAAGAGCAAATGATCAAATTTGCAGACAACACCAAGCTGGGGAAATAGTTTAAAAGACAGACTCAAGCTTCAGATTTTATTTCTGAAGCTTAAGCTTTCATCATCATATGGATGTATCATCTGATTTAAAAAGGATAGGACAAATTCTATCCTTGCTTCCAGAAGTTGTGAATGCTCCAACACGGGAAGTTTTTAAGGAGAGATTGGACAACAATTTGTCTGAAATAATATAAGGTTTCCTGCCTGAGTAGGGGGTTGGACTAGATCAGGGCTTTTCAACCAGTGGTATGGGTACCACCTGTGGTACATTGGCACCTGGCAGGTGGAACACGGCCATCCTAGAAAAGTGGTAGCGGTGGAGGGGAATGAGCTGAACCGGGGGCAGCATCGCACAAGCCTGAGCGAGAGACGGCTGGAGCTGCAGGGCTGCCAGGGCTCAGCGGAAGCGCCAGGATCAGCACCAGGCTCCAGCTGGAGGTCGGCGCTGATCCTGACGCTTCTGAGCCCAGAAGAAGCGCTGATCAGCTGGAATGTTGCAGCATCTCCAGGGTCTTGTGATTTACATTCAGATGCTTGGCAACTGATTCATAGTTATGATGGTCACAGTGTCCCCGGGACATGTGAAGTGACCACAACCTTCTGCAACCACTCAGCAGATGGGGGAAATAAAAACCAAACAGCCCCCACCCCACCCCCGCTGCCAATCCTCAACAGAAATGTTCACAACAATGAAAACCTCGGACAGGAGGAAGGGCGCCCCCAGGCGGGCGGGCAGGCGTCTTGCTCGGCTGTGGCTTGGGGGGCACTTTTTTCAGTGCCACTATAACTTCAAACACTCACTAAGTGAACTGTTGTAAGTCAAGGACTACCTGTAATTCATCACTTTTTTCCTTTTTTTTTTTTGGTCATCAAGTTTTTGACACCTTGCTAAGCGACTGGTAGTACTCTGATGTTGCCATATCCTAAAAGTGGTACAATGGGTGAAAAGGTTGAAAAGCCCTGTCCTAGTGGACAATCACTTAAACATGAGCCAGCAACAAGTGGCAGCAGCCAAAAAAGCGAATACAATTCTTGATTGTATAAACAGAGGCATAGAATCAAAATTATTACCGCTTTATAAAGCCTTAGTAAGACCACACCAGGAATACTGCATCCAGTTTTGGTCACCACATTACAAAAAAGATGTTGAGACTTTGGAAAAAGTGTAAAGATGATTAAGGGCCAGGAAACAAAAACATATGAAGAAAGGTTGCAGAAATTGGGTATGACCAGTCTAGAGAAAATAAGGACTAAGGGTTAGTGAAAAGGTTGAAAAGCCCTGGACTAGATGACCTCCAAGGACCCTTCCAAATCTTTTATTCTATAATCTATTCTATATTCTTAATGAAGAAGATATATTTGTTCATTTTTAACAAAACACACATCTATATATTTGATTGTTTTTCTTTATTAATTAGTATTATTTTTATCTGAAAAGAAAGTTAAGCTAAATGGTCTATAATTTATTGTATTCCTCCCATGATTCCTCTTAAAGATGGGAGTCAGATTGTATCTTTTCCTATTCTTATAAGTAGATATCAAGAAGCTGCATATTTAAACAAACCAGCAATCTCAACATTGTAGTTCCTTAAAAAAGTCTTCAGTGATTACCATTTGGATTTAGAATTTATTTTTAATCCAAAAATAGGTAGGAAACAGTAGATTACACTATCTGAGAATTACCACTCAAGTAGTCCTGAAAATTTTGACTGATTTTGGTTTTCCTGATATGGGACATGTATTTTAGCTCCTTCTGCTAATACTGTGATCACATTGCCCAAATATTATTTAATATTTTTAGCTTCATCATGAAGGGAGCTCTTTGCTTGTTTTTTGTAAGCTTTCATTTCCAGTTAGATCTATGAGATAAAGTTTTTCCTTCAAGGTTAGGATTTTTTTCTGTTTTCAACATTTCTGTTTTTTAATTTTAATTAGAAAGATACTGTCATTTTTAGAACTATATCCATTCATTTTTATAACAGCTACAGTGAGATAAATCTCTCTGTTCAGCTATTAATGTTAAGTTTTTGTTCTGGTCTTCAAGTATTGTAACATTTGCTTTTGAAATATCCATCCTTATTTTGTTCCAAGTACTTCTTACAAACAGGATGTCATAGAAGAGGCATGATCAAGTATGTCATTGCAGTACTTAGAATTATGTTATCAATTGTAGGTATACAGCATCCCATTCATATTAGATGTTTTTCGTGACTGTTTTAACTACATGCAAAAATTGCACTATATAGCTTATGGGAATATCTTTAACATTTTGTTTGACATAAGAATTATTAATGTTATATTTAGGTTATATTAAAAACGTTATATTAAGAGACAGTACTTTATCAAAAAGATTCCTTTGTCCAATAGTATAATTTCATTGGAATTTGAGGATGAATTTATCCCTGCATAGGTTCTTCACTTCACTGAAAAATCTCAGTTGACATAAGACTTTCTGCTGGAGTTAACTGGTAGGCATAAAGTATCATGGTTATTTTCCATCCTTATGTTTCTATCTTGTTATTTCTAATGCTACTAATAGTGTAATGTCACTGGCCCTTGGCAAAACTTGAAAAATCATAAAAAAATCTAATCATGAAAACTCAAGCAGAGGCTTCTTAAAGATACAGCTCTTTATTTTCGATCAAAATAAGTCCTGGGTGGGAACACAATCTGAACACTGGCAGCGTTGTGTTCAGAAGTGCCACACCTTAAAAAGTTAGTAACATTGCTTTATAAACTTTGTTAGCCAATGAAAATCAGACATCAGAGTCATTACTTTATAAGGAAGACCAATCATTCCTATACACTCCCTTATTCCCTTCTTCAGTACATCCCATCCATGTACATGTTTCCCACACTTGCATGAAATTTGTCCCTGACACAAATGCTGATTGCAGAAGTGAGATAGCAATAGTTAGATTAAACAATTTCTTTTTGTTCCAATTACAGGACCCTCCAGTAGTATACTTACTTACAATAGTTACAAATGGTCTATATTGTATTCCTCCCATGATTCCTCTTAAAGATGGGAGTTCTAATTGTTTTAATGGGACTTATTCCTAATTTTGAGTTGCAGCCTAAATTTATTTATCTAGAATACTTATAGGTTTTCCCACTTATCTGTAGGTTCTCCCATTTATCTAAAATACTCATAGGTTCTCCCATTTGAACAGTTGGACTATAACACCTCCACGGTCCCTTCCAACTGCAACAGACGGTCCCTTCTGTTACTCCTATTCACTTGGGCTTCTGAGATCGTTTAGGAAGGCAAGGTAATATAAATAAAATATATAAAAAAATAAAACACTGAAATCCAGAAGCTTAAGAGAGTAAAATTTAGTTTCTCCTAGTGGCAAAACCAGGAATAACAATGTAGATGACAAAAGGAATTCTAGCACTGTGAATTACTTTATTATAGGCAGCAGGCCCACCTGGCTGAAAGCGTCTGAATATGACATCAGTATATAAAGAGGTTGTTACGGCCAGATCCTAAACCAAATTGAGTTTAAAATATAGTTGCTAGTACTTTGAAATTTGCTTAGAAATCAACGAAAAGACACTGAAGTCCTTTAAATTTAATCCAGAAGCTATTATTTGATTAGAAGTTTCCAACATTCTGTAGTGTCTGTTGTGCATACTGTGTACTAGAGTAATCAGTCATAAATATTACAAGAGCTCAGATAATTCTGGCTAGATTATTTCACTCAGAAAAAGCAGGTGATACAGTGGGGTAAATTAAAGAATGGTGTTGTCTGATACAAATCAATTAACTCATTGCAGAAGTTTGATCCTTCGGGAGGATTGCAGCCATAATAATAAAAAAAATGAATACTTCTCTCCATCTTCCTAGATAATTAAAATATTTACTTCCTCCTATAAATCTTCTTTTTTGATTCCAATCTATTGCCACAAATCTGAGAGAGAGCCAGTTTGGTCTGGTGGTTAAGTTACCAGGCTAGAAAACAAGAGACCCTGAGTTCAAGTCTCTCCTTGCCATGAAAGCCAGCTGAGTGATCTTGGGCCAGTCATTCTCTCAGTCCAAATCACCTCACGGGGTTGTGGGGAAAATAGGAGGAGGAAGGTGTGCTGGCTGTCTCAACTTATTTGTAAAAATAATAAAGGTGAGATACAAACAAACAAATAAATAAATAAGCAAGCAAGCTATTCCAAGCATTGTTCAGTGTTATAATGTAAATAATAATTAGGAAGGGATCCTGCTTTCATGGTAGAAAACTTATGCTGCATTCACTTTTTTTAGCAAGGGTGGGGGGAAAACTGCTAAAAAGAATATCCAAAATAAATAGTTCCATTTCTTTCTCCTTCTCTTCTGGAGCAAATTGCTCTGTTTAAAAAAATACTCTATTTTTATATAAACAAACATGTGCTTTACTTACAATTCAGATAGTTCAGACAATGCCAGTGTTCACAAGGAAGTAAGAGGGGGAAAAACTATCAGCGACAAAAAGAAGAAAAAGTGAAGAAAGATGGAAGGACAAGTTTAAGAGAAACTTAAAGAACAGTTAAGTGAGTTGCTCCTGATTTTATGATCTGATTTACTAAAATCACTGACAAAGTAATCTCCCATGGAAGACTACAGGAGATATAAGTGTGGGTCAAATCACAAGATTGCATAGATCTGTTAATTATGTTTACTTGTTTATTACTTATTTTGCACACCATTGATTCCACAAGGTTCTGAATGGCTAACAATTAGGAACATCATTTTTTAAAAAAACCCTCGATAAAAATAGTATCAGGATTTGAGGTTTTTTGGAAGTCATAGGTTTCCCCATGTCTCCTAGTGTTTAAAGTACTGTATGTCTTCTTAAATGGAAAAGTGGGGCCTTAACGGCTCTGTTGAAACAGGGAGAAAAAAGTAAACATGGGGGAGAGAGATTTATTTATTTATTTTTATTTTTATTTTAATTCCATTTATATCCCGCCCTTCTCCGAAGACTCAGGGCGGCTTACAAGCTTAGCAGTAGCCTTCATTCTATGTATATGCCTGCTTATTAGGGCTTTCACACACACACACACACACCCCAAGAGGCATTATTACAAAGTCAGCTTAATTGCCCCCAACAATCTGGGTCCTCATTTTACCTACCTCGGAAGGATGGAAGGCTGAGTCAACCTTGAGCCTGGTGGGATGCGAACCTGCACTAATTGCAGGCAGCTGGTGTTACTTAAGGAAGCATTAGCCCATTGCTCCACCAAGGCTCATTGTCCATGGGGACAATGAAGCAAAATGAATGTTTCCTAGGTCCCATGTAATGGCATTTCTGAATGGATGGGATATGGAGGGAATTGACCCTGTTCAATCTGATGGGTACTTGAAATACAGTCAGTTAGCTGTAGGAAGATACAGTGCTGCAGATAACCAGGTCCAGAACTATCTAAAGCCTGAAAGATGACTGCTAGCAGCTTCAAATACATCTTGAAGCCAGTGGTGGGATCCAGCTGGTTCGCACAGGTTCGGTAGAACTGGTAGCTAATTTTTTTGTTGCCCAGGCCCAGAACAGACTTCCGGAAGTGGTATCCACACAGAGAACCAGTTGTTCACATATTTGAATCCCACCACTGCTTGAAACCAACTAGCAACCAGTGTAGTTTTCCGAGCAGTAGGGGTATCTGGGTATAACAATTAACAAGTGAGCTGAATTTGTACTAGCTTCTTAGCACAAGAGCTTTCAGTAGCTTCAAAGTTCAGTTCAGGGGCACCCCCATGAACAGCACATTACAACAATGTAAACAGGAAGTGACTTGGACATGAGTGACTGCAAGCAGAATTTCCAATACAGAAATTGGCTACAACTGGCACACTTCCTTTGTAGCTGTCTTGCCCTTCCTTGAGATCTTGAAAACCCTTGCTTCCTTGCCTTCCTTCCAGAAGACCTTGAAGAGATGCACTTCCTGCAAGATTTGGAGTATTACCCAGGACGTTGATTCATAGTATGGCTGGTTATACAAGTCTTTCAAATAAATAAGACAAGTTGTAGTTGTGCAAAAACCTTCTTGGCTACAGTTGGTATCTGGTCTTGCAGAGCAGTATACATCATTTCCTCCCATTCCAATCATGACCCTGACAGCTTCCTGGCTCTCAGTCAATACTAAGAATTGCATCTGCCATACAATAACTGAGTTTACCTAAAGAAAACAAATCACTAGTGATCATAAATGAGGATGAGATATGGAAAATTAAACATAAAATCCTAACTGATTTCTAACCAAACTCTCTTACCTATACTTTGAGGAAAATGAATTTCTCAAAGTCAAGGGTTTTTTTTAGAAAGAGAGAAGGTGGCGGGGTGTATATGTGTCTACTTTTGCTACTTTGTAAGGTAAGCATCCTTTCTCAGTATTACCCTGCTTGAGACAAAATGATGGTGTATTTCCTGCCTGGAAAATAGCTGTCAATCTTGTGACTGACAGATGGCATCACAACAGTCCATAAACAGTTTGGCTATTCAGAAACATGAGTCCTGGAAGTGGATGAAGAAAGGATTATACTCATGTTCACAACTTGGAGTCTTGCTGGGGTTGTGTGTTCTGAATAGCATATTGAGGCCAAGCACAGGAATATCTTTGTCCAATTAGGTTAGTAATGACCTTTTATAAATAGAATTCTTCATTAAGGTAACTCATGCCCTAATTACCACACACTTGGACTTTTACAATGCATCCTGTAGGGCAGACATGTCGCCATCACGTGATGTAGTGCAACATATCGGAGCTTTTTTCCCATTGCTGGCAATGGGGTGGGCGCGTTTTCCTGGTGACGTGTCCAGCCCGCGGGCTGGCAGTTTGACACCCCTGCTGTAGCAGTTCCTTTGAAGATAACTTCAAATATTGCAGAAAACAGGAATGGACTAGAAAAGCTCATATTGGTAGAGTCATGCCCATCTTTCAGTTGTAGCTGTGATAACTCAGTTGATTTATGTTCATTATTGTGATGGAATGTGCATCTGGAATGTACATAGATCTTTCTCCAAAAGTAGACAGTACATTCAATCAGAGAAGCCCAAATTAAGAAAGTATGCCATCCTAAAATCTCTCAGGATATATCTAGTAGGTTAGAAGGTGATAGCTTTAATATGGCAAGATTTGTCTATTAGGTGTAAAAAAAATTAGACTCGGTTGAATTTCACTTTGTCAACAATGATTACTTATATAGCACTGTATGGATGGTATTTCATCAGGAATTGCTTTCCTAAAACTGACTATGTCTTGTCCAATCACACCATCATCTTTCCATCCTTAATTAGATCAAGGCAGACTTTCTACCAGTAACTTTTCCTTTCACAATCAAGCCTTTCTTAGAACTACTAAAATTTGCAACCAACCAATAGCAAGCCTACGTGAACAATAGCCAGTTGCTACTTCACCCTGAACTTTGCATTTTCTAATTAAACTTACCTTTTCTTTCTTAAAAAAATGCAGTTTAAAACCTGATGATTAGATGTTCAACAATTTACTTTCTTTACTTCTAGTGTTGAAACCCATTTTTCTTCCTTTCAAATGACTATCAGGCACTTCCAGGTGATACAGCTGTGAACACAATCCTAAATAATGTTCTGAGGATGGTAACAAAACCATCAAATGATCAGAGGGGAAAGGGAGTTGGTTCTGTTATCTTCCAGGAACCTAACCTCAGAACTTACTCTTTAATCGTAGACCCATCAAGACAAATCACATGGTAAATTTTGACCATTCTCCTGGAATAGTAATTATGTCGTTTGACATTTTTGCTTTTCTTTTGAGTGTGATTGATGATAACTCATTCATAGCTTTCTCTGATAGTCACTCTCATATAAGGGAGGAGGATGATATAGCTGCAATATCATTATGGGAGGCTTAAGAAATAAAAGTGAATTGTGTTTGATGGCCATAAGTTTTCTAACTTAGAAGATAGTGAGCATGAATCATTTCCCCTTCTCCTCAGGTTTATCTGGTACTTCCAGACTAGCTTCTTCATGTGATTTATCAAATTTGGCAGATTTTCTTCTAGTACTGTCCCGGTATCTTCTTGTCAGAAGAGTCAGCTGTAAAATAATTACCATTTAAGTTCCTAGATAATTTACAGCAGAGTCTCCAGCACTACAAGAATAGCCAGACTTTTGTAAAGTCTTCAAAAGCATTGGTTTCTAGTTGAAACTAAGAGCTCCAAGAACTTAAAACTTTTCCTGAACTGAGCAGAGCCAACTTCAATTGTGGTAGCCAGAAGCACTTGCTTGCTGTTTTCATTTCCAGCAAGTTAAAAATTGCCATGTGACGATCTTTGTTGCTGTATATCTGACAATGCTGCCAATGTGCCTCTGGTCCAGCTGATAATAGGAGAATGCAAAATATATATTTTTTTCTGTAGTTAACTTTGTCAGAATTACAGAATAATCCCCTGCTCAAGCAAGAGACCCTATACCATTTCTGACAAGTGGCTGTCCAGTCTCTTCTTGAAAGCTTCCAGTGATGGACCCACAACCTTTGAAGGCATTTCATTGGTTGATTGTTCTTACTGTCAGAAAATTTCTCCTTATTTCTAGGTTGAATCTCTCCTCGATCAGTTTCCATCCAATGTTCCTTGTCTGGCTTTTGGGTACTTTGGAAAATAAGTTAACCTCCTCCTCTTTGTGACAACCCCTCAAATATTGGAACACTGCTAATGTCACCCCTTGTCTTTCTCTTCACGAGACTAGCCATGCCCAGTTCTTGCAACCGTTCTTCATATGCTTTAGCCTCCAGACCCCTAATCATCTTTCTTGCTCTTCTCTGCACTCTTTCTACATACGGCCCACCGCACTGTGCCACCGCCATGAGGTGAGGCAGGTAGGGGAGGGGGTGGAGCTGCCCCAAGCACTCCATAAGCATCCAAACATGTTTTGCCAAGTGGGAGACTGGAAGCTTTGTCTGTTTTCAAATGGAGTGCTTAGAAACCGAGCAATTTGCTCAATCTCCAAGTGCCCCATTTGCAAGCAGACGAAGCTTCCAGTCTCCGTCATTTCTCCATCTGGGTGAAAAAGTGTTTGGAAGCCCATGGGGCACTTGGAAACCAAACGAATCACTCAGTTTCTAAGCACCTCATAGGCACCCAAACACTTTTCGCCCCAAGAGAGACTGGAAGCTTTGCCTGCTTTCGAATGGAGCACTTAGAAACTGAGTGATTCACTTCATCTCCAAGTGCCTCATTTGCAAGCAGACAAAGCTTCCAGTCTCCCTCTGGGTGAAAAGTCCACAGCGTGTCCAGATTGCCTGCCTCTCCCCTCCCCCACCTATGCCTCCGCGCTTGGACTTATCTACACTGCGCCAAGGGGCCAGTGGGCTGCAGCTGCTGCCGGACACCGATGGCCACTGCACACTCGCCGCCACTTGTGCTGGTCATACCCACCCACCCCCAGGCTTATTTTTTGGGTAGGACCTATATTAAGCCCACACCAAAAAATCAGGATATAGTTTATTTTGGGGGTGGGTCTTATTTTCAGAGAAACATGGTATCACTACATTCCATCATGGGTTTCAGTAATTGCAACTGTATCATATCTACCCTCATATATTAATAATTCAAGTTCACTCTGTTTGTTTCCCAAACTTTGAACATTTGTATATGCAGTAGACATTTGAGACCTTTATGTCTAACTCTAGGTATGCTTCCTATATCTCCTATTTAATGTTTGAATTTGTCTTCTTTCCCATCATTCCTTACCTCATTATTTGATTTTTTTCCTAGGGGTTTTTGCTTGGCATTAGATCCTGGAGATCTTAAAAATTGGTAATCCTCCCCCCTCAGTTTTGGTTTAAAGCCTTCCTGATAAATTGAACCAATCATTTTCTGAAAACATTCTTCCTGGTTTTGGTGAGGTGCAGCCCATCCCTTGCCAAAAGCCCATCATGGAGATAGTGCAGACCATGATCCAGGAATCCAAAGTTCTCTTGATGACATCAACCCTTTAGCCAGTGGTTCACTTCTAGAATCCTTTGTTCTCTTACTGGATGTTGAGTTTTTGTTGGAACTACAGATGGAAAAACTACTTGTGCACCTAACTTTCTTGCCTAGCTGCTCATAATCACTCTACTATATTGTTTTCAGGTTCATTTTTGTGTCATTCGCCCCTATGTGCAATAGTAGAAAAGGGCAGTAATCTGTGGGTTTTATTATTTTGGTTACGGTCTCAGCCACATCTTTGATTTTTGCTCCAGAGAGACAACATACCTCTCTAGATTGATTGCTTTCAGTAGACTTCAAGATGCAATTTAAAATGTTGGTTATTGTCTATAAAACCCTATAAAAGCAATGCTGGATTATTTTGTGGGACCATTAGTTCTGCTTATCCCACCAGAATTGGGATAAAATGGGCATGGTTCTTCTGCCATCTTATAGGACTCAGAAAGTGTGTCTCTCCACCATAGTCCTTGTCCTATAGAAAAAATTGTACCATGAGGTTTGGGTGGCCATGACCCTAACCCATATGGCCTCTTTTAAAGCTCTGAAGATATTTCATTAAACATTGGACCAAAATAGTGTGAGTCCATCTCTAGGAATTATTTTAATATATTAATTAGTGTCCTTATTGATAATTTGTTTTGTCTTTATATGCATTTTTTGTTTTAAATTTGTAAGCTACCCAGAGGGGTGAATTGGAGAGATACAAGTTAGATAACCAATAAATAAATCTTAAACAATAAATAGAAAACAGCAACAGCAAGAGATGCAAATGGAATGCATAACATTAAATGTTGAAACACCAAACCAACAAGGCTTTTCTTATAGATTTACAAATTCAGAACCAATCTTGAACAAACAACATTGCAGAATTAACAGCAGTAACATAAGCTTGAAATTGGGTTAAGAGGAATGGAAGGATTATATATTGTGCTAAGTAACCGTTTTCACACTCTGGGTGGATAAATTGGTATCTCCAAGTTTAAGTAGGCTGCAAAAACAGAGTGTTCACTTTACAATCAGAGATGGGCAAACAGGCTTAGATGCCAGATTGTGAAAAATGTGAAAAGCAGAGGCCATAGGCTGTATTTATGCAAAGAAAATGATTCATTCTAGCCATTTCAAATGGTATGAGAAAGGATTCTTTCCATTTTAGAAATGGTAATAACTGCACCAAAGAGAGCACATACATTTATAGTATATTATATAGTTCATATGAGATCAAAAAGTCTTCATAACAGTGCAGTACATTTCAACTAAAGTGGTTTTTCATTCAGCCTGCTACCTACTTTCATTATTTTCCAAAATGAAAAGAAATCTGTGTCTCAACCACAGGTGTTCACTTCAGTGTAATCTTTTCTCTTTTCAGGGATAATCATTCTTGGCTCTTTTGCTCAGAGGCATTTGGTGCTCTGAAGGGACAAATGTCAAAAGGAGGCCTTCCATCTCATTTACCTTTGTTGGGCAAGTTATAGTTGTAATGCTGAGAGGTGGGGAAGAATCAGTCCTGGCTTCTGAGCCATAAACCCCGTTCATCCATTAGTTGAGGAAAGACATTTTAAAAGCTGACAAAACAAAGATTTCATTTTGTGTAATGTCTATAGATTCAGAAATATTTGAGAAGCATCCTGGTTTAACTCTAGTTCTAATTTAGGTATTCTTTTAAAATATCAACAAATAGCAATAGCACTTAGACCTATATACACTTCATAGTGCTTTACAGCCCTCTCTAAGCAGTTTACAGAGTCAGCATTTTGCCCCTAATAATCTGGGCCTTCATTTTAATGACCTTGGAAGGATGGAAGGCTAAGGCAACCCTGAGCAGCTCAGAATCAAACTCCTGGAGTGAGCAGTGAGTTAGTCTGCATTCTATATTTTCTTCTTCTCTGATAAACTATTTTCTTCTTCTCTGGTAAACTGGATTCCTTAACAGAGAAGAAACAACAACTCAGTACCCTTCCTGGACATTCTGATGAGCAGACACTACAAGGCAAACTCGAAAGTGTATCAAAAAACCATCCAGAAGTTGTAAAGGAACTTTATTTAGATGAACACAAACTCACTGCAGCAACACTGAACAGCAGAAAAAGGGAACAGATTATCTGCACACCATCTTCCAGACAAATGGAGATCAGTTTTACCAAAAAGTGCCTGACCACTCAACCCAATACAGAACAACCAATACAAGATCTAAAAAGAATAACACTACCGTACATCACGAACATCTCAGAAAACAACAACTACTATAACTACTATAAATCAGTGTAGCACGCAAGGCCCTGGAGCTGCGGATGACCCCTGACCTTCGGTCCTTCCACCGTGACCTGAAGACGTGGTTGTTCCAATAAGCGGGCCTGGACTGACTACTGTTTTATTTAGCTTTTTACTGGTTTTTAAATTGTCACATAATTATTGTATTTATTGTTTAATTCTTTTTAAAATTTTCTATTTTATGTTTTTAATTAATTTTTATTGTTGTGCGCTGCCCTGAGTCCTTAGGGAGAAGGGCGGCATATAAATTTTTTTTAAAAAAATTAAAGCCCTTTAAAACATCCTAAGTAAACCGAAAGACTCAGCAGCCCCAAAAGAAAAAAAGAGGAGTCATCTACAACATACATTGTAATGTCTATGGACATTTTCAGTCATCCAGGTCATAGTTATCCCAAAGATGGATTCCATTCCCCCACCATCCAGTCAGAGCTGAAGAAGCTTCTTGGATGAAAAGCCAAATGTCTTCAAAGAAAAACGAAGTCCAGTAGCCTCTTGAAAAAGCGTATTTGGGATACCGTGTAATGACTGCAGCAAAAAAACATGTAGAATAAACAGGCAGAGGACTGGGAGAACACATCCATAAATACCAACTAACAGTCAGAAGACATGATGAAAACTCTTTAATTTCACAACATATGGACAGACTTAACCATAGTTTCAACTGGGAACCTGTGACCATGCTAGACCAAGCCAAGTCCAAAAACGCTAGCGAATTTCTAGAAGCCTGGAACTCAGGCTTCTATAAACCATCAATAAACATAGGGATAAACAATATCTATATTCAATGCAAAAGAGACAATCAACAAGCCAAAAGAGAACAAAAAGAGAACGATACCTCCCTACCAGCAATCAACACCCAGATGAGCATAGATTAACTCCAAGATTAATATCTGATCAACAATTAAGTAAGCAGTATTGCAATCAAGGAACTCCCAAACAAGTCAACAGTAAACAACGCAACCAAAGAACCTCTAAAACCACTCCCATCAACACTGACAGGGCGAGCCACTTGAATATAAACTGGGAGCAAACCCCCCCCCCTTCTTACTACCTTAGTAGCTTAGTACTGATGATCTTACCTAGTTTGAGTAATGAAACATCTCCACAAAATAATCAGACAGAGCACCCAGGACACGTCTTGTGAAATATTTTCTGGGTTTGCTGTTTTGTTCAAGAATGGTGTATGCATATGGGAAAGTGCCTGAGTTGCACGTGCTAAGTGCTTTTTAAATGTAAAATGCTATCTCTTTAGTATATAGCAAACCATTTCTTTGTAATAGTTTAACATAGAAAGAGATCCAATTTAGAAATCAGGAGAAATTTCCTGACACATAGAACAATCAATCAGTGGAACGGTTTGCCTCCAGAAGTTGTGGATGCTCCATCGCCAGAGCGGTTTTTTTGGGAAGCGATTGGACAGTCATTTGTCTGCAATGGTATAGGGTTCCCTGCTTGAGCAGGGAAGACCTCCAATTCCTTCCAACTCTGTTATTCAGTATTCTATAACTCTTATAGAAAGAAAAGAATAGTGGGTTTTTTAAATAAATAAATAAATAAATAAAACCAGTTAACCCCTCAAATAAAGTATTGCATAGCAAAGATTTGCCACATGCATTACACAGTATGATCTACAATGTCTGCTATGTACCAGAGAACATTTGTAGCTTAGGGTTGAAATGAGGGGTCCTTGGTGCTCTCTGAGCTTGGTTGTTTGCTTGCAGACATTTCATGACCCACAGTAGGTAACGTCATCAGTGCTAGGAGGGAGTGGGATTTGCAGAGAGGAGGGAGAGAACTTAAGTGGCACTTATGAAATTATGGAACAGTTTGAAGTCCAGTCACAGTACTTACGTTTTTAAGAAAAAGCAAACAAGAAGTTACTTAATCTGCAGGAGGTAAAGCAAATCAAGTTGCTTTATTATTAAAAGGATTTCATTGGTAAAATAGATATCATGGTCGACTCGTTAGGCAGCCCTGCTCGTAACCAGACAACAGTAATGGGAGAGGAGAGGGGAGGCTTTGGAATGTAAGGGAGGTTTGGGAACTCTGGAGTGCAAGTGTGCCATCTGGAAGCGTGAAACAGACCCAACCCCAAGGTCATCGACTGGGAACGACCAAGGCAGACAGGTCATTTCCAAAATAAAGCAAGTGCAACTGATTAATGGATAATGGGAGGTCCATGCGAGAAAAGGAAGAGTTTTCTATACTCTTTGCACGTGAAAACATCAGGACTGTTTTTCTACTTCTGTACCCATGTGGCTTTTCAATAAAGCTATAATACTCTTGGAGAAAAAAATGTCCCAGGAGTTTCTTTTGCTAATGCAGTGGGAAGGTTGACAATAAGGTTACATTAATTTCATTCCAAACAGATTAAAAATACATTTTTGTTATCTGAAAGCATGTTCTCTGGAGATGTACTGTATCCAAGCCTTGATTCATGTAATGGTTCAAAGTGATTACCAGCATCTTAAGTTACCACTGAATCTATTTGGCAGTCATGCAGCTGTCACATTTGTAGTATTAGGAACACCCATAACTACTCATGCTGGAATATACTGGACCAGATAAAAGTTTCTAAATGGTATTCAAGAACAAGCCATGTAGAATGAGTTGCAGTAATCCAGCCATGAAGTGACAAGGATATGAAAGTAAAGCCGCCTCTTCCAAAAATGAATGTAACTATTACTACTACTACTACTACTATTACTATTATATTATTATTGTTGTTGTTATTGTTATTATTACATTTATTTATTTATAAAATTTATATTGCCACCTACTCACACGTGGCAACTCAAGGCAGCTTACAAGACATAAAATTTCAATATAAAATAATAAAAATAATAACCCCCCACCCTGGCAACAACATACATTCATACCAGCCATTTAATGGGCTCCATCCTGCTCTAGGCTCCCCAGGCCCACTGGCAGAACCACATCTTCAGAACCTTCTGAAAGAATGTTAGAGTTGCGGCCAGTCTAATTTCCGCAGGGATGATGTTCCAAAGAGAGAAGGTCCTTCTTCTGGGACCTGCCAGATGTATCTTTTTAGGGGACGGGACCCACAACGTTCCTTGCCTCCCTACTCTAGTGGGTCAGGTAGATGTGACCGGCAAGAGGTGGTCCCTCAGATAACCTGGTCCCAAGCCATGAAGGACTAAAGGTGACAACCAGCACCTTGAATTGCACCCAGAAACAAATCGGCAACCAATGCAGCTCCTGCAGGAGAGGTGATACATGTGCACATCAAGATCTGCACAAAATCATGCAGGCCGCTGCATTTTGCACCAGCTGGATCCTTTTCAAGGGCAGCCGCATGTAGATTGTGTTGCAATAGTCAAGATGGGAGGTGACTAGGGCATGAGTGACCATGAGTAGGGATTGCTGGTCCAGGAAAGGGCATAACTGGTGCACAACCCATAGTTGCACAAAGGCCCTCCTGGCCACAACTGCCACGTGCTCTTTGAGCAGGGATTGTGAATCCAGATTACGCATAGGGTCTGTTTGGGGCAGTGCCTCCCCATCCAAGTAGCAATTCTCCATGGGCCAAAGAACCCCAAACCCAGAGCCACTCGCTCTTGCCAGGGTTCAGTTTCAAACCATTGCTCATCATCCAGCCCCTAATAGCCTCCAGGCACTGCGAGAACGGGGTATGGCATCGCTTAAGTCACTAAGGGATGAGATATACAGCTGAGTATCATCAGCATATTGATGATATTTCAGTCCATGGTGATGTATGATCTCACGAATGGCTTCATGTAGATGTAAAATAGGAGCAAGAGAGAACTGAGCACTGGGGGACCTTGGGTGGCAGCAACCCTATGAAGAGTCAAAGCTGAGTTGTCTCTAGATGCGGTTGGCTTTCAAATCCACAGCAGCCATGCTATCTTGCTAGGATTTAATCTGAGCCTGCTTCTCCCCATCCAGACCCTGACCAAATGCTTATCCAGGGTTTTATAATGCTGAGAGTCTCACTGTTGCTAAGATTTTAATGCTGTCTGTAGGTTAGTATTTGAAGAACTGAAATATATTTATCAGTTTTAAGATTATAGTCACTGGTATTACATTGTATAAAGTTTGATTAAATTAAATGACTGCACCACTTCAAAAACCTCTCAGTAACTCTGTAATTTACTATTGACCCATAGGGTGGCAGTATAAGAGCAGGAATAGAATTATTACTCCTTAAAATTAATTTCCAGCTCAATTCTACACACAGATTTGAGTGTTGAAATAGATTCATGAGGAAGATTTTAGTAAGTCATTATTCCTAATGTTTGAAAAAATTACCATCTCTCATCATTTAATAAAAGAGTGTGTGTGTGTGTGCGCACGCACATGTGTCCACACGTGTGTGAATTTTTCACAATTCTATCCCCTGGCAGTTTTCTCACTTGATTCAACTTGTTGGGCCTTGCAGGAAGTTCACACTTCCAAAAGATATTTTTTCCCTAGAGTAAATAAAAAAAGAAGCTGATTTGTTATTGTATGAAGGAAGGGGGAGGCAAAATTCATACTAATCCAGTACTTTTATTAAAACCAACAGAAATATCAAAAAATGATTGCCTTGTTATACTCTACATGTTTTGACTGTCTGTGATTTCATTCTTTTTCAAAGATGTACATTAAAAGTTAGGATTGATTCTCTGCTGTCTGTAAAATACCTTTTTCTCCAAGTTTTAACTATATCTGTCTGTTATCAGCAACATATAAGATCAAGCCCGATCTATTATGTTACAGTTGGTGTTGTTATTCCACCTTGATCCTAAATTTACCATAGCGTGGATGTAAGGACTACAAGACGGCAGAATGTACCATGATCAAAGAGTGCTTAGGTAAGTGTAACATAATCCTTAGAATATACGGTAATAGAAAAGTGCTGTATTAAGTACTTATAAAGATGACACAATGTAAACTATTTCAAGTTTCACTAGATCTAAAATATATAGCAAAGAAAATTGATACAAAAGAGCATTTAAATCCAAATTAATGGAAAGTCAGTATTGTGGTCTTTTCTGGGGCAGATATGGGTAAAATGTATCGGGACCCTCAAATATTGATCATAGGATTGTTTTAAGCACTGTCAGCAGTGAGTGAAGAAATTTGATTATGAATAAATTAAATCTGAAATACTAGACAACTCTAGTATAAGCAGAGGTGAAAAAGATAAATTCTGACATTACTGGACTATTACTGAAGCAAATAAGGAATGAAATGCCTTGCTCACATAATTGTAATTGTTAATAGTGTAAATAATTTGATCAACCTGAAAATATCATAGAACACGTTGGAAGGAACCTTGGAGATCTTTTAGTCCAACCCCTGCTCAAGCAAGAGACTTTATATTATTCCAGATAAATGGTTGCCCAATCTCTTCTTGAAAACCTCCAGTGATGGAGCACCTCCAATTTCTAGAAGCAACCTGTTCCACTGATTGTTTTCAGTGTCTCCTTAGTTCTAGGTTGGATCACTGTTTAATGCACTTCTTCCTGTTACTTCTTGTTCTGCCTTCAAGTGCTTTGGAGAATAGGTCAATCCCCTCTTCTTTGTGAAAGCCCATCAAGTACTAGAAGACTGTTATTATGTCACCTAGGCAGTGGTGGGGTTCAAATATGTGAACAACCGGTTCTCTGTGTGGATGCCACTTCCAGAAGCCCATTCTGGGCCTGGGCAACAACAAATTAGCTACCTTGTGTGTCTGAAGCTGCCTCAGCTGGCTGCTGGCCTCAGCAGGCCCCAACGAGGCAGCATTCACACTCACTGGCTGCCCAGCCTCTGGGGTGGTGGCAATGGTGGTGGTGGGTGGCCTGGTGTCTGAAGCTGCCTCAGCTGGCTGCTGGCCTCAGCAGGCCCCAACGAGGCAGCATTCACACTCACCGGCTGCCTAGCCTTGTGGCAGCAGCAAGGGGTGGGCGTGCATGCGCCAGAGTGTGAAAAATGGTCTTAAGTCACTTTTTAAAGTGCTGTTGTCCCTTCAAACAGTCACTGTGAACTGTTGTAAGGTGAGGACTACTGTACTTTATCACTTTTTTCCTTTTTTTTTTTGGAGGGCGGGGTTATCAAGTTTACATCAAGCTTTTGACACCTTGCTAGGCAACTGGAAAAGCCCTGTTAGAGTACCCGGATTGCAGCTGCTTTCTTGCAGGTATGTGGAATTGTGTGGGACCCACAGGGTTGCAAAGTTAAGTGAGGAAGTTGGTTACAACTTATTAGGAAAGATAAAATAGACAACCAAGAATGCTTTACTGACCATTCTTCGTCCAGATTTTATATCAGTTGCATATGCTAATGCAGGCCTTCTGGTTCAGATTTCTCTGCTATTTTCAGTATCTGGTAAAATGAATGAGTACTTTTCCAACAACCTGTAAAATCCAAGACACTGCTTTCATTGTTTAATTCCCCCCTCCTAGATTGTTGATTCAGAGAATATCCATTTCTTTAGTGTTAACTAATAGTGTTAGTTATTTAAAGATAGATTTGTATTGGTTGCTTCATTTTTTTTAAGTTTTTGTTTTTGTGGACTCCAAGTCTTGTATACCCACCCAAAAATGAGTACAGCCAAAAAATCAAAAACAGATAGTGGAAGATCATTCCAAGAGGCCTAGACACAGTCATTTGGAGTGACTGAACGCAGTGGGAAAGCATTATGTGTCCTATGCAACGAAAGTGTTGTGTGTCGCACATCAAGTGTCAGATAACACTTTAAAACCAATCACAAAAATGTTGCCCAACTTGGTGATACTGAAAGAAAAAAGTTTCTTGAAGGGAAATTGAGCAGCTATCATTCCCAGCATCTTAGTTTTTCAACTATCTTTCGAGAACAAATCATCTGACAGCTGCCAGTTTTAAAATTTCACTGTGCATAGCAAAACATGGTAAGCCCTGTCTGATGGGGATATTATCAAAATGGCTATGTTGTCTGGGAGTGATTCTCTTTTTCATGATTTCCCAAACAAGGATAAAATTATTCAACGCATCTCTGAGATACCACTGAGCAGAAATACTGTTAAACATAGGGTCCAGCACATGGCAGATGATGTTAGTCAGCAGCTCACCACTGACTTACAAAAGGCAGACTGTTACTCCATGTGCTTGGACGAAAGCACAAGGCTGGCAGTAATTTTACGTTATGCTGTTGGTGACATCATGAGAGAAGAGCTGCTGAAACTGATGTCTTTGCCTGAAAGAACACAAGGTGTAGATATCTACAATGCTGTGAAGGAAGCTTTTTTGTCACAAGACATAAGACCAGAAAAGGTGGTTTCTGTTACAAGTGATGGAGCATCTTCTATGGTGGGACAACATCTGGTTTCATACAGTTTCTTCAAGAAACAAAACATAAAGTAATTCAATTCCATTGTATTATACACCAAGAATCTCTTTGTGCCAGGGAAAGCAACAAAAAATTTGACGATGTCTTCAAAGACATCACTAAAATAGTGAATTACATCATGGCTCATGCTCTGAATTGTTGGCAGTTTCAAGTACTACTTGAGGAGGTTCAGGCACAGTATGATTGTTTATTTATGTACAATAATGTCTGGTGGCTGATGTTGTGATTCAGGGCCAGCCTGTGGGTCCGGCAGCCGGCTCGGATGTCTCGGATGACTCAGACGAGGGGGAGGAGGAGGGTGTTGAAGACGAACTTGCTGATGATGGCTTGGAGGCTTCGCAGAGCCCCCAGCCAGGGCCCTCTTCTCAGCTGCGCGAGCCCGACAGTGCGGATGATGATGACCCACAGCTGGCCCTGTTCAAGGACGCCCGACGCAGGAGGCAGTCAAGCAGGAACAAGCAGAGAAAGGCTGTGGGACTCCTCGGAAGGAGGCACAGGGAGGCCACGCCCTGAACTCTAATAAAGGGAGTGTTTGGGGAAGGGCTGGTTGCTGAAAGCAACCGCTCCGTTTGAGGATCACAGTTCCGGTGTTTTGTTTCTTGTTCTGTTGTTTTGCTTGTGAATTAAACTTGGCAGACGCCTTCCAGCCTCAGTTGTTTTCCAGTCTCTACCGTTTGTACAGGGGTTGCCTTTCTGCAAGGCCGGTAGCAGGCTGGTACAGAACAGCTGAGCAGAGGACGAGTCCTGGAGAGATTTGTAGCCTGCTTGGATGAAATTAGGCTGTTTATGCATGAAAAAGGGGAAGAATATCCACAGCTCACTGATGTGGCCTGGCTTACCAACCTCATGTTTTTTACAGACTTTACACACCACTTCAGTCTACTGAACAAACAATATCAAGGTGCAGGTGAAACAGCAGAAAGGATGTTTTGTGATATCAAAACATTTGAGAGAAAACAGCAGGTTTTTGTTGTGACTCAGGGTCAGCCTGTGGGTTCGGCACCCGGCTCAGAGGTATCGGATGACTCAGATGAGGGGGAGGAGGTGTGTGTGGGTGACGAACCGGCTGATGATGGCTTGCAGGCTTGGCAGAGCTCCCAGCCGGGGACCTCCTCTCAGCTGCGTGAGCCCGATAGTGCGGAGGATGATGACCCACAGCTGGCCCTGTTCAAGGACGCCCGACGCAGGAGGCAGTCGAGCAGGACTAAGCAGAAAAAGGCTGCGGGTCTCCTCGGGAGGAGGCACAGGGAGACCACGCCCTGAGCTCTCAATAAAAGGAGTGTTTGGGGAGGGGCTTGTTGCTGAAAGCAACCCTTCTGCTTGAGGATTCAAGTTCCGGAGTTTTGGTTTCTTGTTTTGTTAATTGACTATTAAATCTTGGCAAACGCTTTTCAGCCTTGGACGCTCTCCAGTCTCTTCTTTCTGAATAGGGGTTTGCCTTATTACAAGGCCAGAAGGGGCTGGTTCAGAACAGTTTTTGCCAGGAACCAAAAATGACACAATTAATTGCTAAAAGTAATTTTTTATTGCTATTCACCTATAAACAAGAATATGATTGTTGATGGTGGTTTTTGAGATGTTCTTGATATATGGCACTGTTAGTTTTTTTAGGTCCTCTGTTGGTTGTGTTGTATTGGGTTGAGTGGTCAGGCCCTTTTTGATAAAGTAGTATGGATATCCATTTGGTTGGAAGATGTTGTACAGATGCTCTGTTTTCTGCTGTTCAATCAATCAATCAATCAGAATAGAACTGGAAGAGACCTTGGAGGTTTTGTAGTCCAACCTCCTGCTCAAGCAGGAGACATACTATTTCAGACAGGTGGTTATCCAATCTTTTCTTAAAAACCTCCAGTGATGAAGCAACTATAACTTCTGAAGGCAAACTGTTGGTCCTGGATCTGTTTTTTTTTGGGGGGGGGGGGTTCTCCTTTTTTGAAGATAGGAACCACACCATCTCTTTTCCAATCCTCTGGTAGTTCCCCCGGTGCTCCATGATTTTTTTAGCGATATGGTGCAATGGTTCTGAAATAACATCTGCCAGCTCCTTCAGAACTCGTCAGGTCCTGGTGGTTTATATTTATATTAATTAATTAATTTATAATAATATAATTATTTATATTAATTATTATTTATATTAATTAATTTATATTATATTTATATTAATCAAGATCAGACATTGTTTTCTTACCATTTTCTTGCTTATTTTAATTTTTATTTCTAGTTGGTCTTTTCAAGTTACCGGTATGTTTTTGGTAGGTTAGGCTATAGTTTCTTTTTGCATGAAGACTGATGCAAAAAATTAGTTAAGCAGCACTGCTTTCTCTCTACTGCCTGTTACCTCCTTGCCATCTTCTCTCTTGAGTAGACCAACTGTTTCCTTGACTTTTTTCTTTCTATTTATATGTTGAAATAAACTTTTTAAATATTATCTTTGACTTTTGTTGCATTTGTTTATTCTGAGCCTTTGCTTTCCTGACTTCATCTTTGCAGATTCTGGCTATCTGCTGATATTCTACCTTAGTTATGTGTCTCTCTTTCCATTTTTCCATCCTTTTTGTCTTTCAGTTTATCAGAGAGATAAACTGTGCAACCATGCTGGTTTTTTCTTGGACTTCTTGTTTTTATTTTTCAATGGTATTGTGTTGGACTGGACTTTTATGATCATATTTCCAATGTTTCCCATGCTTCTAAAGGTTGTTTTCCCCTTTAGAATTTTATCCATGGAATTTTTCTTTATTAAAATCAACTCTTTTAAAGTTTAAGACACTGATTGGATTATATTCTATTGTTTGTGTTTGCATTATATTGAATTCCAATATGATGTGGTCACTCCCACCCAAGGTTTCAGTGACTTCAACTCGCTCTATCTCTTCTTCTCTATTAGTAAGAATTAGATCCAGTATAGCTTTTCCTCTAGTTGCCTTCTCTACTTTTTGAGTGACAAAATTGCCAGCTAGGTTGCTTAGGAATCTGTTTGATCTTTCGCTTCCTGCAAAGTTTTTCTCCCAGTTGATATCAGGGTAATTAAAGTTTCCAATTACGACTAGGGTATGTTTCCTACATACATTAATTGAAAGAGTTCATCTATTTTTTCTGCTCGGTTGGGTGGCCTATAGTATACGCCCATAACAGTGTCATTCCCCCCCACTTTTATATTGACCCAAATAGATTCTAGGAGGTTTTCATCCTTGTTCAGTGTTGCTGCAGTGAGTTTGTGCTGATCTAAATAAAGTTCTTACACAGCATCTCTTGTGAGAGGTTGGCAGTTGTTTGGTGTGCGTGGGTATTTGGTACACTTATATTTCTAGTTTCCGTTGTGGTCTCCATTGTGATCAGGATGTCCAGGAAGGGCAATGAGTTGTTGTTTTGAGATGTTGGCTCAGTTCTTATCTTCCTATCAGTTGTGATTATTGAGTATCCACAAAAAGAAAGTACAAAATGGTGGTGGTGGTGAATTCTACCATTCAGTACTGAAAATTTGCTCGGTTGGATTGTGGAATTATTTGAGACATAGAACAGAATATCCACAGTGGGAAAATCCCTTTTCCTCTAATGAGAGACTCTCATATATCAAAATCTCTTCCTTGTGACAGTATGTCTATTCTAAAGACAACCATGCTCATGATACTGACAGAAGTGTAGTTTTTATAACTAGAGAACACACTTGGGATTCATGATTAAAGTTCAAGTACTGTATTCTTGTATCCATAGGCAGGCCTATTTCCAAGATCTATAATACCAATAATAAGAATGTGCTAGGATTGGTTACTCATCCCATGATAATGTGATTAGTTTCCAAAATATGAACATTTTACATTCCCAGCTTCAAGTTATACTTGTATTTTGAAATGTAGGTTACCTTAGTTATTTGTTACTATGCTTATTTCCTTGGGAAATCCAAATGAAAGAATGCTGAATAGTAATTCAGTTAAAACCTTTTTGCTGTTCTGTCATCTAGTAACTTAGAAATTTCTTTTTAACAACTTTTGAAATTACATCAGACTTCTCACCCCAGTGGGATACAGTTAACTGTGAGCCAGATGACATTATAACATTCTCAGCCTCAGAGTCATTTTGGCAGAACAGGTTAGAAAATCTTGGTTGTGCTTCCTTTCTAAAAGGTGACATTAGATGGCATTTAGCTTCTCCAAATCAAATGTAATATTTATTCATTACACACCACATCTTCAGGATTTGCGAGACAATAATATGGTGAGTAATAAATGTTAGAAATTCTGTTTTATTACATAGAATGGTAGCAGGGGATTATTATATAGCTATACAGATTTGTAGCAGAGGATGGTTACACAGCCATACAGATCAAATAAATTGTACAATGTACACGCACCATGGGCCTTGCTGCTTAATGGTTTCAACTGTCACAGAAAACTCTCCTCAGAACAAAAGGAACCATAGTGTTTAGATGCACACTAAACACTGCCATCTACTAGTTGAATAATTCTGCAAAATACATTCTAACAAGTATTGCAACAATAAATAAATATCATTTTTACCTATCATAAAAATTTATCTATACAAATAGAAAAGCTATAAATAATAAAATTGATAATAATATCCTTTCCTCCCCGGTCGCTTCCAATTGATATTGATGGGGAGGAGAGATCTACCCCGTGGCTTCTAATTTATGAGGTGCCCCATAACTCAGTTCTGTCTTCTCCCACATTTAACATCTACATGATGTTAGATGCTGCTGGGTGAGGTGATCTTATGGTTTGGGATGAGGTATCTTCAATATGCTGATTATACCCAGCTTTATATCTCTACTCTGCCTGAGCAAAGCCATAGATGTCCTGTCCCAGTCCCAGAACCTGTAAGGGTTGGGATGGGGTGCAATGGACTTTGAATCAACCCAAGCAAGTCTGAAGGACTTTGGTATTTGATCCTTCTGGTGGGAAGGTTTTTCCACTGGTAGTTGATGGGACTGCACTGCATAGATGGGCCTAGGAGCCCTCTTGGACCCACAGGTCCTGCAAGTCCAAATTGGTGGTAGTCAATTTGGACTTGCAAGGTGGTAGCCATAGCCAAGAAGGCCTTTCTATAACTTTGGGTTGTGCACCAGTTGCACCCATTTCTGGACTCTCTCACAGACCCTCATGCCCTTGTGACCTGTCATCTGGATTACTGCAACATGCTCTACGTGGAACTGCCTTGAAGAGCATTCAGAAATTTCAGCTAGTGTAGAATGTGACTGCATGAGTAGTAAAGAATGAGAAATATTTGATACATGTAACACCACTGCTACATGAGCTGCAATTCATCTAAAGGTGATCAATTATCACCTTTAAAGCTCTTCATGGTTTGAGACTGAGAGTTCTCCCACTCTTTCCAAACTGTCCAATATGGACTAGCAGGTTGGGCATGTTACAGGTCCCATCACCCGAGGATTGTCAATTGGTGGGGACCAGGAGCTTTCTTTGCTTTAGCCACTCCCTCTGAAATATTCACCTTTCAGACTTTAAGATGACCTTAACCCTGTATAGATGTAAGAATGTAAGAACAGCTCTGCAAAACAGACCCTTGACTTGGCCAGCATTCCGTCTTCCTCATGGCCACCTGTGCAAAGCCAAGGAAGAAGAAATAAGGCCATCTCTTGCAGTCCGTTTCCAGTGACTACTGTATACAGGCATGATACCATTGATCTAGAGCCATGATGATGATGATGATGAATGATTTGTCCTTATACATAGAACAGACTAGGACACCATTAGACTGTAATTTTTTTGGAGGACACTTGCAATGAGTAAAAATGCAATTGTAGGGCTGGAGATTACAATGTAAAAAGGGAGACAATATTTTATATTGACACTGAAATGAGTATAATTGTAGATGAGTTATTTTGGAAAGAAAAGGGAAACGATGCTCCCACCCAAACCTTTTGGAGCAGAACTGGAATTGGTTACTTTTACTTTAATATATCATAAGTGCCATTTGAGGGTGTTACTCTGAATAAAGTTTCTTGGAACAGGTAGCATAAACAGGCAATAAACAGATATTTCTCTAAGGTTTTTATAAATGCAGGCATGGGTGTATATACTGCATTCTAAAAACATCCAGAGATCTGGAAATTCTTTTAACAAATGATAATTTTTTCTGTTCTATTATTAACCTGGGTCTTTTCCATTCCTTCCTCCATAAAACAAACATTGTTCAGTAGACATTAGCAAACTTTTGTTGTCTTTTGTTACTATGTGAACATTATCTGAATCTCTTGCAAATACATCATAACGCCAGGCTACAGATGAATAAAAAAAAGCAAGCTAGTGTGTCCTTGAGTAGACCTTTTTCTTTATTAGATCTGGTTTGGTTTCAGGGAATAAAACCCTGCAATAAGTCATTTGGGAAATGAAGCTCTAATGTAAGTTCCTTGAATAGTCAAATCCATATTGCATGTGACTGAAGCCTAAGGCCTGGAAACCAGACAAGATTCAGGCAGCTTCAGGTCTAGTTGTGATGTGTGCTCAGTGGCAGAACTATCAGATCACAGCTTGGAGAGGAAGCCTGTTCCCCTGAAACCATTTTAATGGGGAAAGAAAGTGCAACGGACGCATTTTTCTTAGGCTTCATACCCAAAGGTGAAGATATGTCAGCATTGAGAAACAAAAGAAGCAAGATGTGAAATGTTCACGTTCTTTCTAACCAAGGAAATATTGTATACAACATGCTAGTATGAAAAGCATTGCTATATTTGAGATCTGCTCTTATTGGCTGCATTTTTACATCAAAGAAGTGAATTTGCTTTTACTGCCAAAAGTAAATTGCAGTTAGTCTTCTATATGAGAAACATAAAAGATATTTTTTTTGTGCATTTGGTTTGACCCCTTTTGAGCATCCTTGGTTTACAACTTTATGGACTAGTTAGAAGCTTTTTGGGATAAAATCTAAACAGGAATAAGGCTGAAAACTAGATAAGCTATGAAGTCTGCCAGGCATAATCATTGTATGAATAACGACATGAAATGGACCTCAACACTGATCACATAAACAGTGTCACTTGGAGTTTGCAATTGCAGACACTAATTATAAGCCTGCACCAGTGAAAATCTCTCTGGGAAGGAGAATGCTTCAGAGTGCCAAAGAATCATTGTCTTATGGTTGAGTGCCTGTGTTCTTTTTGGTGCAGAATTCTGACTTATCCTATTCCACTGAGGTCCAGGGAGCATCCAAGGGATCATTATCATCTAAGAAATGATAAAATTTAAGTACTTGTGTTAGACATTTGGATGCAGGTATATAATAGCAGAGTGAGCGCCTGTTACTCGTCCCAGCTTCTGCCAACCTAGCAGTTCGAAAGCACGTAAAAATGCAAGTAGAAAAATAGGGACCACTACGGTGGGAAGGTAACAGCGTTCCGTGCGCCTTTGGCGTCTAGTCATGCCGGCCACATGACCACGGAAGACGTCCTCGGACAAGCGCTGGCTCTTCGGCTTTGAAACGGAGATGAGCACCGGCCCCTAGAGTCGGAAACGACTAGCACACATGTGCGGGGGAACCTTTACCTTTACCTTTATATAATGGCAAAGTTTTGTGGTGATCTCCTGGCTTACATATACTCATTTGGCATAATCAAAATAAAATGAAATTTAATACAGGCAGATAAATGCAATGCAAGTAATACATTTAGCCCAGCTGGATCAGATGAAGCAGTTATCCTGTTAACCATAAGCAGACCCTTCCTTCTTCCCAGCTCCTGGGATTAGTTTGCAGCACTGTACTGGCATGATTTCGTGAAGGGGTCTGAATGCTGAATCAAGATTTGAGAAAGCAACACAAGTGTATCAACATATCAACAGAAATGCAGCAAAACATTTGCATTTTATTCTTTTGTTTTTATGGTGTGTTTAGACATAACCCTGAGGAACAAGATAATACAATAGCAATAATAGAGTTGGAAGGGACCTTGGAGGTCTTCTAGTCCAGCCCCCTGCTCAGGCAGGAAACCCATTTCAGACAAATGGTTCTCCAGTCTCTTCTTAAAAACTTCCAATGTTGGAGCATTCACAACTTCAACAACTCCATTAATGAACAGCAAGTAGTAGTTATATAGTTACAGCTTAAATGTCATTTGCTGAGGAATCTGGTCCTGCTTCAAGTCTTGCTTATGGCTAATAAGATCGTTGTTTCATCTGATTCAGCTGGGCTAAGAGCATGACTTACATTGAATTTATTTGCTGTTGTCATGTTGTTTTCTGGCCATTTTTCTAATCTGTCAAGAATATTTTGAATTTTATTTCTGCCCTCCAGACTATTAGCTATTACACCCAACTTTGTATGACCTGAAAATTTAATGAATATTCCCCACACTTTCTTATGCATGTCATTAATAATATTGATAAATAATAGAACTAGGATTAAATCTATCTGCATGCTTCCATCCAGCATGATGAAGAACTATTGGTGGTTCTTCATATTCTCTAAATATGATCTTTGAGGAAGATTTATATCCACTTAATTGTCATACCACATTTAATTAGAAGTTACTAAAAATGAGATAAGATTTACCCTGTTAAAACTGATTCTTGACATAACCATCCTGATGTCTGGTAATCACTAGGCTTGCTTTCAAGGTGTTTTTACCCCTGTTAATTATATTCTCTTCTAGTTTGCAATGTTAGGCTAATTGGTTGGTTGCCTGGACCTTCTATATTGGCCTCTCCCCATAATTAGAAATAACATTTGTTCTCTTTCAGGAGTCAGCTACTTCACACATGCTCCACAATTTTTAAGGCATTTTTTATTATTGCTTTGTGCTTTATATAATTATAATTATGTCATGGATGTTTTAATTATTTGCATTGTATTTTTTTTACTGTTAATTGCTGGACATATTGGGAGATTTGCAGTATACACACCTCATAAACAAACAAATCTTAAATGTTTGACCAGAGTACCACCAAATTCCTTTGAAATTATAGGATATAGTTTATCTGGCTCTAGACATTTGAAATCGTTCAAAATGGGTATTCCCTCGGTGGACTGTACTTATTCTTTTCTTTCATTTCTACTAACTGAAGAAATATCTTTATTTTTGTTCCTTGAATCCTTTGCTGACCTTAGCGCATCCCAAACTCCTTTCTGATATCATCTCTATAATTCCAGTCTATCTCTGTATATCTTTCCTTGGCTTCCTTGGTTTTTCACTTATTACATGCCCTTTCAAAAATTACTCTTAGATCTTTACTAAGCTTTTTTTTTTCACCGCCACATTGGCTACTTCTACTGTTCCCCTTTTCTTTTCTCACTGAAATTGTGCTGTTAGTATCTAATACTCTAAAAACTCTTTTCTTGTTATCTCCTTGTGCCAGGGAATGCTATTTGCTTAGAGTTTATTATAACCCATTTTCTTGAAATCCTTGTTACATTCAGTTGCTACTTGCTTTAGTTTCCCTCATAATAAAATCGCCAGAATTCTGTGCATATTTTAAACTAATATTCCTGTTCCTCTGTCCACCATTTTGAATTGATGGGTACTTCTCTCTTGGTTATTACTCAGTCAAAGATAGCTGATATTGCTGTACCTTAGTCTACTTTCTAAAGGAGAGATTTATCAGCAAAACAGTTCAGAAATTTCTTGGTAGGACCATACTCAGTAGAGCTCATCTCCCAACAGTTTTAATTAAGATCATGCTTTTTTAAAGATTTCAGTTTGGTTTTGGAAAGCATCAATCATAATCTTTTACGTGAATGTAGAGACAACAATGCATTCAACAAAACACTTCTTTATTTATTCTCCACTTACTATAAATCCAGATGGCTTCAATTATTTTGCAGAATTCATGTGTTCTGAAATATGAATGTGCCATTCTCCTCCCTTTCTCCTGGATTTTGAATACATTGTATACTTTGAGTACTGTATTCCAGTCACGGGAAATATCTCATTATTTCAATTAAGTCCTATTTATTTTCCTGTTCAAAGAGTTCAAGCTTATTTTATTGCAAATATTCCCATGAACATTATGAAAATCTTTCTGTTTCTTTTTTACTTCATTCACAGAAGCTTTGTTTCTAGGTGCAAAACAAGGGATGGGATCAATCAAATTTGACAGATTTAATTCTAAGATCACCAACAATAGCGAAGAATACCACTTCCATCCTATTTAGAAACTTGAATTTGTGACTCCTGGGTATTTTCACTGTCACCTCTTTGGCATCAAAGCAGACAAAGAGTTTGATGTCTTCCCCCTGACAGAAAGGGAACTGTGACTCCCTGAGTTTCACACTTCATTCTCCACACATTTTGGAATTTCAAACAGTGGTCTTAACATTCAAAGTGAGAGTTGAAGTGAAGGATCAGTTCAGTATCATCCTGTCCCAAGCTGATGGCATTTAGTTCTACCTTACCTTTCACTTTGATGCAATTCCCAGACCATGACTTTTATGTGAGCAACCAGTTGCGCTGCCTTCCTTTTAGATTTGGAGAAATGGCAGCACAGCCTGAAAACAAACCCCCTGAATTGTCTGAAAATCTGTCTGATTTTTATTGAGTGTTTCAGTGGTCCTATTTCTTTCAACAGTGCAGAATCCTTTATCTGAACTCTGTTCCAATCCGAGTCGATTCAAATCTAGTGATCAAGTTTGCAATATTTCAAAATCAGAATAGAGCTGGAAGGGACTTGGGAGGTTTTCTAGTCCAGCCCCCTGCTCAAGCAAGAGAACCTATATCATTTCAGACAAGTGACTGTCCAGTCTCTTCTTAATAACCTCCAGTAATGAAGCACCCACAATATCTGAAGGCAAGCTGTTCCACTGGTTTACTGTTTTCACGCTTAGTAAGTTTTTCCCAAACACATTTTTATGGGTTCTTTTGGGATACAACTCAACTTCTGTCTCTGGAGGTTCTCAATCATCAAGGTCATCAAGGTGCTTTTCAAGAGTCAACTGGACTTTATTTTTTCTTTGAAAACATTTCACTTCTCACCCATGAACTGAAGAGGAGAAGCGAAATGTTTTCAAAGAAAAAACTAAGTCCAGTTGCCTTTTGAAAAGAATCTTTGGGACAACTCAACTTTTGCAAGCAGTCTTTTATCCATATAATTCAGACCAATTATTCAAGAAATCAAATATCTCCTATCAGCATTATTTCTACCCAGTCTTTCATCTGCAGTATTCTTCTGTTTTTCATGAACTAGAATCAGGGCCATATAAAGAGTGAGGTTACCAGAGGCAGGACAGCTAAGCATAAGGTACTCTGAGGTCCCCTTAAGTCTTCTACAAATTTAGTCAAACCTTAAATAACTCTAGTAGAAGGACTTAATGAAGGGAAGAAGGAACCAAGGATGTTGCTGTAGATACCTGGAAGTGGGCAAGGTGAGACCAAACCATGAAGTGGAAGTAGAGAATGCAGAATACAGAGCAACAGAGTTAGAAGGGGACTTGGAGATCTTCTAGTCCAACCCCCTGCTCAGGCCGAAGACACTATACAATTCTAGACAAATGGCTGTCCAATCTCTTTCTCTGACCCTGAGCAGAACACCCTTTGAAGAAGCCTCCCTCCATCAATAGTGCAGCCAGAAGGAGGCAGTATCTGTACTGTACTTTCACATTGTTGGAAGGAACCTATTGTCCTGGGTCTTAGACAGCTCATCGTATGGCCCCAATCAGAGAGATGGATGTGTAGACTGAGTTTTCAGTTTTCAGTTTGTTTGTTTTGTTATATCTTCAAAGACCATATTAGGGAAATGCTTTTTTAATTCCCAGAAAGATGCAAAAATCTGAAGAAATAGGATTCATGACTGAGTAAATATAAATCATCTAAAACAAAACATCAATTAACCTTTTCACCCTCATCCAGAATCAGTTTACATGGAAAATACATCAAGGGAATAAGAAAAAATGCGCACTCGATAGAACTGCAAAATCTGATGGGCTATCATTATTGTTTACATTATTAGTTATATACAGCTCATTCTCCCAAAGAAGTTCATATGATCTCAGATCATACCAAAAGCTAATAAAGCTTCCCAATATATAGAATAGATATAAATTCAACATTTCGCAGGATGTCGGTAGTACTTGTAAACTTTATTCCCATTTTTTTCCTACTCTCTGGTTAGCTTCTTGGATTTGTTCTGGTAAAGACTGTCCAAGTGAATGACCTATCCTGAAGGTGCATTGTCCAGTACATGTGTGAAAATGAAGCATTGCTCCCAGACCCTTTAGGAAACGTCAGTTCTGAATGAAATGGTTCTTCTTCATATCCCTGTAGAAATCCCTCCATTTAAGATCTTTGAGTTTTTTTAATTTTCTAGTGATGGCTATTTATAATTGTCAGAATCTCCAGCTGTTTCAGGTAATAAAAGCAGCTATCAAGTCTAAACGCATCTGTGTCACACATATGGTGTTTCAGGCCAGAGCTTTCATTTCTGAAAAGACAAAGGATGACTATTTGTGCCATGTCTACTGTTTCTGCTCTGCATCTTGCTTCAAAATGCTTGGCTAATTTTCTTTGATGACAAAGCAGCTATATTACAATGGTTTGCTGCTAAGGCAGAAGTAATAGGAGCAATAACCCTGAGATATAAATTACTTGTTTTCTTTCTGGATTTACTAACCTACTGTGATGTAAGAAGAACTGTAGAAACCGTGTATGAATGATTGAGTGGCTCTGTGGTTGAAGCTTGCTTGAGAAGATGTTCAAGAAGAAAAGATTGTCAGACAATACCTATAAGGACAAGACATTATATGAAGGCCTACCAAGTTTCATTACTACACTACCAGATTCCACCCCACATTAATTGGCAACTCATTTCTGCATATAATTACACTAAAATCTGTGTTTTCCAGTGAGCCTTATCTACAGATCCAGACTGCAGATATAGGTATAGCAGAGTTTATTAAATGCTGGATGATATGGATGTGCTGAACATTAGAAATCTAATCTTCTTTACTATTAATAGTAATAGCCAAGTTTTCTACTCTATCTAATATGAAGAACTTTTGTGAGCTTCTCATAAATGTATGCAGTTGTTCAGTAAATTCCATGGGAAACATTATTTTAAAGTCAAGTATTTATTACATCATTCTTTTGTTTGCAAATATTCTTAATGCCTGCATACATTTAAAATACATTTCTTTAGTGTAAGCTCTTTTCCCATTTATGAAACTACTCCGTATTTGGTTGCTGTTTACCCATCTTTTTTTTTGTTTTTTGAGAAGAGACATCTTGCAAAGAAATGTGAAGAGTGGGTTAATGAATCTTTTTGACTCAAAAGGCAGAAGGGAGTATATTCTCTTCAGTTCTGCCCATTTATGCCACAACCAAGCCTGGTGATTACATTGTACAAATCAACTGCCTTAGATAGATATCCATGGTGAGTTTCTTTTGTAGCACCAGTTTGGCAGATCTTTAAAGAAAAATGGGCAGTACATCAGGAATAGGAGTGTGTGTGTGTGTATGTGTGTGTGTGTGTGTAGATAGAGAGAGAGAGGTGCCTTTTGATTTTCTTTTGTCAGACATCACAGCAGAAGTAGTAATGTGGGGGAGAGAGAAGATTATATTTGAAATAATAAGTTCCAGCTGTGGGCTAAGTGTGCTTGCCTTTAATAATTAAAATCAGCTGTAGCACTGTACTAGCCATGCGGGTGCCCTGCATTCAATCGATTTTGCTACAAACATACTGACTCATTTGGCTGGCAGCAGATAACTCAGAGAAAAATCGATCAGCAAGGAAGACCTTTTTCCTCTGTGTGAGGGCAGAGAACTGCATAGTGCAGAAGACAGGTTAGAAATCTTGCACATCTTTCAAGGGAGGTTTGTTCTGCAAAAAGGTGTGGAAGCAGCATCTGTTTTTCTGCATAGGAAGAATAAGAATAGTTGTGAATTTTAGGGAGACCTGCTAAGTCAACCTATCATTCTAATCAAGTATAGTTACCAATAGTCTTCCCACTCTCCCCCTTTGGCTCCATTAGTATAACTACACCCAAATGTTCTCTCCCCACCCTATCTCATTCATTTGATGAAAGAGAAAGTGCTTTTCATATGTATTTCAAAGGAGAAGATAACTTTTCTGAAATTTTCCTAGGTGGAGCATGGCATGCTACTGATTTAGTCAGAGTGGCCTGCATATTATGGGGCAATCTTTTTCTAGCAGTTTGCAGCAAATCACACTTTACTGGATCTCCAATGAAATGCATGGAGCATTTTCAGACTACAAAGTTGATAAACCTTATGTAGAGAAATTAGAACAAAATTCTCAAGCCTCCTGAGAATAAGGTACAAAAACAAGAGTATGTCTGATGGGTAGCAGAAAGAACCTGCTAAGAGATGGATTTTGTACAGAACTAATTAAAGTGCAACTCATGAATTTCAAATTGTGTTCCTGGGAGTCCTTGGGTGGCAGAATAGTTTTTCATGGATTCTTGTTTGATAACATGTAATTTTCTGAATGGACAGCTCAACCACCATTTTAAATCTTTTTCTGCAGTGCAGAATTCTGTATGAGGAGCAGGGTGAATGTTGAAGCTCGCTCTTCATATTTGGCAGCAGAGTTAAAGGCCATGATCACCTAAAGTGATCTGAAATATGCTGACAATCCTCCACAAAAATTGCTGGTGACAAACCAAAGTGGAAAGTGTTGGTGTTCAGAAATGTAAAAACCACAGACCTACAACATGCAGTACTCTGAAACATCTGGTAGCAATTGGCTGCAGCTAAGATAGAGTATTCTGATTTATAATGTGCAGCCACATTCTGATGGATGCTTTCCATATGTTTTACTTTGCAATGCTAATATAGGGTATAGGTCTATGTACATACATATGGACAGCATTTGTAAATCAAGTCCCGATATGAAACCCAAGTCCATGCGTATGGTAACATTTTTCTCAAAAGAAGATTCTTAAGGGGGAAAGAGGTTCGTGCTTGTAGTAACAGCTGACTATAGGCAAACTAAGCATGAAGCATTCAGTCTATAGAATTCCTGTAAATTTCTTATTGAATAATATGAAAACTCAGTACGGAGTAGTCACTTGATTCTCAAAAAGTTCCAGTAACTATTAATTAGGTCATTCCAAGCCTTCCCAATTACTAGATTTCTCTAGTTAGTAATATAATCCAAACCGGAGAAGGGATCTTTCTTTCCACTTTCACTGTGCCCCTTCCACCCTGTAAGGAAATCTGCAAAGGGATGGGGAACAAATATCATGCATCATGATATAATTGGCAGAAAGTTGATGTACAATATATCATTTGTATCTTGGCACTAGAATATGTCTCATGCAAAAGACATGATTTGCATATATTCTGCAATCACTTCATTACAAACACATGACATCTTTGTGACCAGTACAGGATGCCTGTGTTGTCCCCTATTCACTCCCTTGCAGTCTTCTTTCCTTTTTGGCTATTAGGCTGTACCATCTAAGATTGTAAATAGCCAGAGGAAAAGATGAAAACTTACAGGGCAAATGGGTTGGCAACTAGGATTTGATTTTTATTGTACAGCTGCTACTACTACTACTGTCAGAAGCAAAAAAAAGAAAGACCTTTAGAAAGGTAATAGTAACTGAGCTGCAGATTGTCCCAATCTGAATAAAATGGAGGAATGTCTTCCACTGCTATTTGTATCTGTAACTGCTCCTGTGATAGCCAAGTCTTATATATTATGTTTTAGCATGATTTTACATGGTTGGTTTTTCACTTACAGATTATGGGAATGCAGCAATTTTGGCTAATGAATTTGAAGTAAGTTAGCATTATGTGTAAATCTAACCATTCTGGTTTGTTTAGCACAACATCACTCAGGCAAATTATGGTTTAGTAGAACATAGAAATATAGTCAGTAGGTTTATTCACACCATGTGTTAATCTGCATTGTAATACAGAGAGCCTTAACCAATACCTGAGTGCATGATTCATAATTATGGGCTCACATCTTGTCAAAGCCAAATGTGGGACTACTTCATATGGTGTCAGAAATAGAAAATGTAGTATTCCTATGTTACTGTGTTTTAGCTGTTCTAGCTCTGTTTTCTTCTTGAATTGCTGTGATTTTTTTTTAGATCTGTAAAATAAAGGAATAGGAAAAAATATTTTCATCAAACGTCAGCAAGTGACTTTTACTTTGATTAGATTATGCATCTTCTCTTTCTCTTTCTCTTCAATAGGACATGGCTTGACTATGACCTTAGAACAGTAGTTCATATAATTAACATCCATGCCTTCCACTTGGTCAGCATTATCCCCTGCTTATCATATCAATATGTTTCAGGCTACAGTTGGTATATAATGTGTCTCTACATCTGAACCAGTTCCTGATGATGACAATTGATTGTGGAAAATGTTTCAATGATGTCTATAATTTTGAGTTGATAAATAAATGATCTATCTATCTATCTATCTATCTATCTATCTATCTATCTATCTATATATATATATATATATATATGTGTGTGTGTGTAAATTTTAAATTGCTAACAAAGAATTAAGGGAGACTTTGTTAGCAATTTAAAATTTACACAAATATGAGCTGTCACCGGTGTGACTACTGCCTGTCGATGGCCTTCAGGTTAGGCTGACACAGGAAATAAAGATTTGTCCCATGTTTGGGGCCTAGCAAGGTAATCTAAAAATAGTTAACAAGCATTTGACATATATATATATATATATATATATATATATATATATATATATATATATATATATATATATATATATATATATATATATATACACACACACACACACACACACACACACACACACACACACACACATACATAAAATGGCAATTCAGTATGTTAAGCCACCTTCAGTCCTTCCTGTAGATTCTCCTCTAAAAGGTTAGCCAAGAGCCAAAGTTTTTCTTTTTCTCTAAACAATTCTTAGATTAAGTCAACAGATTAGATATTTTTCTTTCAGACACTTTTTAATCTTATGGCTGGGCCAGCTCTTACTTTGTTCCCAGCTGTCTTCAAGGTCATTTAAAATTTAAAGGGACAAATTATTAGTTTCCTAGGTGTTCTGCCAGTTTCTGAGTCATTATTGTTACTGTTCGGTGCTCTGATTCTCCACTAGGAGTCACTAGTTATTCATTTTCCATTTTTTTCAGACAAAAAATTATTTTTGTTTTATATCTCTATATCTATCTATCTATCTATCTATCTATCTATCTATCTATCTATCTATCTATCTATCTAATTTCATTAAAACCTTTCAGGCTCAGCAGTATTTTTAGTTTCTAGACTTGTCCAGATTGTAGTATTTTAAATTTAATTTCGGTCTATTTCTTTCTCCCTTAGTATTAATTCGCCGCTTCCTCCTATAAGGGAATGGGGATATAGTCCTCTCCCTTCACTTTTGGAGGTTTTCTTGCTTTGCGGGTCTTTCTCAAGGATTCAGTTAGTAGATAGAAGAGAGAGAGAAGATCAATACTCTCACCAATTCCAAGAACACTGTTCACCAATGTTCTTGTTTGTGCTCCTCGACTTTGAATGCAGGTAGCTTGGGCTGGACCCTGATGCAATGCCAGACTTTCTCCTGTCAGGTCATAATCAACAGAGCGCCCCTCCTTCATCATCACCTTTTGGGGGTGACTTCAGACCCATTTAGGGTCACCCTGGCAAGACAAAATTGACCGCAGGGAGGGGAGCTTTGCTATCCCATGGCTGTGTGCTACGGTGCAAAAGAAGAAGTCTGGGTTATAGTTTCTTTTTGCATGAAAACTGATGCAAAGAATGAGTTAAGCAGCTCTGCTTTCTCTCTACTGCCCCTTACTTCCTTACCATCTCCTCTCTTGAATGGATTGATTGTTTCCTTGACTTTTTCCTTGTCATTTATATGATGAAAGAAACTAGTCTTTGCTCATTTGGAGCTTTTGCTTTTCTGACTTCATCTTTGCAGATTCGGGCTATCTGCTGATACTCTGCCTTAGTTATGTGTCCCTCTTTCCATTTTTTGTACTCGTCCTTTTTGTCTTTTAGTTTATCAGAGAGATCATTGTGCAGCCATGCTGGTTTCTTCTTGGATTTCTTGTTTTTCTTTTTCAGTGGTATTATATTGGACTGGGCTTTTATGATCATACTTTTTAGAGTTTCCTACGTTTCTTGAGTTGTTTTCCCCTTTAGGATTTTTATCCATGAAATTTTTCTTAGACTTCTCCGAGTTTGTTAAAATCAGCTCTTTTAAAGTTTAAGACACTGGTTGGATTATATTCTATTGCTTGTGTTTGCATTATTGAATTGCAGTATGACATGGTCACTCTTACCCAAGGTTCCAGCAATTTTAACTCCTTTTATCACTTCTGCTTGATTAGTAAGAATTAGGTCCAGCATAGCTTTGCCTCTAGTTCCCTCCTCTACCTTTTGGATGACAAAGCTGTCAGCCAAGTTGATTAGGAATTGTTCAATCTCCCACTTGCTGCAAAGTTTGTCTCCCAGTTGCTATCAGGGTAGTTAAAGTCTGCCATTACTACTGTAGTGTATTTCCTAAATGCATTTTTTAATTGATTAGCAAAGAGTTCATCTATTTCTTCTGCTTGGTTGGGTGGCCTGTAGTAGGCCCTTGCTTCACAAGGCAAAGGCAAGGCATAGGCAGAAACAAGAGTCAAGGCTGAGTTTTTCCAAAGCCGGGGGGGGGGGGAGCATAAGCCAAAGTAACAATTGTTCCTAACAAAGACAAACTCCCCTGGCTTCTCCTTAAGTCAACCCATGCCAGGTGTTTCTTTTTAAAAATATATTTTATATTATTATTTTTAAACATAATTCACCATTAATATTTGGTAAACAGCATGTTGTCTGGGTTTATATTTACAAACAATCAATAACAATTAGTTTCTATAATTTCATACTCCACATAGTAGCTTTGCTTGATTTTCTCTTCTTCCAATAATATTCTCTTTTATCAAACTTAAATTAGTACATTTCTTAGTATTTTAGGAGATAACAGTTGAATATAAATATTTTTCTAGTATTTCTACAAGTAACAACCACATCAATATGAAGCTTCTTTTCTAATTAATCATCTTAATCACGTTATCATAGATCCTGTTATTAAAGTTCTTATTTAAATTTATTTTCCCCACAATGTTCAAAAACATTTTTACCTGTTAAGATTTTCTTAGAGTTAATTACACTAAAATATTTAAGTCTTTTTCTTCATACAAGCCATCCGAAAAGTTTTACTTTTTCATATCTTTAAAAAAAGAGGGGGAAAAAGAAGGAACAAATATACTACTTGAAAAACATGTCCCTCTTAAGCTAAAATACATTTATGTACAAAAGATTTCTATTCTTTTAAAGCATATCCAAACCAATATTTAATCTTTAAGTATTCCATCTAATAAATCCACAGCTAATCTTTTATAACTATTCAAAACATTAATTGAAATTTTCTCAAAATCCATTACACTTAAGTATCCAAAACATTTCCCTCATATAAATCATCCCAACATTTTTATATTTCTCATATCATAAACAAAAAAATACTATGCTACTTGAGGAGCCTACCCCTCTTAAACTAAAATTCATTTATATCTAAAATTTTATTTCTTTAACCATATTCAAACAAGTGCTTAATCTTTAAATATTCCTTCTGATAAGTCCCATTATCTAATTTCTTAATTCTAACTTTAGCCTTTTTTTTTGCCAAACATCTTTCCTAGTCAGTATGTTCCGCTGGACCAAAGTTTTGTAGAATAAATGATCTATTCAAATTTTAATATAAGACAGCCATCATTTGGCATTGTAGTCAATTGCATTTGTGTGGATGAGCCTATTATCTCATATGAACTCACCTGTTGCCTTTCAGGTAATTGGACTCCCATACATTCTGAATGGATAGTTGGATATATCTAAGCAGTTACATCTTTGGCACAAACCATTTCTGAGGAGTAGGAATATTCTAATACTAGAATATGATGCTGAACTATAGCATATCCTGCTTTCTTCATTTGTCTTATCACCTTTTCTGTAAATAGTACAAACCATTAGATTTCACTCTGGAAATTTGTCTTGTCTATTTTTCTTGAAGATTCTAATTACTGTCACCTATTGTTTGCAGAATACCAACTGCTACTGAAAAAATAGGATGATAAAGAAATCCAATCTTCTTCTTCCCTTTTTTAGTTTACTGTAAAATGGTGATACCAAAATTAATGTGTTCTTTGCAACCGCAAAAAGTAATGTTGAAAGAAAATTATAATTAATGACATTTAAGTATAGCTAGAAAATTTCTTCTAGTGCAGCAAGGCTGGAAGACATTTTCTAAAAGAACACTGAGTTGAAATTAAGCTAATCTTTATTATTCTGTCAAAAGGTGGCCAGAACCTGCGAGCTATAATATTATGGGGGAAGGGAAGAATAGCTTATTTAATAATTTAATTTAATAATTTGATTTCTATACCGCCCTTCTCCCGAAGGACTCAGGGCGGTGAACAGGGCAATACACAGTAAAAATCGAATACAAAAATTAAAAAACCATTAAACATCATGCCCATAAAATCAATCCATATTAAAATTAAAACTAGTTTTAAAAACCCAACCCCATCCCGTCAGACCAGGCCAGCTTGTTCAAAAAAGAATGTTTTGAGATCGCGCCGGAAGGAGCGAAGGTCGGGGGTCATCCGGAGCTCAACCGGTAAGCGGTTCCAAAGGTCTGGCGCGCCCACAGAGAACGCTCTCCCCCTGGGGGTCACCAATCGGCATTCTTTGATCGGCGGCACCCTGAGGAGGCCCTCTCTGTGGGAGCGCACTGGACGGAGGGAAGTTGACGCCGGCCGCAGGTGTTGCCGTAGGTAATCCGGACCCATGCCATGAAGGGCTTTGTAAGTCATAACTAACACCTTGAACCTCTTTCTCTTTCTCTTCACTAATCCAATTCTTTGTTGAATATGAAGCACCTTCTTCCCTCCATCCCTCTTTTATAGATCCAATAGGAAAATATTTTCCAGGTTATTCTCGTAGTTTTATCATTTGTATTTCCCTTTTAATTTTTGAAACTTAAGGTAGTATCTTGTCTATAGCCATTCTCATGTTCTGTTATTTGTAGTTCTAGTTGTGATACTTTCTTTGCCACATAAAATTTGCTACATGTGTCTTGTTTCTTTATTAACATTTTTTAAGCATAGTCTATCCCAGGGGTAGGCAACCTCGGCTCTTTTATGGCTCATGGACTTCAACTCCCAGAATACCTGAGTCAGCTGTCTCAGGAATTCTGGGAGTTGAAGTCCATGAATCATAAAAGAGCCGAGGTTGCCTACCCCTGGTCTATCCACAGAAGCAAATATCATCACTGACAGTGTTGATTTGTAGTTACTATTTTCTGGACCCATTCTTCAAAGATGTCCTTTAATATAGCCAATGTAGAAATGTTTTGTGTCATTTTATAAGTCCCGGTATTAACTGACATCAGCATTTTTTTCTTCTGCTTAGAATCTTTTGTGGTCTGTAGTGGCCTGTTTCTAAAATCATGTTTGTTATGTCTTACAATAGCCAGGAGAGACAAAATAAATCTTTTCCATAAGAAGCTATTTTTATCATTAATTCCAAAACCTTATGATAAAAATCAATATTCCAAACTTATCTGAACCCTTAAATCCATTTATAACTTTCAGGGATAAAAATCTTATTTAGCTCTTGTTTATTTCAAATTCTTTAAGTTCTTAAGCTTATAATTATTTCTTCTTTTATTCAGAGGTGAAAATGAACTCACTCAATGTAGCCTTTTCATACTTATCATTCTGAAGAACTCTAATAACTTTAATGTGGTTAATTAGCAATTTCTGAAACTGATTAGAAAGTGAGGTTTGCAAACCTAATATCCTTGAAAGGCTCCACTGTGATTGCAAGCAAGATGGGTGTCCCAGTCATGTCCTGGCACTGAAACATGTGGAAACCTGTCCAGGAAGCAGCTACCTGGAGGACATATGGGCAATTCCCCATTATCTCTCTATCCTGGTTCCAAGGAAGGAGTCTACTTACTGGTTCTTTGGGTTTTTATTGCAGTTGTCAACTCTACTTTTGTGGAAATGTTTGCTTACCTTTCTTGGAACTCCCCTTACTGTATTTTTCTTAAAACATTTCAAAACATACATCACACCCTGTCAAAGTCAAGCTTGCTCCTAGTGTCTACACCTATAGGATTTTCTTGTCCTTCTACTATCATAGAAATAGGGTACTGCTACATTCTTTTGATTCCTGGGCTCCAAGATCACTGCAGATGGGGACTGTAGCCAAGAAATTAAAAGACGCTTGCTCCTGGGGAGGAAAGCCATGGCAAATCTAGACAGCACACTAAAAAGCAGAGACATCACCCTGTCAACAAAAGTGCGTATAGTCAAGGCTATGGTCTTCCCAGTTGCAATGTATGGCAGTGAAAGTTGGACCATAAGAAAGGCTGAGCGCCAAAGAATTGAGGCCTTTGAACTATGGTGCTGGAGAAGACTCCTGCGAGTCCCTTGGACTGCAAGGCGATCAAACCAGTCAGTCCTAGAGGAGATCAATCCTGACTGCTCTTTAGAAAGCCAGATCCTGAAGCTAAAACTCAAATACTTTGGCCACCTAATGAGAAGGAAGGACTCACTGGAGAAAAGCCTAATGCTGGGAAAGATCGAGGGCAATAGAAGAAGGGGACGACAGAGAATGAGGTGGCTGGATGGAGTCACTGAAGCAGTAGGCGTGAGCTTAAATGGACTCCAGAAGATGGTAGAGGACAGGAAGGCCTGGAGGAATGTTGTCCATAGGGTCGCGATGGGTCGGACACGACTTCGCAGCTAACAACAACAACAACATTCTTTGAGGAAGTTTATTTTTGACTTCCCAATCTAAATCTAGACTTCTGGAGTTCCCATTCAAGTACTAACAACAGATAGAATTATCTTCAAGTTCCAGTTTATATAGGGCTTTTGGGAAGAAGGAAAAAAAGAGTATGATGCCCCTAGTACCACGTAATGCCACTTCTGCACTAGTGATTTACAGTGTATCTTCATAAGACTATTCGGATGTTGCTGAGATGGTATAAAGTCTGTGCTGCCTTACTATTTAGGTACAGTGATGGTTAGATGACTCTGGAAAATAATATAAAATGTGACCACGGGCATTATCTGCTTCGAGGACCAAAGGTTGCCCCATGTAAGAACAGGTTCAAATGATTTCTCTTTATTGCTTTGTTATGAATGACTCCCTGGGGTGTAGTGAAGGGAACTAACAAGGCACTATATAGCATGATAGTGAAGCAGTTCTCAAACTGAAAACAAAATAGTAAAAACAAAAGTGAGGCAGTTAAATGTATGATTTTTTTTTAAAAAAGGTTCAATTGGAGGTCTATTTCTTTGTTCTTTTTGAACTCAGTCTAGTAATCAAGCAAACAGGACATCACAATAGGTAGGCTCTTTTCTGTTACCACTGGTTTAACCTTTGATGGTAGTGACATTCAGAGCAGGACTTCCATTGTGGACTTAACCATCCATACCCAGATTTATGCAGGAGAAAACTTTGCCATTAATAACACCTGAATACAAAACTATGAGGAGAAGCATCCTGATGACATACAGATGCAGACAGGTTGATTGTTAGGAATAATTGTAGCATTGTGCAGCACGGTTAAATTATGTTTCTGAGGAGAATTTAGATAAAAGGCACAATGAATGAATCACAGGATGGAAGTCAATAACCTAATTATTTTTACCTTAAGCCTTCTCTTTCAGGATTCTGCCACCAGTCTGGAAAAGGGTTGCTTGACAACACCCAGCAGGATGGCATTACTGTGAGCGTTAGTGCTTATTGATTGCTTTCACTGGGTTCTGTTGCAAGACATAAATAAGAACAGTCCTGGTGAAATTGATCACATTGGGTCTTTGCAGCATGTCTGAGTTCAAAATCTTAACTGAATACTTTAAAAGGCCAGGTTGTTTAGAGTACAGCTGAAAGAAAAGAGCTCTCAAATATTTTCACAAAAGATGCTATTATAGCTATTTTGTTAATATGGAAAATGATCCATTAATGACTCTGAGTCAAGCAAATTTAAGAATCATTAAACAAGTTGTATGTGGCAGATGCTTGCCATTTTCTTCAAAGCAGTTTGATATAATGGGTGATGAAGGTGAAACACAGCAAAGGCAGTGTTTGATATTTCAGTGCTGATGAATTCATCAACATCCCACCCAGGCAAAATGTAGGAAGAGAGAAATAAATTCCATAAAATATTTAGCAATAATAATCCTAACCAGGGAGTAACAGCATATGGCCTCAAGACATTAATTGAACCCCAGTTCCTATAACTAATTGCCCACCCAAGTATGGCCAAGTGCAATAACCACATTTATTTTTCTATCTGGGAAAAAAGATTTGTATTAGGTGATACAGTATAATTTCCACTATTAAATGATGAAATAGACGATTCTTTAGAGCTCTAATTGGCCATGTTGGCTTAGATTGCTAGAAAACATGAGTCATCATCAACTGAAGAACCAAAGAATCTCTATCCTTCATCAACACTGTCAAGCAATACTCTTCAAAGTTTCAGAAGGAGATCTTTCTTTAGTATTACTTGAAAATATCTCAGATTGAATCAGAGATTACCTCCAGGCAAAAATGCAAGACTGGAACAAGACTAGCTAATGAAAGACATGTCAAAGGTCCTTGTGCCTTCCCAAGTGAAATGAAAATAGCAATGGCCAGGTGAAATGCATCAGCTGAAGAGTATCCAATACAATAAATCCAATAAATTACTAAAGCAGACCTGGGCATTTTACTGCCCCCAGGCCACATCCAGTCCTTTGGCTGTCCCTGTGCAGCCTGCATGAAGTCAATTGGAAATCAAATATAAATAAGTATATCCCATGCTTGGAATCCAATTGCATTGCTTTTATTTTGAAGGTGGTATTTTTTCAATTTACATATGTGTCTGTGTGCATGCCTAGGCATTTCACAAGAGTCCTAGTTTCTCATGTGACCCTTGAGGAAATTAATTGCCCATCCTATACTAAGGCATAGGATAGTCTGGTCTTTATTGCTTTATTACTCTAATCACTCTTGTCACTGAAAAACAAAAGATGAATGGAAGCCATGATGTCTTTGAATAGTGGCACAGTAGGAAATGTTGAGGATTAGGAAAGCTCATAATACAATAGCAGTTAAGACTGCAGGTAAAATTTAGCCAATACCACTAATAACTTAGTAAGCCAGGCCAAGTCCAATTTATTAGGCAAGTGTTTCCTAATTTTCTTTCTGCAGTAGAAACTTTGATCTTGTAAAATGTTAGATTTGCCAAAATGTGTTGCCTGCATCACTCTTCCCTTTATTGTCAGGCATTTCTAAGGAAAGTGGCCAAGCCTTTAAGTAGATTTTTTTCTGTCTCAGAAAAAAATCTACTTAAAGGCTTGGCCACTTTCCTTAGAAATGCCTGACAATAAAGGGAAGAGTGATGCAGACATGCCAGCTTGCTAATGTTTTTTTTTAAATCTCTGCTGTTAGAATCATGAAGTAGCTTCAAAAATATCACTCTTGGTTTACTTACAATGACCATGATATGATTTCTATAGTCCTCATGTAGTTTGACATTTGCTTTTTTCTAGGTTTTAATTTAAGCCAGTCTGTTACTTCAGGTAACAGACGTGTATTGACTTGTTACCTTCTTGTGTGTCTAATTTATAATTTCAGAATAACTCAGTACCAATTTATGGAGTTGGTTGTCTTTTTTTTTTGGTAAAGTGCCTTTCCTTCAACAGTAGTAAAACAGAGTGGAACATTAATTTGATGGTTATTTGTCATGCAGCTGTTAAGAGTAACAGGTTTTTTTTAAACCTCTTCTAAAAATATTCTATTCTGGCCTCAAAACTGTGTCTCTTAAATATGCCAAAGTAATAGGTGTTAACAGTGATGGGATTCAAATATGTGAATCACCGGTTCTCTGTGTGGATGCCACTTCCAGAAGTCCATTCTGAGCCTGGGCAACAAAAAGTTAGCTCCCGGTTCAGCTGAACTGGTGTGAACTGGCTGAATCCCACCACTGGGTGTTAAAGATTCTTGCTGTTTAAGACTGAGATAATAGGAGTGCTGACAGACCCCATTTTGTGATTTGCAACAATAAGGAACATGGATTGAGCTCCCCTTCTGCATAATGCCCTGCCATTAGATATAAAAGGTGTACCCTTACTCCTATTATAGGGACTTCTGACCAATGAAATGATATACTGAACACAGGTCTGCAAAAAGCAAAAACAGTGACTTGAAAAACTGGTGAGGAGATGGGCTCTTTGAACTCCCTAGACAGAGAGAAGAAAAGAAATGGAGAAAGTTGCTCCAAAGGAGGACATTACAAAATAGCAGCCTCTAGTGGTTTTTTGAGCATCAGATGATGATAACTTTATTGTCACTTTGAATGTACACCAATCGGCATACATCAAAATGAAATTTCATTGCATACAGCTCTCAAAGGGTCACCACCTCCGATATATACTCCTTGTTCGGGGCCCGCTCAAATTTCACATTGTCCATTTTAGTCTCTAGGGAGTGAACGATGGCACACAGGACAGATGGAAATGGGGCTCCGTGTGGATTAGCCCTCAAATTTGTTTGTATTCTGACAACCTCGCCTTCTTTCCTTTTTCTGATGCTGACTCTTCCACCCTTTCCTTAAAGAGGCCTTGCTTCTTTTCACCCCTGGAGCACGCTGCTGCCGCCGCCACCAACTCCTCCAAAAGCCTCTCTCCCATCCTCTGGGCCTGCCGACAGCCTCATCCAGTTCCTTTGCTCCATAAGCTCCAGGTCCTCTCCTCCTCTGCCTCCTCTGGAAACAGCCCTGATTTGCAGTAGAATCCATCACTGGGCCAGCAGTCAGATCTTGGTGCTGGTAGAACAAATTCAAACAGCGCCAACGACTTTTAACGGTCTCACCAACAGTTCCAAAACAACTAGAAACTCGCCATGCCAGCAAAGATTGTTGGTCGTATGTCGTATGTTAACTTAGTTCCACCATGTTGCTCAAACACATTAAAATCTTCCTGATTTATAGCCCTTACTATCCCTCCCAAAACTATTCGCCTTCAAGAGCCAATGCAGCCGCAGCAATTCCAGGCGCCGCCATCTTAGAACTAGGAGATGAGAATAGCCATAATACTCAAACTCCAATATGTGTCTTTCAAAGGACACTTAAGTTGAACACTTCCTTTTCTAATCTCATTATGGAATTGCTTATTAACTACTTTTTGGCTATTAAAAACCTCTGGAGTCTGAAAACTGATGAATCTCTTTAGTGTTTAATGAAGGAAACTTTTAACTACAAGCTTAAGAACTAAAAAAATAGGAAAAAGCTAATTAAGATTAAGATTTTAGAAAATTATAAATGGATTAAAGATCCAAGTGAATTTGAAAGATTTTGGAATTAATTATAAATAATTCTGTCTATGTTTTGAATTTTTAAAAAAATGTAAGATTTTTGAAAAATTGGACACTAAAGGAAAGTAAAGATATCAATTAAGGGAGAACACAAACTTGACTAGTAGTTTCAATATGGGGCAAATTATTCTAACACTGGAAATATTAAAAGATACTTTTGAAAAAATGAAGTCAAAGTTAATATTAATCTCAACAACAATATCTACCTCCATGGATACTGTATTAAAATATATTTTGGAGGATGAACAAGATTTACTTCACTAAATGAGACTAAGTTGAAAGAGGATTTACAAATGCTACAAAGGATTTACATAGCTACAAAGTCTATGGAAAAGATGTTACACTGGATATGCAAAAGAAACTATATATAGGACTTATAAAAGATTTGTTAAAGCTTTGAAGAATTTTATGAGAAGGCATAAAGAAGAAATGAAAATAAATCAAGTTCTATGACATTATTTGAATGGAATAAAGAGTAAGTTGCTTGAAATAAAAGGAAGGAATATAACATTGGTTTATTTGGTCAAGATTAAACTAGATACACTATTATTTCTGGTAATACTTATGGATTATTCTGACACCAGGACTGAAATGACTATATTTTATGGATTTGTTTATCAATAAGAGGTTGGATATAGGAAGAAAATATCATTTGTTGTAATTTAAGAGACGATGAAAAGTTACCAAAATTGTTTATACTTGTGATGAAGGTTTAAAATCTCTTCCTCTCTCTCTCTCTCTCTCTCTCTCTCTCTCTCTCTCTCTCTCTCTCTCTCTCTCTCTCTCTCTCTCTCTCTCTCTCTCTCTCTGTGTGTGTGTGTGTGTGTGTGTCTGACATCTGAAAAAAGACTAGGAACATACAATCCCTAGTTGAAAACTGTTTTAAATAGTTCGATGAAATGGCTGCGGAAAAGATTCAGATGTATCTAGCTCTAGATATATTAGATTCGCAAAAATAATGGGATCTGAAAGCAGCAGATTTGCTGGAAAGAAATATGGACTTTACAGACTTAGAACTAACTGAATGGATTGGACACACCTCTCTGAAGTTCCAGCCTGCATTCTTTTACAGTAGCACAAACCTGACTGAGTGGAGAAGTGATAAATTAGTTTTCCTTAAGATGCTTGAAGGAGAATGGGGAATGGATTTATCACATTTAACTGGAAAACAATTTCATCTGGACTTTTTTGGAAAGATAGACCAACTTTGGAGACTGGATTTATTTAACCAACAACAATTGATAAGAGTTGGTATTAAGAAACAAACATGGATATTTGATCCAGGATGAATCAGTGATAACTATTGGGACAATTTGGGCTAGATAAGAAGCCATGGTAAATTTTCTATGGATTACAATAATAGTTTGTTAACAGAAGGTTTTGCAAAGTTGATCTTGTCTTTTTCTATAATTATTGCTGTTCTTAATTATTTTATCATTAATATAGTATGTAGATGACAGGTTAATAATTTGCAAATAGATTTAGTAGTTTAAAAATTTGGTGGGCCTGTTTCACAAGGGGTGGGAAACTGATATTGTTGTAATATATTAATCAGTATTCAACCGAGGGGGATAATATGGGTTTATGTGTTAGTTTTTAATACACTTTTTAAAATGTCATTTGTTTGGTGTTTTTTTTCTTTATTTCTTTGTGTTTTTTTAAAAAATGGAGTTTTGTATTTTAACATTTTTTGAATAAAATAAAAATAGAACAGCAAAAAATATAAATAAAACAAGGTGAAATCTGTAATACTCTGATTTCTCTATCAGATAACATGAAATTGATTTGGAGGTTTGCTGTTGTTGTTGGACCCAGTTGTTCTATATGGATAAAAGATTGCTGGTGTTGTAGTTGAAATCTGCTGATCCCCACAAAGTTGTTAAAAGCTGAACCTACAGTTTGAAGGAAAGCAAGATTTCCTTAGGAAATACTTCATCTCTTTCTGTGATGGTTGGATGCTATTCTGGACTTCACTTCTGAAAAATTGCAATAACCATTAAATGTGGTTTCATCCCACATCAAATTTTCCTTGATGGTTTAGGTGGCTTGTCTCCAAAGCATCTCCTTCCTTTCCCTGAGAAGATATGCACATGCCATGATATAACAATCCAGATTATGACTTCAATGTGGAAGGGCTCCAAAAATGTGCTGCCTATATGATAGATGATATTTGAAGAAATATTCTATTTAAAGAATAGAATTCAAATGTTCTATGCAGGTATTTAGCCTGCTCACACTTAGCTTCTTTTAAGATCTAAGATATGCTATCTGAAGCCACCTCCAAAGCTTTGGTTGCAACTCTCAAACATATTCAAAAACTTATCAGATTATAACATTTTATTTATAACTGGTTCAATGAACCTTTTGGAATGTATCAGTGGACTTCAATATCTTCACTATCCTAGCTTTTAGAACTTTGCACATTTATCATCATAGAATATTTTTTGGTTGATGCCACTTCTTTACCATGTGATGCATTCTACATGGAGCTATGTTGTTGTTAGTTGCGAAGTCGTGTCCGACCCATCGCGACCCTATGGACAATGTTCCTCCAGGCCTTCCTGTCCTCTACCATCTTCTGGAGTCCATCTAGGCTCACACCTACTGCTTCAGTGACTCCATCCAGCCACCTCATTCTCTGTCGTCCCCTTCTTCTATTGCCCTCAATCTTTCCCAGCATTAGGCTCTTCTCCAGTGAGTCCTTCCTTCTCATTAGGTGGCCAAAGTATTTGAGTTTTAGCTTCAGGATCTACATGGAGCTATAGAATGTCATTATTTATTAATTTATTTATTAAACTTACATGCTACCCATCTTGCCTAGAAGTGAGTCTAGACAGCTTAAGATCAATAAAAACAACAGTACAAACATTAAAACAAATATGAAGAATAAAAAACAGTAAAACATTATTTTGGTTTAAATTTGACCAAAGAAAGGAAAGGAAAGGAGGGATAAAGAGGCACATAGGGAGGAGGTGGATTATCTTAGTCCATTAACCACCTCCAGAATGAGATCCCCCATTAAGGCCCCAGGCCAGTTGGAAGAACCAGATCTTCAGGCCCTTTCAGAAGGCCAAATGAGTGGGTGTGGATCTCATCTCAAGGGACACAATGTTTCAGAGGACTAGAGTTGTGGCAGAAAAGGCTCTTCTCTTGGACTCCACCAGCTAGAATTCCTAGACAGGTGGGGTATTTTCCCAGTGTCTTTAGACATTATTTAAAGACTTTCTTCAGTTAATAAGGTTGCTTTTGGGAGTTTGACTATGGTGACAAATTATTTTGTCACAAATTATATTTATAGTTATTCCTATTTGGTTTTCATTATTCCTGATTGACCAGCTTCTTCCAATTCCGGCTACATGAATAAGACTTCTTTGTGTCTATTCCATGATTGACAGTGATGAGAAATAGTGAATTCTCAGATATTACCCCAGTTATGGAATAAAGAATTAGAGATTCCTATTTTGCCTAGACAATGAAAACATGTTTTAATCTCTATAGCAAGAATATCAATGGATCACAAATTATGACATAGAAAAAAAAGAATATTAAAAACTTATTGGATTCTGTGACATTTATATAGAAAAGGACTGTCAAAAATAGGAGTTTGTTGGAGATGTAATAAGAATAAGAATACACACACACACACACACACACACACACACACACATACACAAACACACACAGAGTCTATAAATATGCTAAAGAGATAAAGGTAAAGGAGTCCCTGCAGGTTTTATTCTGCTAGTTGTAGCCAACTTTAGGGGTGGTGCTCATCTCTGTTTCTTTAAGCCATTGAGCCAGCATTGTCTGAAGACATTTCTGGGGTCATGTGGCCAACATGACATCACACCACAGTGCAAAGTGTACAGTGGAACACAGAACACTATTACCTTCCTATCGAAGAAGTACCTATTTATCTACTTGAATGCAACAAGCTTTCGAACTGCTGTTGGCAGGAGCTGAGGCAAGTAATTGGAGGTTACTCCATCACGATGGTAGGATTTGAACCACTGGAGTATAGACCTTCAATCCTACCACCGCGTGACAGATAGATAGGTAGATAGATAGATAGATAGATAGATAGATAGATAGATAGATAGATAATAGATAGATAGATAGATAGATAGATAGATAGATAGATAAATAGATAAATAGATGATAGATAGATAGATAATTAGATAGATAGATATAGATATAGATATAGATATAGATATAGATATAGATATAGATATAGATATAGATATAGATATAGATATAGATATAGATATAGATATAGATATAGATGATATAGATATAGAAAGGGGACGCAGTGGCTCAGTGGGTTAGGACGCTGAGCTTGTCGATCAGAAGGTCAGTAGTTTGGCGGGTCGAATCCCGAGTGCCGCGTAACAGAGTGAGCGCCTGTTACTCATCCCAGCTTCTGCCAACCTAGCAGTTCGAAAGCACGTAAAAATGCAAGTAGAAAAATAGGGACCACTACAGTGGGAAGGTAACAGCGTTCCGTGCGCCTTTGGCGTCTAGTCATGCCGGCCACATGACCACGGACACGTCCTCGGACAAGCGCTGGCTCTTCAGCTTTGAAACTGAGATGAGCACCGGCCCCTAGAGTCGGAAACGACTAGCACGCATGTGCGGGGGAACCTTTACCTTTTATAGATATAGATATAGATAGATATAGATATAGATATAGATATAGATATAGATATAGATATAGATATAGATATAGATAGATATAGATATATATTTGTGAGGCAAAAGTTATATTTTTCAGGTAATAATATTCTCTTGAACTACATACTTACTACTTGGAATTTGACAACCAGACAACATAAATGAATTTTCATCGCCCTTTCCATGGACAAAAGACTGATATTGTAGCATTGGAAAGATAAATGCACTGTTTTCACTTTAAAAAAAAACAGTTTTTTATTTCTTTGACAATGTATATATTTTTATTTTTGTCTTTTTTCCAGGTTTTTTTTTGTTATTATTTTAAAAAAGAATAAAGTAACATAAAAAAATTACCCCAGTTATGATTTGCTCCTGAATTATCTTCAACTGATTTGTGAATGCATTTTTATTTTGGATATCTTTCATTTTTTTTACTATAAGTATACAAAAGTATAATATATTTTCTCTATGTGTACAGTATTATAGTCATTATATTATGTTGAAATTTAGTGCATGTTGCATAATACATACAGAGTTAAGTATCTGTGCTGTGTCCATACATAGTAATTTTTTTATATTTGAGAGTTGGAGGTGGGTTAAATACAATTATACACAGAAAGAGAAATGGGAATATTAATCATTCATTTAATTAATTAATGAAAAGTTTCATCCCATCTTTTTTGTTCAAAACAAGACTTCCAGATTCAAAACAGTAACAAATGTGTCATGTTTAAAAGTTGCAGCAAAGTTATAACAAAATAAATGCAATATTTTGAAAATAGCAACAGAGAAAAGTCATAAAAATGAGTCAAGTTACAGGTTGTCTCAGGGCTGCAGGCACAAAACAGAGAATAGTTGTGTTGTCCTGCTAAAATTCTTTGCAATGGAGTAAAAACAAACCTTGTCTAGAGACTTTCTCTGGAACTGAAGGATACCAAGGCAGGTGACAAGCAAGTAAGTCTCTTCAAGGCTAGTTTTCTGTAAGCATGCACACATATGCTGAACAAGGATTTCCAAAGATCCAGAGAGCAGAGATGATATAAGCATCCGTTTCCTTGACTAGAAAGTAGCTGCTGGAGATACTGATACTTGAAAAGCAGATTATATTTAAATAAATTTAGTGAACATGTCTATGTATACTATATTTTGGGGAACAAATAAATGCTTAGCTCAAAAACACACACATACACACGCACACATGGTACATATACAGTAAACACAGTGGTGGGATTCAAATATGTGAACAACCAGTTCTCTGTGTGGATGCCGCTTCCAGTAGTCTGTTCTGGGCCTGGGCAACAAAAAATTAGCTGCCGGTTCTGCCGAAGTGGTGCGAACCAGCTGAATCCCATCAGTGAGTATACATATTCTTTTATAGATGTCTGTATACAATATTATATCCAGACGTTGGGAACCATCACTTTTAATAGATGTTTAGTGATGGATACAAATATAATTTTGTCATAGGGATTCATACAGATTTATTTGGGTTTCATGTTGGCTCTTGTTGCATTCTTTTCATTGAGACAGATATGAAATTATTTCTCTCCTTTTTATTTTTACTTCCCTTTCTTTTCCATTCCTTTCCAAAAAAAAAAGCTTATTCCAAAGCCAGACTGACTGGGTTCTGAATTAATTGCACCATGCATAACAAATGAAGGAATAGATATGGCTATCTAAAGTTGTGGGGAAAGCAATTAAGCCATTCAGTTGAGAGATTAAAATAATCTTTCTATACCACTTTAGTGCACGATCTGGGGCAAATAGCACTATTTTATTCAGCAAAGTTGGCTCCAGTAATCAGTGGTTGTCAATATTTACTAGGGTACACACTTACATGATAGTAGCAAAACTCATTAAAGTAAAAAAGAAAAATTCTAGTTACCGTATTAAAGAAAAGTATAGGTAATCTAAAGGAGAGCAGCTTTTAATGCACATTTTATCCAAAAGGGCTTTTACTTCAAACTTTCTGCAAATCTTCATTAGTAAGACTCCTAGAATATACCGTAGTTTATCTGACAATTCTTTTTATATTATGCCTACTAATATATTTTCTATTGCTTGTTGAAAATGCTTTGCATCTTAGAAGTGCTTTTCAATTTGCATTTTAAAGCTTGCAGAGTATTATAATTATTATCACAACTATTTTATGAAATCATTTCTTCTCATGTTGTTTTTTTTTCTACCATCTCTTGCCAGTTTAAATTTAAGTGTATTTCTTGGCCTTATTCTAACTTAAGATTTAAACAAAATCTCTGCAACTTATACATTATGTTGAACATAAAAAGATTGTAATGATATAGTTTAGGTCATACTTTCTACTTAGTTCTATTCATATTCGATTCAAAAAATAGGTCTGTTATTATCTTCTGATTATATTGATTTACAAGACAAGTTGTAGCTAAATAATTGCTTTCCCATTATAACCATCTAATATATAATATATAAACTCAACAAAACTGTTGAGAGCAGCCAACATTTGCAAAAATGGGAAAAATATTTTGGCCTTTACTAAAAACAAAGTCTATTTGAACTGATTCCTTTTGATTTATCAGGCCTTCTGTGATTACTAGCTTGAAATGCAGCAGACCTGACAAATGAGCAGGTGGTGGATAAAGGTTATAAAAACAGGGCAGCAGCTAGTGTGTGAGATGGGAAAAGTGGGATCATACTGGAAGGCCATCCAAATTCAGCAGCGACTTTTGAAGGATATTTGGATGCCATAGCCTTGAGGCCTTAGTGCATTGTGCACCTTTTTTGTATTGATTCTACCTGTACTTTATAAATCTTCCTAACAAATCTCCATGATGCAGAGGATAGTTAAAAAGACAGTAAAAAGGAGCAATATAAAAAAGAATATCTTCAATCCATCTGAAAATTGTTCTACCATCAGAATCTTAAAAAACAAGCATACTGGAAAGCCAGAAAAAGGTGAATTTCTAAATAAAAATAATTGCCTTATAATCTAAAACAAGTTTTAAAAGAAGATAACATAACTGGAAAAGGAAATAGATAATTTTTGAATTAGCAGCTTCATGCTGTTGAGTAAAAATTCAGAATCCATCCTGGATTGCAGGCTAATGAGGCAACAGCAATATATAATTTGTTGCGTAACATCTCTATTTGCAACAATGCCCTTTGGCCCCACTATGCCCTACATATGTATTAGACATCCAACAAAGGGTTATTGCATTCCAGTGCTTGTTTCAAAAGAGTGTCCACCTGTCCTGAAAAAAGTGAGCTGTGAGATGGAGAATAGTAAGAATTCTGAAAGGCCGATAGAGTAATTGGGAGCAATATCATTATTTTATCTTCTTATAAATTATGGGTCTTCACTGACCAAATCCATCAGTGGAACAGCTTGCCTCCAGAAGCTGTGAATGCTCCAGCACTGGAAGTTTTTAAGAACAGATTGGTATAGGGCAGGGGTAGGCAACCTTGGCTCTTTTATGACTCATGGACTTCAACTCCCAGAATTCCTGAGTCAGCTATGTTGACTCAGGAATTCTGGGAGTTGAAGTCCATGAGTCATAAAAGAGCCAAGGTTGCCTACCCCTAGTATAGGGTTTCCTGCCTGAGCAGGGAGTTGGACTAGAAGACCTCAAAGGTCCCTTCCAACTCTACTACTACTACTACTACCAAATATAGGTCTTCACTGACCACTTCCACCAAATAACACTGTGATACACAATTTTCAATGAACCCCAAAAGTGGCTTATTCTTGCTTTATTAAGCAAGTGATATATATAGACCATTTGTTGAAAAGTCCCTTGGCATCCTAAGAATTGCTCTTATGTGTATCCTGATTATCTTTGGAACCAAGCAATGAGATACATTCTCCAATGAAAGGTGGTAACATTCATCAGATCAAATACTGAGTTATTTCAATACATTCTGTTTCTCGCCAACCTCTCGCGCTCATATTTTTCCAGCAGAAGTTCAAATTGCCTATTCTATCAATAGCTTTTAGGAGCATTACTAATATTGGTTGTCTTGAATATGAATAGGATAATTCCCAAAGTCCCCACTCTTTTACATCATTCCCTCAGGTCACATTAGCATACAGATGGTCTGTAACAAATGAGGCATGAAAGATGTAGGTTTGAGGAGCCAGTAACTGAAACCAAATCTTTAAATTAGATAGTTTTCAACAGGCAATTATATTTTTCTTTCACTGTGCCAATGATAGAAATGGATAAAATTATTCTTGAGCACCACTTTCATTGGTGGAAAGTGGATCTGAACTGCTAAGTGATATGCTGATGGAAGATTTGATGTCATTTAGACAGCAAACCGAGTTTTTTTTACCCAGAAAATTCTTATTACTTTCTCAAAATATGAATGTTTAAAAACTGAAGGCACCATAATTATGTTTCATTATATCATTCCCCCCACATCTCTATTTTCTCAGGAACTGGCTTTTTAGTTCCATTTAGCAAAAGTGAGCCAGCGTGATGTAATGATTAAGGTGCTGGACTAGGAGAGAGAGATCGATCCAGATTATAGTCCTTCCTTAGGCAGGAAAGACAGTTGGTTGACCCTAGGCCAGTAACTGCCCAGCCCAAATCAGTATCAGGAATAGCAACAAGCTGGCTAGTATACTAGACTTTTTGTATGGTACATTGATTAGTTCCATCGTAAGAACTAAGTGAGCTCAGTGCAAAAATAGAAGCCCTATAATTATGTGGAATGAAGAACAAGAAAAACAAGAAGTTCCTTATGGCAAAAGTGACCACTGAGAAACTAGTGTTTAATATATGTTTGAAGCTACAGGCACTGGTGCCTGAGAACTGAACAAATCTGAATTTAGTGGTGCAAAGTTCTGACTTGAGTTTATTGTATTGAAAAACTGTTTTGGCTTGCAGGAATTAAAAATTCAGGCATAATTCAGTCATGTTTTCTAACCTGCTTGTAAGCACATTTATTCAAAGAATTTCCCACTGCGTTCTGTGCCATTTCCAGATGTTGCCTTGAATTACAGATGTTGCCTTGAATTACAACCTTGCAGCAGAACCATATGCACGTAGTGGTGTTTTAACAGGATTATAGTTATAGATTGATATCTTATATATATTTAGCAGCAAGAAAATTCCACCAATAACTTTAAGGCACTTTACATACAAGGCTTGCATAGATTAGTTCTGTCACTGTGCTTCTGTGATTCTACATGGCCTCTTCTGCTTTTTGCTCGAATTGGTGTTATGTGATTTGCAATGTGGAACTCTATGTGTGTCTGAGAAAATTGACTTATCATTGATACAAACACCAGCCAATCTCTTTCTTCTCTTTATTTCTGCTGGAATTGTTAGGCAGCTAGAGTGCTTTGATGTTCTCACACCAGGCTTCAGGACAATCTTGCCATCATAAAAAGAAATATAACATGAGGGAAGAAAGATGCGATGAAAGCCAGCTGGGGCTCTCTCTCATTGATCATTTGGGGGAAACCCTGCTTGGCTCATCTTGAGTCCTCATAACAGCTAAAGCGAGAACAGAGGTAAGACTGCTGTTAAATATTTGACATGGATCATGAATGTGCAGAAATGTCCTTCTCAATAAATATCCATATTACTGGAGAACTCATTTTGGACTATCAATGGGTACCTTTTTCAATGACTTTTAAGCATTTTGACCAGAGCTTAACAGTAGTTTGATGTGCTAAATTCCATTGATGGTTTGAATGAATTTGCCATGTTTGTAGGGATGACCATAGAAAGCTAAAGTGATTGCTTTTCTGTTTGCTGTAGCATTTTCGCATTCCTGTTTGCATTCCTCTCCCCCATTTTTCTTTTCCAAGATGAAAGCAGAGCAATTTTGGCAATGTTTTCCTGTATAGATAATCCTCGCTTAACAATCAGTTGAAGTTATGATGGACCTCTTCAGAACTACTTGCGACTCGATTTTGAAGTCCTGATAGCCACACATGCACACAGTATGGTTTTGTGACTGTATTTTGAATTGTTGGCAACTGGCTTGCATTTATGGCTCTTTGCAGAGTCCTCTGGTCACTGCAATTTTTTGCCTTTTTCCGGCATTTATTTCCAGTTTCTGGCCATTGGGGAAAATGGACTCACCTAATGACTGCCACATTTGCTTAGTGTGTTTTCTTAAGAGCTGCTGAAAAAATGCTTGTAAAATTTGATGCGGTGACATGATGAGCTTCTCAGTGACTGCTATGACATATAACCATAATTCCAATTCAATTACAGTCATAAGTCAAAAATGACTATATTTGTTGGGTATACTAATGGTATCCAATTCAGGATTTCTGTCAGTCATGGTTTTATACTGAGGTTTTTTTTCTTTGTTAAAAAGTGTCATTTTATGACTTCTGAAACTGAGAAGCTCAAAATTGCCCAATGGATTTTTTTCCAGTATTTGTATTTCTGCAATGGAATAATTAGAAGTGCAAAAGCTTTTTTAAATAATTAAAACAAAGAGATTGCTTGTGTGATGCCAGAAATTGTTAGAAATGATATTTTCTCCATAGGATAATCAAAACAATCCTTAAAGCATTGTTTATAATATCATACAATTCAGTTAAAGCTGTAAAAACAAATTAATTAAGAGAGCTTTGGTGATAGTAAAGTAGCTAATAGGTTCATATTGTCAGATTAAATTTTGTATATGAGATGCACCACTGAAGATGAAAAGAATGTTTCAGTGAGCTTGATATAAGTAATTTGAAAAAAAATATTATTTTTAAAAAGAGAATAGTAAAACAGGAAAGACATTTCTCTTTAAAATTCAGTATTAGCATTATTGTTAAATGGCTCTAAATCTATGTTATTCAAAAGAACAGAACCACAAAAGATTTGCAGTTCTTGTTTCTCATGACATTTGTGCATATTAAAATTTAACTTATTTTGCATATTCTAAGCCAAGGAATGCTGTTTTGGGAAAAGGTTTGAAGCATGATATATATGATTTTTTTTGTTATATACTGTATGTCCATTGCTAAAAAAACATTTAAACTCTGTACAGAGAACTATGGAATAATAATAATAGCATCAAAAGGCTCATATGCTCTGGTTCAGGAATATAATGAATACTTGAGGGAATCTGATACACAGTTTCCCCACTAAATTCTTACTCTAGAATAATTCAAAATAGCTATATAATGATGTAAAGTGTAAACCTATTTCTCTGTATGAAGTTCACATAGTGATTTCAGGTCTCTTGGCCTCACAAGTCTGTTATGTGTGAAAATGGAAGTTAATAGTGGTATGATCCTGGATGAAAGGTAGGAAATAAACCAAATAAATAAATATACTGTATGTTGAATGGAGTTATTGGCACCTTGTTCTATCTATTTGTTATTTATTATCAGTCTAAATTGTCCCAATTTATAATACAAGTAATACATTATGGAATCTCCCCATTAGATATCTGATTGTAGATATGTGTTCTGGTAGGATAACTACATTACAAGTCTTTGGAGAGTTTGCTGTTATACAATTTGGAAAAATTTGGGACTTTCCTCCTAAGCTTCAAGGTGATTTCTTAGCCTTTATGGGAATATGACTGGATACTTCCTTCTGTGCAAATCATCAGCTGTGGGAGTTCTATTTACATCTATTTATTCAAGAACTAATGATTAGAAGAAATGAAGTTTTTGTTTTTCAATATGCTGGGTACTGTTTCTCTTCTCAAAAGCAGTAGCAAAAATAAACTTGCCAGGGAAATTTCTTCAGACTCTTGGGCCAGGAAGTCTTCGGAGAAGGGCGGGATATAAATGGATATAAATGGAATTTTTTAAAAAAAAATTAAAAAAACCCCACCTTATTCAGGATCTCTGATATCAAGCAGCTTTTCTTTTCTTTTGCTTTTTTAATGTTAGATATTAATCATGTAGTACTAATCTTTACAGCAGTCATTGTTTTTTCTCATGGTGCCCTTGAATGATGTAGCCCTTGGGCACGATGGATATATAAAATGGCAATCAGCACAGTAATTCTTGGAATTGATTTGATTGTCACTACTGCCAAAGACATGGAAATGGCACAATAAATACAACAGACACAAATGATAAAGGAAATGTCATTCAGTGGTAGCACAAGTCCTTTGCCTGTAAAAGGTTCAGTATGAAATATAGCAAATTGGAAAGAGAAGGCAGATATTCAGAAATATACCAATGTTTTCCAGGCACATTGGAGACTTTGCAAAGTGGAAATAAGTAGGGAAGCTCACAACCTACTGTCATGACTTATGTACAAATGCATACGCAGTTTTAATGGAATTTTGCATGACTGAAGATAGAAAGAACGTATTCAAAGGTACCCTATGAACAAAATGAAAATCAGATGTGCTTGCAGCTAACAATAGAACAAGAACATGAAAATCTTGCATGCTTTTTTCCCTCCTTCCTGATTATATGCTCCAGTACAAAACTCATAAAATGTTAGGGCTAGAAACATGTGTCAAAACTATAGATGTTATTGTTTGGCAGTATCATACTCCCAATCCATAACTCGTGTACAACATTGCTTCTGGATATTTAGTAAATCAAGTTAGGGCTGTGCTCCTTTTCTATTGGAAATGGAAGCTTGTTAATGTCAGCATTCCTGAAAGTAGAAATCTAACCTGAGCAAGAATTAGTGAAGCATAGTAAAAGGTAAAGGTGAAGGTTCCCCCGCACATGCGTGCTAGTCGTTTCCGACTCTAGGGGCCAGTGCTCATCTCCGTTTCAAAGCCGAAGAGCCAGCACTTGTCCGAAGACATCTCCGTGGTCATGTGGCCGGCATGACTAGACATCAAAGGCGCACGGAACGCTGTTACCTTCCTACCGTAGTGGTCCCTATTTTTCTACTTGCATTTTTACGTGCTTTCGAACTGCTAGGTTGACAGAAGCTGGGACAAGTAACAGGAGCTCACTCTGTTACACGGCACTCAGGATTCGACCTGCCAAACTTCCGACCTTCTGATTGACAAGCTCAGCATCCTAACCCACTGAGCCATCGCGTCCCTTTTAGTGAAGCATGTTTTATAAGAATTATTTAAAGAGACATTTAGAGGCAAGCAAAGCAAATCTAGGTAACTATGTTCTACCAGGAAGAGGTCAAAGAATATGATGGCAGCCTAAGAAGGAACTCACTTCAGTTTAGGAATCCATTAGATAATGAGCAAGCAAAATTATAAACAGAAGGGTGTAATTAATTATCTATCTACATCTCGGTGTCCCTTATGGTCAGTGCATCTTGAGATGCTTACAGTCAGTGCCATGGGATTTGGATCTTCAACATTTGCAGTACAAATCCTTACAGCAAGGACCCCTTTACAATAAGAGCTTCCCCAACAGATAGATGACTAGATTATGCTTCAACTCTCCCATTCTCAAGTTATTGCTTCATTTTTCAAATTGGTGCTATTTTGGATAAGATCCATTCTAATATGTGGCCGTAATCTAAGCTTCCAAAATTGGAGGAAGCTTGCTTGAACTTGCCATATTTCAGCACAGGAGAGAACAAGTCTTTGTCCTTTTATTAAAGAAAAAAATAACCATCTTCTAGTAATTTTGATACTTGAAATTACAATCCCCTTTACTTTCTGTTCTGCAGTTTTGAGACTTTAAAATATGCTTTTCTCTCTGGCTCTGTTTCTGGGTCTTCGAAAAACACAAACTATGGATGAGCTTACCATAAATAAACAATATATTTCATTTTTTTTAAAAAAATCAGTCCCATAAGAAAATGGCAGGAAAATTTCCTTTCCATATTTCCTTCCCCCACCCCTCCAAAATGATTTCAGATTTTGTAGCCCGTGTCAGACTGTTTGCATGAGACTACCTTTTTCACTCCACTGTAGACTTGCGTTAGATTTCTCCCCCACCCCACCCCGCCTCCAATCACTATTTCTGGAACTGGTTTGTGGAACTTTGCACCACATGCGGTGTGCTTCCTTGGGTTTGCTGACTCTGGTTGGGCACTTTTTCTTGCCTGTCTCACATCTATGCCTCTCATAAGCCTTGCAGCTCCAAAAACTGAAGATTTCTCTTGTGCTGAAGTATTACCGAGGTGCTAGCCTTTGTGTTGGGGTTTCTATTTCCTACATCTCTCGTGTCTCCCTATCTTGACTCCTTGAAACATCCACTCATATGTTTGCTCTCCTAGCTTTGTTTTTTTCTCTTCTTTTACAAAATAAACTCTCCGAGAGAGGGTGATACTGTTTCAACTGTCCTTCCCAGGCATCACCAAACCTCTGGATCACAGGAAGGAAGAAAATGCCTAAGCCCCCTGGGTAGCGAGTTCACTTCCATACTGTCTTTTTTTCAGATTTGAGAGACTTTACTTTTTAGATATGAGCAGAAGTTTGAAAAAGGTTCAGCTACCTTAAGAAGTAGCAGAGTAATGTTGTTCTTGCATGAGGTCCAAAGCACCTCTTGCCTCTAATTTTTGAATCGTGTTCAGCTCCAATACATAACAATTCCTCTGCAATATGTTGATTTAAATATAACTGATAGCTTGGTTGATATATTGAGATAAATCATTTTGTCAGCTATTGTACTATAACCCATAATGGCCTGGTTCCCATAAAACACTCCATTTCAGAGACTGATTTTGCACATCACTCTATGTTAAAAACAAGCAATCTCTCTTTATGGAGCAGGACTTTGCCTATTATCTGCATACATCCATAACCTGTCCCGTAAAACAGAGTTATTCTGTACTACATATTTTTATGTATTGAGAAAAAAATAATTACAGTGCTATTCAGATTTTTCCCCCATAGGTCTTCCAGAGAACTTTAATGCTATTGGTCGAATAAATATTCCATCTTTTTGCCTTCAGTGGGTTTTTTTGTAGAAGAGGTGAAAAAAATCATACAGAAGTGTAGAAAGGTTAAAATGAGCAACAACTGTACTATAAAACCTCACCTGAAAGCATATCCAATCTAGTATCCAACTAAAACAATGATATAGAGTGTTTTAGCTGAAGGCATATTTGGAATTTTGAGACCATATGGTGGGGACACTCAGAAGATGATTCTCATGGGAGATCTACCTATTAACAAAATGGCTGCCATGGGGGCATGACCAAAGCACCCATTTACTAGATGATGAACTATTATTTCAAACTGGGTACTTCCTACCATTCCAACAGGATCTTGTGGGGTCAAAGAGTATTGCTACAAATAAATTTGTTGAATTTATTTAGTGCTTTGCACTGTGCCATATTCCGATTTCTTTAAATTAAAACAATATTTTAAAAACTTTAATTCAAGAAGGGAATGTGGTAGTGTAATAGGCTATGAGCATAATCTTGAGGGACAGAAGGAAGAGTTGCAACCTAGACAATATTCTGATAAGGGAAATCTAGGTCCAAAGCAGGAATATGAGTCTCAGAATTGACCCTTCCTAGTTTTCTGGAACATAAAGGCAGAAAAGGGAAGTGCTTTCTGTCTTGCAAGATTCTGTTATTGTAATCTTACAATAAGATCATATTAGTATTCTTGATTTTGATGTCCTGGTCTGCAAAGTGAGCACCAAATTCTTCTGTGGGGTCCTACCACCTTCTTAGCATCATGTTATCCATCCCAATTTAGAGATCTGCATAGGAATTCTATTTATATAACTGCATCCATCCATCTATTTGCAAGTCAAAGAAATATTTCAATAATTGTTTTACAATTTAATGGCTTTATAGTATGGACTTAACCTGTTAATATAGTTTTCATTAATTAGTGAACACTATATCTGGTATTTATATTTGCCTATAGAACTGAGATGCTTAGAAGTTTACAGAAATGAATGAACAGATCTCTGGGCTTAGATTAATGTGTTTACACAAGCTAAAGAACACTAGCATGGTTATAATCAAAAGAGAACAGTGTTTGGTAATGAATGTCTGAAATAGGACTTCCTGTATGCCATGCTCTGCTGATTTTTGTGCTTCAGGAGCCAAAGTTATGTCCATCTTTAATCTATCCTAGCTATGAATGTTTGTTTCAAGGCAATGATCATGATAGCCTGAAGATCTATTTTGCTACCAGACATTTTTTCAATAAACAATTTCCACAAGGATGCTCGTATTAGTCTATTGGCAGAAAACCAAGAAGTATCTTGTAATATTGGAAGAATTCTTACATATTATGTTATATAATTATGCAGAATCCCATATTTGGAGTTGAAGAGCGGGGTAAGTAACAAAATGTGTGTCATGAGGCAAATCCCACAAGTTCTGTATAAGTTAGTTATTAGGATGTGAGTAAAAAAGGATGGAGTTGATGTTATGATGCAGTATGTTGTCATTTTGCTAGAGTCTCATTGGTGAGAATGCCTCGCCTCACATATATCATTTCTAGTGTATGACAACTTTTTTTACTTTTCCCAAAAATATTGACTTCCCAATATATTAGGACTACAACTCAAAGAATTTCCAGATAATGTACTATTGGGAATTCTGAGACTGTAGACCCAACACTTCTTGAAGGTAGGTCATGCTAAGCCAAGTAATGATATAGATAAATCCAACCAAAGAGTTTAGTACTTTATTTGCTTAGACATAAATATAGAATCTTGCCAGATTAAATGTTTTCTATTCCCAACCTAACGGATATTCGCTGGGAGATTCTAGGGCAGTATTGGCGAACCTTTTAGAGACCGAGTGCCCAAACTGCAACCCAAAACCCATTTATGTATCGTCGGGTGCCGGGTGGGTGTGGCGCATTGGGTGGGTGTGGCCCGTTGGGGGGGCCTGGCTGTGGTGGTAATGGCAGATTGGGTGGGACTAAAAAGTTCAATCGATCAATTCCAACTTTGCGAGATTTTTTTTTCCCCACGAGAAGTTGAAATTGATTGATTGATTGATTGATTGAACCTTTTTCATTTTTACACATGGTGGTGGAGGCCTAAAGTGAAAAGGTTTTATAAAACCCAGCTGAAGGCCTAGGACTGGGTCGACGGTGCATGTGCCCACAGAGAGGGCTCTGTGAGCCACCTGTGGCACGCGCGTCATAGGTTCACCACCACAGTTCTAGGGTATGGCTATCCTAACTCTCTTCCTCTGCCTCCTATCCAGCTCCAGGCTGTGCTGTCTTTTGTTTCCCTACCTTGGATGTTCTCCCTCCTTTCTGTGAAACTGCCACTTATGCTGTTGCCCATCACTCCAACTCCCTCCCCATGGGCACCAGCCCTTACAAGGTATCACATTGGGAAAGGTAGCATATGCCATAATAAACATTGCCAGGTGTATCCATGGAAAGAGGGATGTCATAACAATCAGGAAGGTGACTGTGATCGTGTGATCAAAGCTCCAAGGATTACTAGTGATCATGCTGTAATCTTGACTTTTTTTAACCCTTCCCCATGGATGTGCTTGAAAGTGGCAGTCTTAGTATTCCACAATATAGTTCCTGAAAATTAGGGTGGCACACGAGTGTGATATAGTTCCTGAATTTGTATATTAGTTTGAACCAGGTTTTTCTTGACCAGGTTTCTAAACCATGATTTGTACTAGATGTTATTGTGTGAATTTAGTAAACTATGATCTTTCATAAACCATAGCTTATTAGATTCACACAATAACATCTAGTACAAACCATGGTTTAGAAATCACACTAGCTAGATTCACACAGAATAGGAACAACAATAGAAAAAAAAACTATGGGGAAAAGTTGGGAACTTGAAACTGCCCCTAAACTGCTTTGTGTGCTTATAGAGGTCCTTGGTGACCTTTCTGCTTCAGAGTGATTGAATGCTTTCCTTCAATTTTCAGATGAGAAACATGAAATCTGTGATGTAAGACTAAAATAGGCTTCACATTGTTGTTTTAAGGGGAAAAGATTCCATAACTCGATCCTATCTAAATTATAACTAGTATGTACAGTATGTTTGGTGAAATAGTTCTCTTTTTTTATTAAGATTTTTTTCTTTTCATAAAGCTAAAACAAACAATGACATGAAGATAAGACAAACAATGACATTGGAAATGCAGTTCAAAAGGCTAATTCAGAAAAAGAGAAATAAATAAAAATGTAGTCTGGCTTATATGGAAATAAACATATAAAATCTGAGTCATTAGCAAGTTTCTGCTCAGTTGGATAAGAATTATTATGTGCAATGGAGCTTTCCAATATTCATAATTTTTATTGGTCTAATTCTGAGATTTTATTAATTCTTGAGAAGCAAACTAAAAGTGTCTGCAAGGGATGGCAACAAAGAAAATGTCAGACAAGCCACAATCTTCTTTTCTAATCATTCAATTTTGGGTGTCTTTAAAATTAAGGGTAATATTTATTTCTCCCATAGCTATTCAATACTGAATGTACATAGTATTTTCTGCCTCTGAACTGGGATTGTTCTTTGTAAGGAAGAAATTGCCAACCTTCTGACTAGTAGAGGCAACACTAGCCAGCTGTTTGAAATCTAAATTCATGTCAGCTTCTTTTTGTCTCTTTTAACTGTTTATACATGTAGACTCTGAACAATAAAAACTGTAAAATTAAAAGGGGCATTAGTGTGATTGAACAAAATTTGGATAATTTCATTTTGTCAAAGCCAGGAAGTCTATAGCTTCAAATAATGACAAATGTAATCCAAATCATCTGCTATATGCCCATTAGGTTAAAGAAGGCTGTTCTATACCTGTAAGTAAGCTAGACTTGTGTTTTTTTTGTTTTTGTCTCTTTGAATTTGTTGGAAAAAAAAATCATCAGGTCCCGTCCAATCCGGGAGTAAATAAAATGGAGGCTAAGACACTTAAAATGAAAATGGAGGCTGCTTAGTAAAGAAGGTTCTGTTTATTTAGTTGCCAGAAATTTCAGTGACACAGCATGTTTCTGTGGTGGCTGACAAAATGGAGTTGGGAGTGGGTGGGTTTTTATACCTTCTTTGGACTTTGCATTTGAGGTTGTTCCTGTTCCTTGCAATGTACTTTGATCTGAGATTGAGTGTGCCCTTTTGGTATTCTAATGGTGGTGGGTTAATCTTATTATGTCCTAAATGTCATGTTCCTGTCCTTAGAGTCTTTGTTTTTCTAATCCCCTCAGCTCCAGCTTCTTGCCCCAGTTTCCATGGATGAATTACCAAATCTGCATTTCTAAAAGCTGGTTTCTGCTTAAAGCAGGGAGACTGGGGGCTGGTTTCTTCCCTTTTAACATTCCCCCAAACTTCCCACAAGATATTAAAAAGAAATGTATATATCCAAATACAATGAGATGAAAGGCAATTAAACAGCCTTGGTGGAGCAGTGGGCTAATGCCTCCTTAAGTAACACCAGCTGCCTGCAATTAGTGCAGGTTCAACTCCCACCAGGCTCAAGGTTGACTCAGCCTTCCATCCTTCCGAGGTAGGTAAAATGAGGACCCAGATTGTTGGGGGCAATAAGCTGACTTTGTAATAATGCCACTTGGGGAGGGCCAAAAGCCCTAATTTTTATTTTTTTTTTTTAATTCCATTTATATCCCGCCCTTCTCTGAAGACTCAGGGCGGCTAGAATGAAGGCTATTGCTAAGCACATTGATTTGTGCTTAGATTGTAAGCCGCCCTGAGTCTTCGGAGAAGGGCGGGATATAAATGGGATTAAAAAAAAACTTCTACTGTAAGAAACCTTCAACTTGATTACTTCCTCAGACACAAAAATATAAATTATATGTGATAATTTGATTTATATTGTATCTATAAATAGTATAAGTATTGATTAACAGAATAACAGAGTTGGAAGGGACCTTGAAAGTCTTCTAGTCCAACCTGCTGCTCAAGCAGGACACCCTATACCATTTCAGACAAATTCATGTCCATTCTCTTCTTAAAAACCTCCAGTGATGGAGAAACCTAACCTAAACCTAATAGAGGTTTATAGGTAGGCAAATTTGTCTTTTTTGATCAGGTAAATATGGAATATGTTACTACAACAAGGTACATTCTTGTTTCTAATTCTATTTCTATCAACTGTACAAGATTTTCCAAATTGTCCTGGGTTTGGGGATGTTTGGTGGAATCTACCCCAAGAAATTCCAAGTTTTCTTCTTACTAGGCCTTACTAAAACAGGAAGGATATAACAGCATAAAAACATATTCATTTATTTCAAAAATATACCAAAATTCTTAATTTTTACCACCTTTTACCAAAGATGTTTTAAAATGAAAGTCCATAAGAATGATAGAGAAAATATGTTTTACTAGATATAGAAAAGAAACTGGATGATGTCTTTATAATTAAAAGGGACATATAAATGATACACCAACAGAGTGATCTGGATAATTTTCCTGAACTGGATTTACAAAAGAGGCTGATTGAATTTCTGAAGAATTTCTAAGAAGAAAAAGAAAAAAAATGAAAAGAAATCTAGGATTTCATTGTTTGAAGGGACTAAAAACCAAGATTGTTAAAAGTAAAAGGAAGTAATATAAAGTTGGTTCATTTGATCAATGTTATGATGCATATGTTGTCATTTCTGGTAACCCATAATGGACTTTTGCTTCTGTTGACATCAGGACTAGATGGGATTTTATGGATTTGTTTATAGAAAAGAGATGAGATATGTGAAGACAACATTTGTTGTATTTTCTGTTCCATTTCTTACTGCAGAGAGGAGAAGGTTAAAAGATTCTTTATCAACCTATACAAAAATAACCTTATCCTCTTTGCAGTAAGAAATAAAACAGAAAGTACAACAAATGTTCTCTGCCATGCCTGTCACACAGTGATAGATATAAGAAGACCAAGATTACTGAAGTCAAAACAGAAACAAAAAACAATAATCAGCACATGCAGAACAGAAGGTAACCTGATTGTTGGTCCTGGCAGACAAATTTAGTAAAGTTTGTGAAAGATGTTTTCTCAGAAGTCTCTTCCAGAAGTTTATATATTCTCAAAAAAATAAAAAGGAAAAAAGAAAATTGTGTTTTCACTGTTTCAGCTGTCCATCTTTCAGCAGCCAGAATTGATGAAAGAACTGAGGTGAATGTTCAGACTATAAAGTAAACAAGCAGTTCCATTTTGAAAAGTTTTTTAATGACAACTTTAAATTCAGGAAAGTATTAATTGAGTACAGTTTCCCCACCTGTTAACATGAACCTTTTAAAATTATCACTAATTGCTTTTCCATCTCTAGTCTGTCCCCCTCTCTTTTTTTACATCCCTTTGCAATTTAGTTTAAGTGCTTTCCTATTCTCTTCCCTTTAGAGGCTGTATTACTTTTAGCATATATTCATCTCTTTTCTGTGTACAGAAAATAATGCCATGTGTCTTGATTTGATACATCTTGATTTCAATTTTATTATTGTTTTAGAAATTTGGTAAAAAGATCACACATGAGATATCTAGAGCACCAATGGAAAAGATAAGTCAATTGAGGACAGGTAAGAGCTTTCATTAGGACTTGCCTTGTAGTAATAATGGTGGCAAAGTCATCTTGCTTTTCTGCCCATATTGTATCTGCAGATAGACATTCAGCGGTCCTGTTTTGGGTGACCGGGTCACTCCTGGATAAAGAGGAATCAGGGAATCCTTGCAAGGATACTGTTAAGGATATTCTTATCGTCTGTCAAAAAAAGTCACTTGGCTTCATTCTGAGTTGGACTCTGGCTGGACAAAGTGACAAAGACAGATCTAAGCTCTTTATCTGGGAGCAGTTCAAGACTCAATCCAATGTAGTTAACAGTGTATTTGTGGTTTTGACCATGGACACCTGTATTCTAAATTCGTAACCCTTCTAGCTGGTTAAGGTCTCCCTGAAGGAGATGGCAGTGCACTCCTTTCTCAAGAGGCTATCTTGTACTCAACTTTTGTCCGGTCTCCAATCTTTCCTTATTCAGGAAAGGGTGTTGAAAGAGTAGTTAGTGCCCTGGAAGAAGTGGATTAGCTGGACATTTATCAGTCTGGATTCAGGTTGGGATACAGTACTGAAATGGCATTGGTCACACTTATGGATGACCTCTGGAGGATTCATGATGGGGATTCTGCAACCATCCTGTCCCTGTGGGATATCTCAGCAACTTCAGATAGCATTGGGATTAGGTGGTATTATTTCACTGTGGTTCTCTTTTCTCCATGGCAGCATTTGAATTTTAGAGAGCTTAGCAAGTATCCACATGTCAGTGAATGACAGACAATAGTATTTAACATTTTAACTATTTAACTCTCTAGAGAGGGCTGTATTTTGATTTAGCCATTATACTTCATCAATTTATGGGCATTCTCAGAAGGAAGAATACGAAACTGGTGGTAGGCATGGCTGAGAACTTGCAGAATTACTTCTCCCTTGAGCTGGTCCTATCTTTAATCTATGATGGTTAGTGGTTCCTAGTTTATGGCAGCTTCTTATAATTTTGTGGGTCAGAAAAAGTAAAATATTTGGGATTAATGGGTGTCCCCTATTTTTGAAACTATTGAGGACCAGCTAAAGCTGTGGGGGCAGTCTGGTGTGAGCTGGATCTCCTTTAAACTAGAATATATGAGCGTGAAATATGTTTCTGCAGTCATGCTACTCTTTGAAATATTTTTTTGGTTTTGTAAATGGAAAGGCCTATTGTTGGTAGAAAAAAAACCCAACGTATTGCCTGAAACAATGAACCTGTCTTTGTACACAAAAGCAGTGATATTCTCAGTGCACCGCCCTGAGTCCTTCGGGAGAAGGGCGGTATAGAAATTAAATTATTATTATTATTATTATTATTATTATTATTATTATTATTATTATTATTATTATTATTATTATTATTATTACTTAGCTTCATAAGAAACAAAGTGGATCATCCAACTCAGACATGTCAAACACAAGGCCCGCGGGCCAGATGTGGCTCAACATGTGGTTCGATTCAGCCCAGGGACCTCTCTGCAAAGAGCAAAGGACCATCCATCAAAGCCAGAACGCACTCAGCATTAAATCCACGTGGCAGCCCCGCCCTGCCTGCTGGGTGCATGTGCAAGCAGAGTCCGGCGTCCCTGCTGGCTGTCTTGTCTCACAGGCTGACTTCACCCAGGACGGCACTGGCTGTCTCCTGTGCACACACCCAGAGGATGGGGCAGAGGTGGCGAGGCGGTTCCTTGCTGATTCCAGTGGATCTTAGGCTGAGCGCGTTCTGGCTTTGATGGATGCAACCAGGTTGTAGATCAGCACCAACACCCCCCCACACACCAGCACCTCTAGCCTCGCAGCCACAAGGCTTTCCTTTCCTTTCCTTTCACTGGGACAGACCCCCACACGCAGGTTAGCAAGACTGGCAGCAACATGGCAGCACTGGCAATCTCTCCCCCTCCCATCACCCCTTCCTGAGCATGCAGGAAGGAAAGAGATGAGAAGGAGAGAAGGAAGGAAGGAAGTGTAGCAGAGAGGGAAGTTGGGGAGGGATCGGCACTGGCTGGGATCAGAGCTGGCTGGGAGGCTTTGCCAGAGCTCTGCGGATTCGGCAGAGATTGGGAGCTCCGGAGGCCTCTGTGGTGGCTGGCGGTAGGGTGGGGCTCTTGGGGAGGGATTTTTAAAGGGGAAGAGAAGATTGACTGGGGGAAGAAGATTTTATTTTTCTGTTTTCTGGAGGGACAAGCCAGAAGGAGGGAGAAAGAGGTAGGAAGTTGGCAAAAAGGCTTTTTATTCTCTCTCCAGGAATAAACTTCCTATCTTGGGAAGGGAGGAAGGGAGGAACATAGAAAGGAACAGGGAAAAGGGAATAGAGGATGTGAGGAAGGAAGGAAGGGATGGAGGGAGGAAGGAAGGGAGAGTGGGAGGGAGGGAAAAAGGGAGGGAGGAATGGAGGGTGGGAGGGAAGAAGGAAGGAACAGAGGAAGGAAGGGAAGAAGGAAGGAACAGAGGGAGGAAGAAATGGAGGGTGGGAGGGAAAAAGGAAGAAACAGAGGAAGGAAGGGAGGGAGAGTGGGAGGGATCTTGTCCTGGTGCTCGCCCCGGTCCCATCCTTCCCTGCCAGAGACCCTCAGATCTGCCCCAGTCTTGCCCAGGCACCCTTGAAGCGAGTGTTGTCGAGCTGGCCACACCCACCCAGTAGGCCATGCCCACCCTAGCCACACCCACCCGGTAGGCCACACCCATCCTGGTCACACCCACCTGGCCCCCCAAGGGCAACCACAATGCTGATGTGGCCCTCAATGAAATTGAGTTTGACACCCCTAATCCAGCTGATCAGTTAAGGTACACATTTGTAACATGAGCAGTAATTAGTCACCTGCTTAAACTTTGCTTTTGTGAACTCCCACCTAAGCTTTCCTGTGTCTGGGTTCGCTGCACTAATGCAGCTGTTGTTATCCAATGTGTCAAGAATATGTAAAATTGGATTAAGTGAGTAAACCATGATTCAGTTAACTGCGTTAATCCACTGTGTTATATTGCTTCCATTCTACTAGATAATATTGATTTTTAAAAATACTATTTGCACAACAATCCAACTAAATTTAAATATTGCAGTACAAAATTAATCATTTTCCTAGCAACCAACAACTTCATTCCAGGACCATCTATGAATCAACCACTTTTTGCATTATTTTACTTTTCAAAATAACATCTAGGCAAAGAAATCAGAAACCTGGATTTATTTTTCATGCAGAAAAAATGCAATTCCAAAAATTCCATAAAAACATTTTTAGATAAAAAAAAGTTGTGGCTGATCTTCTTTTCCTGTAATAATGTCCAAAGAATAATAGTTTCATAGAAACTTTCTAGTCACAGAAATTCATAAATAAAAGTTCTAGAATCTTTAATACCTTTAAAATGAAGGACACAGGATCAAAAGTGTGTGCTTCTTATCTACTCTTTCCAAGAGCCTATCAAAAGCTATTCAAAAAGTGGACTCATAAGCTGTTTGCCAATACGACTTGAGGAAAACATTCCTATAATCTGCAAATAAGTATTGATTTAATCTAACACTGATAACATAATTAGCACTATACAGATGTTAATATGTTTAGGGGAATTTTGTTCTTTGTCATTTCCTACCAAAGGCATTATGTTTCCATCCCAGTTTGTTAATATGAAATAAAGAATGACAGCATTGGTTCCATCATTATAGACAGCTCAGGCCACAGATCTGGAAGGGAGAACTGAAAAACAAAAACAGAGCATTGTTGTGAAGTGGCCCCTAAATCTGACCCTAGTAATAAATAATATAACACTAACAATAGGACTGTCCTGTTACCAGTGTTAACTTACTTATTACCAGGGTCAGAATTTTATCTAAGAAATGAGGGAATATTTTATGTGATTGAAAAAAAACAGATGTCTTGAACCATCTATGAGTGCTGGTGCTAATGTAATTTCTATCTTCAATACAGGCTGATTGTGTTTACTTTATTTAAATAACATTTTAGTGAGCAAACCAGAGAGCTATCTTTTAGACATAACAAGTTCTGAAGAGGGGATATTGAAACTGGCAGGCAAATTGAAGAGCTATCAAACTGGAACCTGAGCTTCTGCAGAACTTTTTCCAGCCATCTAAAATCCTACAAAAGCTTTCTTTATGGCAGTGTACAGATGTGTTGGGATGGCAGTGAGCAACAGCTGACAGACTCATATTTCTTACCTGGCAGCAGACTGCAATGGGAAAAATGGGTGGGACTACAGAAGTTGCAAAAATAATAGCTGTACATCAGAGGAAATCAACAGGTAATTCAACAGCACAACAGATTATTGTTATTATTATTGCACAAAATTATTTTACATATAACATAGAGCCAGTCTAGCCAAAGTTAATTTTTATTTAGTTTGTTATGATGTCTCCACATTTTCACACGTGCATATGTTTACATTAAATTACATATATATTTAAATTGAAGATACAGATGCATGCTGTGATGTTGAACCAGGATGCTGCAGAATACCGAACCACCCCAAAAGGTAAAAAGAAAATGGTTCCACAAAGTCACTGAATTTATTTAAAAATACAAGAATTAGAGTTATACATGTGAGAGGCATTACAGTGGAAAATTATAGAGAGAGCAACTATTTAGACAATGGCTTAATGGAAATGGATTTTGTATGAGTATATACTTCTGGGGTAATAATTTGTTGTTGGAGGCAAATGAATAAAACAAGCTAGCCTTTTAGGTGGGAGAAATATATAATCAAATATCAAAAATGCAAATTTGCAATGTGTGATTTAAAAACAAAAACAAAAAAAAACTCCCATGAACTACCTTCCCATAGAAGTGGTGCAAAATTACCCAAGTCAGCATTTACTGAAGAGAATTGTTGGAAGGTGGGTTTCGATTAATGAGACAGATCAAAGAACACTGCATGATTGTTTATTCTAAAAAAGTCTATAATAATGAGAACGGAGCATCGGCACTCATGGATGGATGCCAGAAACTGAATTCTCCTCCCCTTTATACATCATATCATACAGAATTTCCCTCCCATAATTACACGTCATGAATCACATTCACCAATTAGTTTAAGTTTAACACACAAAGTTTCACTTCCCTTCTGAAGCGCAGTATCCCTTATCTTCTCAAAACATCCGGGTTGAATTCCTCCCGCACTTTATTGATTCAAAGCCAAACAGTTAAAGCAAAAGGCTGCGTCATATTGTCAGTGCAAAAACATGTCAATGTTTGCAGCATTGACATCGGGCAGCATACAAATTTAATAAGTTGTTGTTATTAGTTACACAGACATCCAAAATTGTGTAGTTGCACTTTCAGAAACCAAAGTTGCTTACTACTCTGCTATAAATGGATCTTATATTTGTTCAAGTTATCTACTGAAATTAATAGCAAAAGTATAATTATTCTTCTAGTGTTCCATATTGAATGGTTGGGGATTATATCTTTTAATTTAAAAAGTATATTAATTGATTATAATTGTTTAAAGTAAATCTTCTATGTTTACATAATGTGATGCAAAATATCCCCACTTACTGAATATATTATTTCTTTTCTGGTTTTCTATGAATCATAAATAAATATTAATGGTATTGTTGAAAGAAAAATCTTCAACGGGGTCCAGTCCAAGCCAGGAATAAACAAAATAGAGACTGCTTTAGAAAGAAGGTTGTAATTTATTAAAGAGCAGAGTCAGACAGAAATGTGGTTCTGACCATATGTTGCTAGGAGTAGTGGATTTTTATACCTTCTTGGGCTTTTGTGTTTGGAGTTCCTGTTCCTGTGGCATGAACGTTGACCTGAGGTTTGAGTGTATCCTTTTTGGTATTGGTGGGTTAATCCTATTATGTCCCAAAGGTTATATCCTGCTTCTCTGGGGCTGGGGCTGATGGCTTACTTCCTGTGTTGGATTTCTTGGATGAGGGGTACTAATTCTATCACTCTGCTATTGTTAGCTATCAGTTTTCGTGCATGGGATTTCAAAATATTTTCTCTTGAATGGGCTTCTGCCTGGTAGTATTTGCTCATGAATGGGGCTGAATGGGATTATCAAATCTGCATTTTTAAAAGGTGGTTTCCTGAGTTTCTATTGGAAGCTAAGAAAAACTGAGCCTGCTTTTCTGCCTTTAAGATCCTTTGGGGAAATATAATATTCTGCTTTTTTAATATTCCCCAAAATATTTCTTTCTCTGCAGGTGTGTGTTGTCTTCCTACAGTATTATAATTACTAGTTAGGGACCTGGGCTGTAGTACAAGTGGCTTCCCTTTCATAATCCCATCTCTACATCACTGCATTCAGCTTAATTTCCTAGGTCTTCTGAAATGCTAAAAGGGCTGAACGTCCGGTCTTGTGTTGTAGTGACTGGGCCAAGGGATTGCGGGGCTCCGCACCCCATGGCTGGTTTCACCCTGCCAGGGGACCCTAAATGGGTCTAAAATCACACCGGAGAGGCAGCGAAGGAGGGCCCCCCGATGATTGCAGAACAACAGCAGTCAATCTGTTTGATCCCGGGGAAGCCTTCAAACTAACAGGAGAAATGCTAGCTACACCTCAGTGACTAGCCCAAGCTACCAGCCGCCGAAGTCCAAAAGCACTAACTAGAACAACTGTGAACAGTGTGCTTGGAACTGGGTGAGAATATCAGTCTTTTCTCTTCTATTTAGTAACTGATTTCCTGGAAAAGATGCCCAAGAAGCAAAAAAATCCTCCAAAACTGAAAAGGGAGGGGACCGCACCCCCACCCTTCCATATATGGAAGCGACAATTTAATTTTTATGGGGAACAGAAACATATTGAAATGAAGTTAATAATACTACAGTCTGGATAAATGTGAAAATTATGAAAACTGTTAAGATTTCACATTTGAAAGAGTATTGATGAAATTACAAGAAAATAATTCTTTGTTTTAAAAGTTGGAAAATGAATAGCTACTGACATCTAGTGGAGGATTAGAGCATAGAACAATAGCTGCAATGACTCAGAAATTGGCAAGATACCCAGAAATAAAGAACAACTTAGAGAACAGCTGGGAATAGAGGAAAGAAAATACACTGGGCCACCTACTACAGAGTGAGAACTATATTTGTTTTTAAAACTGCTGACCTTTTGAGATTATAAACACTCATTGAGCTGTGATCTCTAAGCTCAAGAATTGTTTGCAAGAGAAAGAAAAACCTTGACTTTGGGCTAATCTTCTAGGAAAGAAAGATCTTAGGGAGTTAGATATTCTGGAGTACAATTTTGGCTGGCTGATAATTGTAAGACCCCTGAATAGAAGAACTGTTATAAAATACTGCTTTAAGTGATGCTTTGACAATTTGAAATGCATTGGATTATAAAAACCATATATAAAGACAAGAACTATATAAGATTTGGTTGTTTGGACTTTAAGTCTAATCACAGAGACTATGGTGAAAGACTATCTGGAGGGGGGAGACAAAATGGATGATGCATACCTATCTAAAAGTGGCAGGAAACCATGCCTAATATCTCCTTCTGAAGGCCCCAGTCTGGAACATCAGACATCTGCAGGAGCAATACTCCAAGACACGGCAAATATTTTCCAAGAGAAAATGTAAGCAATGCTGCAACAGATTCAAATGACAATGGTTTCAAATCATGATGAGATTAAAAACAACTTTTATGACATAAATGAGCACAACTTTAACCTAAACATACAATTAAAAAATTCTCAGAAGACAATAACAAAAAATGAACAAACAAACCAGATAACAGAGCATAAACCAGGGACAATGACCCAAAGAGGGAAGCTACAATGGAAGAGAACCAGAGCTTAATAGAAACAAAAGAAAACTTGCAAAATTTTGCCACAACAATGAAAATGGAAAAGATATTTTATTTTTCAGGGCTTCAAAATAAACTTGAAGATAGGAAAGAAGATCTAACAAAATGGATTATAGAGCAGCCAGGAGAATCATTAGAGTTTGGATGACAAAAAATGCACATCCTACCTAACGTGTCTTTCCTATTCCCAACAACATTCACAAAAATACAGGAAGAATCCCTTGGCAAGCTGAACACACTGACTTGGAAATCTACTTGGCAAAAGAAGAAAGCTAGAGTTAGATTCAAGAGATTTGATTTGACTTACCAGATGGATTACTATATGATTAAACACTTGTTTGAATATGGTTAAAAGAACAGATAAATTATGGATATAAAGGGGCCCTACAGTAAGAGTGATAAGATATATAAGAAGTATAGTACTTTTTATAATATATGGAATGTAAAAATATTGGGATGGTGTATGTGACTGAAAAGTATGGATATTTAAAGGTAATTAACTTTGAGAAAATCATGACTGATGATTTGAATATAAAGGGGAAATTAAGCTTAAATAAGAATCTTGAAAACAGGATATATAGTGACTTAATAAGATGACTTTTATAAATACAATTGAAATATAAACTGATCAGAAAAGACGTTATATGCTGATGTTACTATTATTTGTATAAACACAAGAAAAATGTTTATATCCAACTTTGTATGTATCAAAAGAATTAAGAACTATATTTGTTTAATGTTGACAGAAGGAGAATACTACTGGAAGAAGAGAAGATCAAGGAAATATATAATTAATTAATATATACAGTAGATTATGAAATTATAGAAATTAATTATTATTGATTGTTTTGAAATATATGAACCCAGACAACACACTGTTTACTAAGCACTAAAGATTGTTATTGTAAAAAAATCAATAAAATATATTTTAAAAAATGCTGACAGAGTTGTCCAAGGAAAGAGGAGCAGGAAGCTCATATTAAACACCTGAACAAATACCTTTTCCTTCAAAATGTCTATAGATTCAATTTAAAGTTTTCAAACCTTCTCTCTTAAGGTCTTCCAAATCTATAGTTTATTGGTTAACTTGTTTAGCAACATGATGTAACTTCATAGAAACTTCATAGAATCCTAGGGGCTGGAAGGGACCTTGGAGGTCTTCTAGTCCAACCCTCTGCCCAAACCATGACTGTCCAATCTCTTCTTGAAAACACCCACTACTCTGGGAGGCAAGCTGTTCCATTGATTAATTGTTCTAATTGTTGAGTTTGTTTTTTTGAACCTGTAAAAAGCTTGATAGCAATAGCACTTAGACTTATATACTGCTTCACATTGCCCTCTCTAAGTGATTTGCGGAGTCAGCCTATAGGGTCCTCATTTTATCCACCCTTGGAAGGATGGAAGGATGAGTCCACCTTAAGCCGGTGAGAATCGAACTGCCGAACTGCTGGCAGCTGGCAGTCAGCAGGAGTAGCCTGCAGGACTGCATTCTAACCTTTCTATCAATTCCTTCTCAGATATGAATTCCAGATTGGATAGAATTGCACTCTTACAAAAATCATTTGGTAGTACTAAAGCTATGCTTTCAAGTATTTCTACCTGGAATAATTTTATAAATTTAGATATAAACAATGAGTGGTTTAATGTATCTGGCTAAAATCACAATGTATGAATCATGATTCCTGGTCTAAACTATATTTCTGACTTTGTTTGCCTCTGTGTATTCACAGATTTGTGGCTTGATTATATTTTCCAGAATTTTTCCAGGTATTGAGGTCAGGTTGATTGGTCTGTAGTTTCCTGGATCTTTTTTCCCACTTTTTTGCAGGTGGGAAGCACATCAGCTCTTTTCCAGTCGTCTGATAATTTCTTGGTGCTCCTGGATCTTTGAAAGATATGGTACAGTGGTTCTGAGATCACATCTGTCAGCTTTTTCGGAACTCTTGCATTAATTTGTCAGGTCCTGATAATTTGAACTCATGTAGAATGGACAGGTATTCTTTTACCATTTTCTTGCTTATTTTAATTTGTATTCCTAGTCTGTCTTTTATGGTTATATTTTTAGTAGGTTGGTTTGTATTTTCTTTTTGCATGAAGATAGATGCAAAGAATGAATCCAGCAGCTCTGCTCTCTCTCTATTGCCCATTGCTTCCTTGCCATCATAATAGAATGGATGGAGTGGATTGAGTCCTATGAGATCATTTTAAGCCAAATGCACAAAACATGTAGTGCAGGAAATGTTATTGCATACATAAAGTTAGTAATGTATTCAGTGAATGTGTGTTGAAATGCAGTGCCACACAAATAGATGTTATTTATCTTCTACATTCTTTCAAGGACTACTCAATCCTGTAGAACAGATTTTGAAAATATTCTGGAGGAGGAAAGCACAAAGATTTGCAGTTTCATTGAGAAAAAGGAATCTGGCAGCAGAAAAATTAGACTGGATTTCACCCACAGAGGTAAAGTTACTTCTAAAAGTGTGATTTAAGACTGATTTATATTGTGAATTATGTGGCTCTTCACCACAAAGGTTAGTGCATAGTGTTGCTTCAGAATGCCAAGAGTTGGAATGAATTGTCCGTGGGTGTAAAATTTCCTTTACTAATGGATTTATAGGAATGCCTGTCAAGGCTGGTGAGGAAAGTAATAAATAGTTTATTGGTTATCTCTTGTGGTTCTTACATATGATTTATTGAATGGTATGAATTAATTTTCAGTATTACTATCATACTCCAGTATATAAAATGGGGAATTCTTAGGATTCTCTTTTCCTTTATCCTGAATTTCAAGACAGGGAATTAATGGGAGCTGATGTTTGAAGCTGTATTTTAGAGATTTTCCCCCACAAATCAACACACATTCAAGGAGAGCAAATCATTTTTACTTTCTATTTAGTATACCAGTCAGCAAAGTTTTTACTATGTGAGTTGGGATTTAGAACTCACCTTGGCCATTATTCACTAGTTAATCTTAGTCGCACCATTATCACTTACCTGACAGCATTCAATCAAGAAATGATGCACATATTTCTTATCCACCACACATGCAGATAACAATCAGTTGCAGAAGGATGTAGGTCTCTGACAACTTTCATGCTTGGAAGAGAAGGGATTGGTGGCAGTTAGATTATTTGACATTCCTTGCTAAATTTTGCTTTTTTTTAATCCAAGCTAAACCATGACTTATTTTTATAGTGGCCTGATTAATATATAACAAGTCCCAGACAATAATTTAGAAACCCCAATGGCTACAACAATAGAAACCAATTGTGGGTAATGGTAATGGTAATGGTAATGGTAATGGTAACAGTAATGGTCAATGGTAATTTGATACCATCGACCATGGTATCCTATTGCGGCGTCTCAGGGGGTTGGGAGTGGGAGGCACTGTCTTGCAGTGGTTCTCCTCCTATCTCCTGGGCCATTCGCAATCGGTGTTGATGGGAGGGCAGAGGTCTGCCCCGAGGCCTCTTGTTTGTGGAGTTCCTCAGGGGTCGGTTCTCTCTCCCCTCCTGTTCAACATCTATATGAAGCCGCTGGGCGAGATCATTCGTGGTTTTGGGGTGGGGTATCATCAGTACGCTGATGATACCCAACTTTTTCTCTCCACCCCGAACCAACCCAGTGATGCCCTCGCCGTGATGTCCCGTTGCCTGGAGGTGATCCAGGTCTGGATGGGGAGAAACAGGCTTCATCTCAATCCTGCCAAGACTGAGTGACTGTGCATACAGGCATCTCGGACTAACCAGTCTATTCCACCTTTAATGATGGGGGGTGAGGTGTTACCCCCCCGTCGATAGGGCTCGCAACTTGGGCGTCCTCCTGGAATCACGGCTCAGTTTTGAAGACCATATAGGAGCCGTGACCAGGGGGGCCTTTGCCCAGGTTCGCCTGGTGTACCAGTTGCGGCCCTACTTGGACCGAGATGCCCTGCGCACAGTCACTCATGCGCTCGTGACCTCCCAATTGGACTACTGCAACGCTCTCTACATGGGGCTGCCCTTGGGGACCACCTGGAGGCTTCAGCTGGTGCAGAATGCAGCCGCACGGGTTGTGATGGGGGTTTCCCGATACTCCCATGTAACACCTCTCCTCCGCGAGCTGCATTGGCTTCCAGTTGCCCTCCGGGTGAGATTCAAGGTGCTGGTGATGACCTATAAAGCCCTAAATGGCTTGGGTCTGGGATATCTGAGGGAACACTTGCTGCCGGCATCAACTCCCTTCATCCTGTGAGCTCCCACAGGGAGGGTCTTCTCAGGGTACCGCCGGTAAAAGATTGCTGGCGGACAATACCCAGGGGGAGGGCCTTCTCTGTGGGTGCGCCTGCCCTTTGGAATCAGCTGCCTGTAGAGCTTAGGACTGCCCCTGACCTTCGCTCATTCCGCCGGGACCTGAAGACCTGGCTCTTTGAGCTCTCTGGCCTGGACTGAGAATATTAATTGGGATTTTAAGTGTATTTTAATTGGGGTTTTATTCAAGGTTAATATAATCTTTTTAATTGATTCTAAGTTTTGTAACCTGTTGTATTGTTTTTAATAACCTTGTGAACCGCCCTGAGTCCTACAGGACAAGGGCAGTATATAAATCGAATAAATAAAATAAATAAATAAATAATTATTTTCCTTGTGATACTCTATGCCAGATGCGTCATGGTGAAACTGCGCCCACCCCATGGAATGGAAAAAACGTTCCAATACATCACGTGACATTGTGAGTTTGACACCCCTGCTCTATAGAAATGAAAATTGGGCTTTGAAAAAACAAGATAGAAAATGATTGATAACGGAGAAGATGCCTGAAAATAGCATGGATAGCCAAGAAAACAAACAAATGGATCAAAGATGAAATCAATCCACTGATGTACAAATGACTAGGTTCAAGTTATCAGGTTTTAAAAACATTACTGTATGGGAACACCTAGATTTCTTGAGAATCTGCAATGATGGGAAGTAGAAGAAAAGAGAAGAGGATGTGCTGTAGTAAGATAGATGGAATTGATTAAAATGGGTGTACTGATGGAAAATTTGAGGGCTGACTTGGGAATTGGTTAATCTGGATAAGTCTTAAGTATATGGCCACTAAGACTTAATACCAATCTGATGTCACATAATCCAAAGCCAAGCAAATGACACTATTAGCAAGGCCCAAATATATACAGGAAGGTTGAGATCACATGAAACTATAAAAACAGATTGTCCAGATCCTTTCCTTGTTTATCTATATGCATTTTGGCATAACAGTGCCGTCTGTTCTACTTTGTGAGTGAGTACCTATGTACTATCTATTGCTTTGGATTCTTTACTTTTCTTATGGAGTGTAATTAAATCACTTGCAATAATAGATATGATAAAGGAGACTATTGCAATGCAACACTTTTCTTTTTCACCTTTCCCCTAGTACATCCAAAACATATAAAGCAATAATCGACAGTTTAAATACCAGCCAGAAAGAATCTTACTGTGAAACAATTTTCTAAGCTGGTGTTACAACTACTTAAGGTTAGACCAAGATGTTTTCCCCCCAGTAATTTTTGCATCATGTTATTTTTAATGCAAGGTCTGCGTGAACAGATAGAGTTAACTTACTTGTATTATCTTACTTTTTACCAGTGTGTTCACAGGACAGAGCCAGTACAATATATGTTATACAGGCTAATGTAAATCTTTATGACAGGCTGTTTTATTTTTATATTCTGTTGTATCTATTGGATCAAGAATTAATTAGATTTAAAACTTGTGAATCTGGAAGATCTTCTAGCTATGGTACAGAACTAAATAACATGTTCCTGGTCTGTTTCCCTTAGCTCTTGTCTAGTAGCTTTTGTTTTAAATTCCAAGAAGCAGAGTTGCTAGTGGTCACATTTTTTCATGCTGCTGCATAAATCAAAATCTTTTTCCTCCCTGGTTTATTTTTATCCAACCAAATAGTCTGTCTAGCCTGTTTGATGACAATTGTACATTTCTGCCTTCTAATAGGTAATCCTTAAAAAAGCAGTTGTCTGCTGTAGTGGAATTATCTGCTTTAAATGTCAGCTCTGTGAACTACACAATCCTATGATGCCAGTTTTCATTGATGAAATCTGTTACATATTCTGTACTAGCATAGATGTGGGTGGCAAGACAAAATATCAGATATCATTATGCTCATCACTGATTATTGGGAAGGGCTTGTTAAATCCTTTAAAACTGAAATCAGTCAAATGGGAATGGCAAGGCTGTCTCTGCTTGGCAGCAAGGAAAAGATTTAATACCAGACCATGGAAAAATTGAAATTCAGGTCTTAGCTTTGTGAAAGCACAGAACTAAATTGATGTCTATAGTGCAGAAGCTTCTGATACCTGCCAACTTTGGCAAACCCAACAAACAGAGAAAGAGAGTTCATGCGCACTCATCAATTGGCAACCACCACAAGTAATGATTTACAAATGTGAATAAATCACAGATTTTATGGCTCTGATGCCACCTGGAATACATTTTTTAAAGGAGTTAAATTAATATACTTGGTTATCATTCACTAATCATTCCTATTGAGGCAGTAATGGCAATTATTATATCACTTTGTGCCAGACCCACAGTACACCAAAACCCTCTAACGTTCTAGCTAGACTCATTTTAACTTCCTACAAATTGGCTCCACTTACATCTTTTCATTGTATAAAATACACAAACCTCTATAATCTTATCTCCAAGGATGATCATGCGAACTTCTGTACCATCTAAAATAATGCCAAATTTATAAAGTAAATTAGCTAATTAGATGACAACCTGTGGTGTTCTGGAGACTTTGCCTGGGAATACCTAGATTAGTAATGACATCACAGGGAAGGGATCTATGACAACTCACTGCAGCCAACTCACAACTCAACATGGGACAACTCTCCACCAGACAAGAGTTACACTAATATTGAGGAAATGGTGAAACAGAATAATTAAAGAAAGGATGCCAAAAGAGAGACAAAATGAAATGTGAGTAACAAAACTTAAAATATTTTTAAAAATTATTTCAAATAATTAAACTGAATTCTTGAACTGTCCCACAGTGAGTTGGCCATTTCAAGTTGGCCTGCAACAAGTTGGCCATGGTGAGATGGCTGTGGCAAATTGGCTGCGACAAGTTGTCCTATTCACCAGGGAAGTGACTAAAGATGCTAGAGTAGATCAACTAAGAATGGCTGATCCATTCATGGTGCATGCTCAGAAAAGATAGCAAATTATTTAGTAAGGTAGTAAACGTTTCCTGCCTACCATAGCTAGGACTCCAGTAATCTTTCCAACAGCAAACTGAAATACACGTACCCTGTAGGCAAATTAAAATTAGGCCCACCTCTTGAATGGTACAGAACAGCTAAATATTTCATTCAGCAGAAAATTAGTATGTTAAGAAGAAGGAGCCAGGATGAATGGAAAACAGTAACTGAACAGCATAGGCACATTGTGGCTATTTGCGGCAAATTAACTGAAAAGGAATGTGGGAAACAGTGGTTTATTAAGTTCCTATCTGAGTTTATCTATTGCTTGTTCTAAGTTTATTTACCTAACCATGGTTCCACAATGTGATCAATGTTTAATGACAATCTTGGATATGGACCATGAACTGATGATATAATAAGCCTAATAAGAAATAGTAAACTTTCTAAATTTAGCTTACTAGGAAGGGTTATTATCTGAATAAAATATATCAACTCATACTGAATTCAGTGGCAGAAGGGGAAAATACAAATAACGGCATTGTTGAAGCAGCACATTATTTATAGGCTTTCGTGTTGACAAGATTCATTTTTAACTGTTGATAAGAGAATGTAGAACAAGATACAATGCAAGATATCAAAGCAACATTGAATGTAAAGGATGCCTCTATGCCTCTTAAAATAAAAGAAAAAAACATTCTAAGTAACTACTTAAAATTATCAAATCTGCTTTGTTCAAATTATCATAGCTGCTTTGGAAAGAAAGCTCCAGAGCACTTTATTCTTGTATCCTGCCTCCACTTTATCATTGATACCCTTATCACCAAATTATCCAGCACTGTTTTAGGGCCTTCTATTAAGCCCTAGATCCGAGAGTCCTAGGAATATAAGTATTCTTGGATAATAAAACAGTTTTTATTTTCCTTATACAAAAACTCTGAGAAGTACTATGTCAAGGCATCCAAGACATAACGAACACTCATTTGCACCTGTTCTCAAGACCTGTTATCTCAAGAAAACTTTGCATACTAAGATGTTCCTCATCAAGGTTACTGCTAAGAAAATTTATGGTACAAAGGATCAGTATTTTTTAAATCTTCTTCAATACCTGTAGCTTCTCGATTGCGTTTTCCTCAAAACGGGGAACATTCATCTGGTCCTGGAGGTCATGTGCCAATTAAACCTTTTATTGCATTTTTCATAGCCATAATAGATTTTTTTTTAAAAAATGGGGGGGCATCTTAGTGTACTGACATTTTAAGAGAAAAAGTACATGAAACCCTATAAAAATGCTAAAAGAGAATTAGTAAAGAGCAATGAAGCACCAAATGAAGAAAAAACATTTAAAAACCTAGCTTTCAATGTATACGCAGCAAAGCCCCATCTGCATTTGACATGGAGGACTCTGCCTCTAACTGTGTTTGGTGCACATCATGATAACTAGTGGGCTGCTATGCTTTTTAAAAATCTTCTCCACCTTTTGATTTGCAAAAAGAGCTGTAGCCTCATAAACAGCTCCCCCTTATTCTTTTGCTGTGGAACACACAGCACATTCTATTCTGCAAGAATGACTGAAGAACAATGCGTAACATTATTTCAGTCTAAGTTAGCACTACATAAATAAAGTGGGATAGTCCCATGAATAATTCCTTTCAAAGGAGAAGTTAGGTGTAAATACAAATACTTTTTTGGGGAAAAATATCATCTGAGTTTCATTGTATGAGACTAACTTTTCGACTATATTTTTAACAGCATTAAACATTAAAATTAGATCAGCTGGAGATGTGTGTGGGGAATCATTCCAGCTACAAATCTTATTATTCATATTCTTTTCCATTTGCAATTTATAACCCACTTGACACTATTATAGGCTGTGCTAATAATTTCAGACTGTTTCAGAACAGGATGTTACAGTAACATGCAGATACTTACATTTAGGGAACTACTGGCCAGTGTTTTTATTTTTTGGTCAATAGACAACTGCCCATCAAACTGTGCTGCAGAAGACATTTGCTATCTTTTCCTATGCCACAGGTCTGCAACCCGCAGCTCCGGAGCCGCATGCGGCTCTTTCAGCCATCTCCTGCGGCTCCCAGTCCTCTGACATGTGCAGTCCCCCCCCCCCCAAAAAAAGTGGGACTAAAAAAGTTCAACCAATCAATTCAAATATGCAGGGTAGGTGCATATCTCACCTTGGCTCCACTCTTCAGTCAAACCCTGTTCTGCGCATGTGCGCATGTACGCGCATGTGCACACATTTTTTGCGGCTCCCAGTTTTTCCTTTTGTGAGGGAACCGGTTCCGAGTGGCTCTTTCACTGTTTCAGGTTGCTGATCTCTGTCCTATGCCATCAGTTGCTAACCCCTAATCTCATCTATGAAAAAGGATACATTTTGACCTTTCTAGAACTTAATATGGTAGCATGTTAGTAGATCAAACTTTATATGCCATGCATCCTGCATTTCGGCTTCTTTCTGAGGATGCCAGTACAGTGAAAAAACAGGTGGGAGGCTCAACATGCCAATCATCTCCTTGAATACATTTCCGTGTGCACAAGGCAGCAGCATGTTCTTATCACTGCAATGACATTTTGCTTTGGCAAAATGTGCTTTTCCCATCTGCAGGAAAAGCCAATTATAGCTTAGCTAGCACTATTTTATCTGTGTCTATGGAGATTCTCAATCATCCAGGTCATAGTTGTCCCAAACGTGCTTTTCAAAAGGCAACTGGACTTTCTTGTTGTTGTTGTTTTCCTTGAAAATGTTTTGCTTCTCATCCAAGAAGCTTCTTCTTCAGAGCTGGAGAAACTTCTTGGATGAGAAGTGAAACGTTTTCAAGGAAAAACACCAAGAAAGTCCACTTGCCTTTTGAAAAGCAGTTTTGAGAATCTAAGTTTCTAAAACTGGGAGAACCTCTAGATATCAATAATGAGTTTGTGTTTTTTGCACAATTTGCTGTCCTCTGACAACCCTAGCTTAGCCCTGTTGCACATTCCTCATTATGGGGGAGAACTTTAAAGTATCTACATCTCTTTTGGGAAGACCTCAGATTATGTAACTGTAAGGGAATGGCTTAGGCATAGGGGATAGAAAGGTCTTGACAACCATTCTGTAATAAAGAGAGAGAGAGAGAGAGAGAGAGAGAGAGAGAGAGAGAGAGAGAGAGAGAGAGAGAGAGAGAGAGAGAGACAGAGAGAGAGAGAGAGAGAGACAGAGAGAGAGAGAGACAGAGAGAGAGAGAGAGAGACAGAGAGAGACAGAGAGAGAGACAGAGAGACAGAGAGACAGAGAGACAGAGAGACAGAGAGACAGAGAGAGAGAGAGAGAGAGAGAGAGAGAGAGAGAGAGAGAGAGAGAGAGAGAGAGAGAGAGAGAGATCACTTTGGTCTTTATTTTCCACATTCTGTCTAGTTCCTCCTTCAGGTTCTGGTACTTCTTCAGCTTTTTATACTTCTTCCTGAAGTTTTTGTCACTTAGCACTACATCTTTAACTACCACTATATTTTGGTCCTTGTCTACTACCACTGGTTGATTGGCCAGTACCTGCCTGGATCTTAGCACTGTTAATTCTCCATGACCTTCTATAGAATCTCCCATATGGACTAGCTTATGCACTGCAGAAATTCCTGTACACAATGCCAGCTACGGCATACACTAAACGGCTACATTTAGTGTATGCCGTTCCTACCTGCATCTTACATCCTGCCACTATGGGTTGGACTGTCTCTGACACCTCCCTACATAGTCTGCACCTTATTTCCTGTATGGTGTGGTAGACTTTGCTTCTGTGGATCTGATGTTTAGTGACTGTTCTTGTAGCGCCTCTGTTCCTCCGTGCTTTTAGTCCACCCCTTCCAGCTGTTAAATTTACTGATGCCTGCCACCTCAACTAACCATTAATGGTGCTGTCTATGTAGGGCCTTCTCTTTCTATGGCATTTCCTTGCCTTGACCTTCCTCCCATATCTGCTGCTGCCTCGGGAATTCTCTCAGCACTCAACTTTGGGTGACATCTTGCTGTGGTTTACATTCAGGATAATAGCTTTGGCACTCACCAGATCCTGCCCACCTTCTTTCTGACTGGTATACAGTCTCTGAGTGTTGGACTTGGGGTAGAATCTCTGTATACTGTGTGAGGGGCTTCTGAGTCTTCACATTGGCAAGTTCCAGGTCCTCCTTTGGAACTTGCCAATACTGGAGCTATATATTGATGACATGGATCCTGGTTTTCCCATTGAGCTGGCACTTCAAGATCTATCTTATCTTTTGGTGGTCCTTGGATATTACTGTCTTCCTTGCCTCTTCATCTGATTCCTGTGTGATTATGGGAATACCAAGGTATACCTGGTCTACATGTCTGCTATGTGTCTGATGGTTTTACCTCACTACATTCCAGCTCAATGCAAGTGGGGATATGCACGTTCGGCTGCCACTTCCATGGCCCAATTCCAAAGGGCTTGATGCCCGGTAGTCCTAAATCATGACAGATTCATATTTGAGATAGGCAGATGAAACATTAGTGGATCTTTGCCCAAGAACCCCTACTGGTAAAATACTGTAGTATTTTACCCCTACTGGTAAAATACTGTGGAGATTTGGATCCCGATCTCCTGTGTCAAAAACAGCATTCTGATCAATTACCTGTCTATCCATATCCATCCCTCTGTCCCACCATCAACAGACAGGCAGGTAGGCATTCAGTATTATTTTGAGGTATTTCCAGAATGGCATAAACTAGATTTAAGGCCTTGTAAATCTCCAGTCATGAGTTTTTAGAGCTCTATGCCTGTCAACTTTCAGTGGTCGGTTTTCTGCCCATAGGTGTCAGAATACAGTCCTTGTCAATGCTAACTCGTTTTTTCTTAATTAAAATGTCATGGTTCTGTTGTCATTGACTTCTGTTTGTGGCATTCCCTGGGCAATGGTTCAAGTATGTCTAAACAAAAAGATAATATAAATATAAAACAGTGCAGCATTTGTACAATAAAGAGGAAGTTGAAACAGCAAGGCGTTAAGGTCTGTAAATATTTTTCATTCCATAAAACCCACATTTTATTATTTGCACATTGTTAAAGTGACAGCAAATAGATTGAAAATGCTTTTACTTTTATCATAGTATTTAGAAAGAGCTTTCTGCACCTAATAGCACATTAGTATTTTACATATGTTGATCTCACCTCCTAATTCATAATATTGCCCACATTTTGAAAATCACAACCCAAGATTATTTTTCAAAAAGTCCTTCAATACAGGATTCATGACAAAAATATGTTCAGCAGCAATTAATGAAAATAAGTAGCTAAAATTAAAGTCTGTTGACTAGAATGTTTGATCATCCCTTCACAAGCACACAAAGTTAACTTAAGTAAGCCAATAATTGTGTTAAAAAAATGTTCTTATTTTCTCTTTCTGTCTCTGTCTCTCTGTCTCTGTCTCTCTGTCTCTCTCTCTCTCTGTCTCTCTCTCTGTCTCTCTCTCTCTCTCTCTCTCTCTCTCTCACACACACACACACACACACACACACACACACAGAGAGAGAGAGAGAGAGAGAGAGAGAGAGAGAGAGAGAGTAAATGGAAACCAGGCTTAGGGAAAGTAGGCATACTGTTGCTTGCTGCTTAAAGAATGATGATTTGGGAGAAAGGCTAGGTTCAAACATTATGTTAAGACTATCAAACCACTGCCCATGGATGCCACAATATCGACATCACTCTCGTATATTTGAGAAAATCCCGAAATTAAATTAAAAATGTTTTCAAAATAATATTGGCAACCTTGCAATATTTTCACAATGAACCTTTATTATTATCAAAGTACAACATGTGTACAGTGAGATTGGCTGAGCCTCCCTTTGTGCCGCCCCCACTACTCACAGTGACAGCAAACCCACCATCTTGTTACACCATGTGAGCTAATTGCACAACACACCGGCCTCACAAGTCAATCATACATGGATAGAAGCTGTTCTTCAGCCTGTTGCTACAGCTGGCTACACATCTGTATCAGTGTTTACAGATGCCGTGTTTCCCCAACAATAAGACTGGGTCTTTTTTTTTTTTTTTGGCTGCAAAAGAGGCACCAGGTCTTATTTTCAGGGGATGTCTTTTATACTCACCTCCGGTACCAACAGTCCCACCCAGCTACTCCACTTCTGCTGCAGCCAAAGGAGCAGCTTCATTCTGCAGCATTCTGGCCTGCATTTTGCAGTCAGACCTTTTCGGAAGGCCTCTGCAGCTGAGTACCAAGCTATGGACTCAATCCATAGTTCAGTTCTTGGCTGCAGAGATCTTGCAGAACCAAGCTGTGGATTGAATCCATAGCTCGCTTCTCAGCTGCAGTGGCCTTCCAGAAGGGCCTGTGAGTGAGAAATGTAGGTCTGGCTGCAAAAGATGCTGCAGAAGAAATGGGCCGGTAAGGATAGGCCTGGCTGTCAGGTCAGTGGGTGTGGGGCACGTGGAACAGTTCCACCCCACCACCCCTGCACTAGCTTGATTTTTAAGTGTGCCTTGCCCCAAAACTAGGGCTTATTTTTGGGATAGGGCTTATATTAGGCCCACCCTCAAAAATCAAGCTAGGACTTATTTTCAGGGTAGGTCTTACTTTTGGGAAAACATGGTAATTCATCCTTAACAATGCTCTGTTTAGCATCCATTCAAAGTTATGATGATGCTGAAAAAGTAACTATATGACCCGTCCTCAGATTTGCAACTATAGTAACATCCCCATGGCCATGAGTAGGGTGATTCACAACCAGTTGGCAATTATGACTGTTACAGCATCCCATATCATCTGATCACCGTTTGTAACCTTCACAGCTGGCTACTGGCAAGCTGAAACAATGGAGAAGCCAGCAGTAAAATTGCAAGACTCAGATGCCTTGCTTAACAACCTGAGCTGATTTGCTTAACTATTACAGGCAAAGTTGGGCAAATCCATTGTGGTTACTTGATGTCTTGCTTAATAACTATATTGCTTAATGACACAGTTTCCAGTTCCAACTGTTAAGGACAACTATTCCAGAACTAGGCCTCTTTTTGCACTGACATTAAAGTGAAAAGAGATCATATAAGTTTAAGTGAGCTATGCTGTTCCAACTACCTTCCCATTCTTGTTCATTTATTGTCTGGCATGATTTGATTTTAAATTCATCTTATACTGTATTATTGTTCTCTCTAGGTTCCAAATTAATTACTTTGCCATTTGTTCTGGCATCTTCTGCAGCATGCAACTCAAATCAATGAGATAATAAGCCTGTACATCTTCTTGCTTCCCTTTCTGAGATGCAACAATATAACCCACCCCCAAGGCTGTTTGTTCCATTGTGGCTTATTTACATTTATTTTATTAAGCTAGCTAGAAAATACTTCAACATTTGTTGATTTACCCCAAATCTCAAAAGGACTGTGGTAGAACTGCAGTTATGTGAATCCAACCATTACAGTTTGCAAACCATGTTTTATGGCTTACTGCTATATGCAAATGTAGCTGTAGTCAGAACAAATCATAGTTTAGTGCATCTATGAGATCTTGCCTATTTAATGCAGATTATTAAGTGGAATTCATGAACTAATAGATTGAATGGTAGTAACTGAGATGGTTGTGGAGGATGCTAGTTTGAGGCTTTCTCTATATTAAAACATACTACAAATTAAACACCAGAGACTGCAAGAGATACAAAGTTAAGATGCTTATTTCTGCCATCCCTTTTTTTTATTGCAGGGGTTTAGGATGTTGAGATGCCATGCTCACTTTGCTCCCAGACAACTGCCATGGCCAAACCACAGCAGGCTTTCCACCTCTGCTGGATGTCTGCCAGCAATTGTCCACCACCATTGCCCCCCCTGGCCCGCCACTCCCAGCTGTTCCTCCTTGCTCATTCCCCAAGGCATGGTTTCACCCAGGTGTTTCACTGCACTGGAAAGGTAGCTTCCAGCCAATCAAGCAGTGAGCAGCAGTGATGGTGCTGGGGGGGGCAGCGTAATCAGGGGCTGTGGGTGGGCAGTGCATGATTGGTGGCAAGCTGTGGGGAGGGCAACCCACGGCAATTGGCTGTGGGGAAAGAGGGAGGGGGGGGAATCGATGAGGTTATCTGGCAGTGCTTGCAACTTTGAGATCCACTGCCTAGAAGAGAAGGAGGGAGGGAGGGAAATTGCTACAGGCTGCCAAATGCTTGCTTTGCACTGCAAACCCTGGGATTTCTACAGTGCACTGGATTGTCCCCCTCCATTCAACCTGCTGTCTCTGCAGTTCAAAAGACAGCACAGCTGTCCTAGAAATGATATGAAAAGGGGGACCAGTAAAGAGACGGTTTTCATCAGCAGCAACTTGAGTTACTGTGAAAATTGTTTCATCGGCGAAAAAGGTTTTCACTGCATAGAGAGAAAGCAAGGAAGCCAGCCAATAGGCAGGCAGAGCCACAGCCCACCACCCATTGCACACTGATTGCCCTGCCTGTGCTGCCTCCCCACAGCGTTGTGATCATCCCGCCCACTGCCAAGCATGCGGTACTCCCCCAGTGCCATTGTTGCTGCCTACTGCCCGGTCAGCAGCAAAATGTCCAGATCAAACCATGCCTCAGAGGATGGCCTGGGATGAAGGGCTGGGGGTGGAGGGCCAGGGGGGCATTCATTGGCAGTGGACAAACACTGGGAGACAGACAGTGAGGTGGAAAGCCTGCTGTTCAATGGCAGCAGTTGGCTGAGAGCAAAGTGGCCATGCCCAAGGATAGGCACCTAAATGTCCCATTCCAGTTTTCAGAAAACACAGTCAACCAACCGCATGGCTTGAGAATGGGAGATTGGTAACACCAGCATTCTCATTAACTGTTTTTTGTGTGCACTAATCATATATATTAGCAGAATAAAGAACTTTGTGCAATCCCCTTTCTCCTTGGCTGGTTTTCTGGGATATTATTTATTATTTATTTATTTATGAGAGACTCTCCTATCTCTTCTCTGAAATGAATGCAGGGAGATGTGCTGCTTTCCCACTGTATTATGTTTAATGTGTTGACCAAGCCTGACCTGTGAAAGCTGTATTATGAAGATACTGGATTGATAGCCATGGAAAATTACAAGGCCTTTTGTGTGTCTTTTGGCCATGTTAGAATGCAGAAACAAATGGATCTGAAAGGAGGCATTTTTACTACCTTGCTGCAATAAAAGGCTTGTCTGCTTACAGCCTGAGAACAAAGTGTTTTGCGTCAGAAAAAATGAACAACATTAACTAAACAGGCTGCCAATATTCCTTCACAGTTGACTGCTTTGGTATTTTATTTAAGCACACACACTGAGCACTGTGGATGACATGGCCGGCTTATGAAGGATTACTGATTAATGAATGACAATGCAGATACATCCTAGCAGAGCTTTCTATTAATGCTAGAGATCTCCAATGAGCTAAATTTGGTCAACAGCATTGATTTTGTCAAATAAGCTAGCAGAATCTGTGTGCTGGAAAGTCTGCAGTTCTCCATCAAGAGATAAACAAAAGTTAGCTTAAGTGGCATCTTGAGCCTAAAGGGAAATTATAATAAATAATGGTAGAGTTTTGTTTGTTACATGTATGCCTCCTTAAAAAAGCTAAAAGCTTTCTAGCCTTGAGACGTCAGCAAATTCTTCCACCCGCTTGAAAGTCTGTGAGCAAAATATGTCTACAGTGAAATGTAAACTTTACTTCAGACTTTTAATCAATCTGCATCTTTTGATCACAGTGAATCATTAATTGACCTCATAATCTGCAATTAGTGGACAGATTAAAAATATAGCAAGTGAATATAAATACATAATAAAGACATGAATGTAGAATATTTTCTGCGTAAATATAAATGCAGATATTATACATATGAATACTTCATATTTCTCACATACACACACATACAGAATACATATATGCAGAAATGGTGTGTCAACTCTTCTCCTTTCTGTCGCTTCTGCAGGCATTTTCAGCTCTCTGAAAAGGGTGTAATGTGATGGGAAATATTGGAGGAAAAGCAATTCCCAATTTACTCTCATTCAAACTCTGCTTATTCAAGCAAAGCTCAGGGTCAGTTGCATGCATTTGACCATTTGCGTGTTGAATTTCCAGAATCAATCCCTGACATTACCTGGGCATGTCTTTTTGAAATATATTTTGTTTAGGCTGCTTGGACTGCAAGTGTGATTAAGTATGTTCGAATCCTTTAATAATAATAATAAAAAAAATGTATGCAGAATGCAGAAGGCCTTTATCACACATAATTGCAGCCATAATGTCAACTCTGGAACTGCAATAAAGGGATCCAAGGCCAGAGATATTTCCTTGAACCACAGTCCTCTTTTTGAAACTAGGCTGTTAGTCTATACTACGCTATCTAATTATGGGTTACCATGGCACAACTTGAAAAGGCTTGCCATCTCCCAAAGACTTACCAGCTGAATTTGAAGATTGTTAAAATATCTGAATCACCACTCCTTTCATAATCAGGCATATCCTTTCCCTTCACTGAAAACTTTTCTAAAACCCTTTGTGATCTGGAAATTCCACAAGCCCCCAGCAAAATTTTAAGTGGGGCCTGTAGAGGAACATCTGTCTCTTAGCAGCATTGCTCACATTCCTGACTGCGGGCTTCCTGCAGACTTTTTAAGCTTCTCTGCATGCTCCTTCCTGAGCTACTTACATCCTGGTTATTATTTCTCAGGCCTCTCCAGAACATTTTCCTTAATCCCTCTATTCTCCACCTAAAATCTCCATCTTTTGGAGGGCAAAGAGATGCAGTTCATGTCTCTTCCCAATGTTTGATGAACAGATGGAATTTCATAAAATATGGGATGTACTTCACAAGCAAAGGCACTGGAGGAAAAGTCATAGTATTATTGCATTTCCCCTTTTATGGCTGCTACCATCTGGCTGAGACTCCATCTACAGCTCTTCCAGGATTTCTTACCTAAGCCACACTATTTGCACATGGTACACATGTCACATCTTGGTCCTCGGCCCATAGTTAAGCAAATCTAATGCTACATTGCAGTTATTTTGCTTTGCAAGTATTGTGTGCTAGTATCCCTAAAGCTAAATTCTAAATTCGTAGATAGTTGCAACCATCCAACTTCTAACGTATAAGCAAGTATAAAAATTGTGCATCTTTCTAAAATATTTCATGAATCTGGAAATTAACCAGTTGTTATATGAAAGCCTGAACTACAATCAGGTTTCTTCTATTCCTTACCTCGATTGTTCTTTTCAGTACCTAACTCTTAGGTTTTCTTTTGAAGGTTGTCTTTTTGTAGTTTAATGGTATGAAAACATGCTTTAAAATGTTGATGATTTACATAATTAGATTTTATATTTGTTTAGTCTTCTGCATCAATTGGATATAGATCTGCTAAACATTTTGATGAAGAGATTACTGTGAACAGACTTGTAATCATCAATTTGAGACCCATCTTCCTAAAGATAAACTCAACCTAATTCAGTAGGAATGACTTTGAAATAGAAGTGCATGGAATTGAACTGTACATTGTGCTTACCCAACTATGCCAGATTTATAATTTATGTTGAATTTTACCTGTGTTTATCCTTTGATGCAGGGATATGTATTTAAAGTAAGCTTGAACAGGCAGGCTTTCCTTACTTCCATACAGGTTGTGTGCTGAATGCAGATGGAGTCTGACACATTCAGCTGCCTCCAGCTGTTGTTTCTTTGTCTGCCCAACCTAAGACCAGAGATGAAAAAATTTCAATGATCTTTGTCAAAAGAGGTCATACTGGCCTTCCATAGAAATCCTATGCAGCAGGCTTTCATTAGCCTCTATTATGCATACAAAAGATAGGCTTGCAATAGCATAACTATTGCCATGGATTAATTCAGAAGCTGGGTCTTACACTGTAATACAATGAAGGGAGAAAAACACTTATTCACCCTCCTATCACATATCTTTGGGATTCGATTATCTCTCATGCAATAGATAGTCTCTTCCCCACCATCTGCAAATGAGTGATATAGTGTCCACTGTATAATACAGTATTATCTTCTCCTTTGAACTTTACTCCATGTTAACAATATATTCACTGTGTGTTATTCACAAACTGAGGAAATGCATATTTATTTTCATGGACATTAATTGTCTTTCTTTATGACTCGGTACAGATCGTCCTCAAATTATGACTGTAATAGAGCCTGCCCATTACAGTCATAACTCACAATGGTCGTAAAGTGGGTTAATGGTAGGTAAAATGAGGACCCAGATTGTTGGGGGCAATTAAGCTGACTTTGTAATAATGCCGCTTGGGGTGTGTGTGAAAGCCCTAATAAGCAGGCATATACATAGAATGAAGGCTACTGCTAAGCTTGTAAGCCGCCCTGAGTCTTCGGAGAAGGGCGGGATATAAATGGAATTGAAATTAAAAAAATTATGTAAGCAACTGATTTGATATGTGACTTTCTGATCTTTTGTGGCAGTTGTTAAATGAATGTGATGTCATGAAGTGAATCTGGTGGTCATTAAGTGAATGCTGCAGTCGTTTGGGCTGGTTTTGCCAAAACAAATGGAAGTAAATGCTGGGTTTTGGCAAAACTGTCTGAAATGTGGTCACATGACCGCAATTGAAATGCAGCCCAGTTGCCAAGAGCCTAAAATGTGATCACATGACTGGGGGTGGAAATTTGGATCCAAGTCGTAAGTACCCCTCAGGGAGATCCACTGAAACTTTGAATGGTCACTAAGTGAATACAGTAGTTGTAAGTTGAGGACTACCTGTATTATGCTGGGAAAAGAGGTATGGCTGGTTCATCTACTGCAACAGGTACAACTAGAGCCACATAAAAAGCACTTGATTCCCAGCATGCACAGCCAAGTTCATAAGACTGTATGCCCATGGACATGATGTAAGACTTTCAGAGGATAGAGGGAAAAGTGACTTTTTAAAGCTGTAATTTTCCATATTACAGAGGATGAACAGTACCCAGGTAGATGGCTTTAATTACAATTGAGTGCACCATTGGAAAACCAGGCTGGGAACAGATCATCTGCAGAAAATCTGTCCGTGCGAAGAGTCAGCAGAGGCTTCCTGGCACATAATCATAGCAGAAAGCAAATTTAATTGCAACTTATTACGTATGTATATGCATCGATTTACATGTATGCTTTACGATGATGTGTATCTGGGTTAAATCTCTAAGGTGAAGAACACTATAATTTAATAAAGAGAAAGCACTGCATTATGTGGCCCCAACAGTTGAGTTGACCAGGGGACTCTGATGCATTTTATGCTTCTAGACCACATTATGGAAGACAAGATGAAGTCTCATGAGATCAGCTTGGAGGAGTCTTCTCACCCCTTCCGTTGCTACCTCTACTTGCCTGTTATCATAGCCTAGCTATTTCCCATGCTGCAGTATGCCTGCTTTTTGCTAGTTTGTTTACAGTCTTGTTTTTGTATTATTAGCTGGCAGGAATGAGGGCAGATGGCAGCAGGTGGTTACAGCTGAGCTGTCACACTGTGCTTTAGCTGGAATGCAAAAAGCTGCAGAGATCTGGTGCCTAGTGTACAGATACTGGACTGTGGCCAGCATCTTCTCAGTACAATTTTTCTTTTTTTTTTTTTTTTAAAAAAAGGCCTCGGGAGTGTAGATTACATTTTCAAATGTCAGGAACAACTTCTTCCCCCAGGTATGAAAGCAAGAAAGCACAACTTCCTCCGCCTCCCCCCAGCTCTGTAGACTGTACACAGGCAATGCATATAAATGTAAACCAGGTGTAGATATAACACCGAAGACTAAACAATATTATGTGCATGAGTCTTGCAAAATCAGTGGAAAATTATCTGCAATGCTTGTCAGTGCACTGTACAAAGAGAATATGGTATTATGATATTATTTCTTTTCTTTAGTATATTTATCTTCTTTAGCAATGTTACACATCAGATGTTCCAGAAAACTACATTGTTGTATAAATGTGAAAAAAGCAGGAATTGTATAATGTGCGGTTCTTCAATGGGAATTATTGAAGTAACTGGTATTTCATTAATTGTTAAAAATGAGGTTGTTTGGATTTCTTCTGTGTTCTGTCTTCCACACAATGGAAAGAAATAAGGTTGGTAGACTTTTTTCGCCACCAAAGAAAGCCAGTAGACATATAATATACCAAAGGCAACATCAGTGCTGTTCACAGTGTATATCATGAAGTCCTTTCTTTCATTAGTGTATTTTATAGCATGACATAAAGAAATCTGAAATGATCTGTAATTTTTTTTCATATTTAGGCATAAAAGTTGGACAAGGGATGTGGCTGCCATTAATTTTGTTCGGAGGGCATCTGTCCAAAACATAATGCTTATACTTCCATGTTTGTTTTAGATGTTCAGTATAAAGAAAGAATAATGGTAGCTGCCATGCCATTATACATATACAAAATCTCTTAAACTTGTACCGATCCTACAATATTCCACTGTAGACTCATTCTGTAAGTCTTAGAATATAAACTGTGTGTGTATATATATATATATATATATATATATATATATATATATATATATATATATATATATATATATATATATATATATATATATATATATATATATATATATATATATATGTGTGTGTGTGTGTGTGTGTGTGTGTGTGTGTATCAAACTATATGAAAAAGAAATATCTAAAATAAAAGTAGAATAAGTTCAAGAATATTAAAAGAAAAATATTCACACTAGAATATAAGCTTAACTCATTCTCCTAAATGTAGCACTATAAACTCTCAACTATATATAGATATATGAAGAGTGAATGCCTGTAATTTGGTAAATGTTGATAAAGAAATATGAGGGTCTTAGGGAAATTATATGGGAGTCTGAAAGCTCAAAAGCGGTATCAGTGAATATTCAACTATGTCAAAATGCCTGTGTCTTAATGTAGAAGGTCCTGGCAATATGTCCTTGTGAGTACTCTTAGACTTCTAGTAAAGGTAAAGGTTCCCCCGCACATGCGTGCTAGTCGTTTCCGACTCTAGGGGCCGGTGCTCATCTCCGTTTCAAAGCCGAAGAGCCAGCGCTTGTCCGAGGACGTCTCCGTGGTCATGTGGCCGGCATGACTAGACGCCAAAGGCGCACGGAACGCTGTTACCTTCCCACCGTAGCGGTCCCTATTTTTCTACTTGCATTTTTACGTGCTTTCGAACTGCTAGGTGGGCAGAAGCTGGGACGAGTAACAGGCGCTCAGTCTGTTACGCGGCACTCGGGATTCGACCCGCCAAACTGCCGACCTTCTGATCGACAAGCTCAGCGTCCTAACCCACTGAGCCACCGCGTCCCATGACTTCTAGATAATGTTAAATACTTTCAATTAATATATTTGGTGAACTAGGATGGAGTCAGAGGCATCACATTCTGGCATCAAATTCCACCCTTTTATGATTCTGGAAGTGATGCTACAAAACAGTTATATTTGAGATACAGGAAGTCTTTCTTTTATCACTATTTTTATTTAACCTTTATGTTCAGTGGCTAGAAAAATCTTGTTGTCATGAACATGAAGATTTGTTGTTGTTGTTGTTAGTTGCGAAGTCATGTCCGACCCATCGCGACCCTACGGACAACGTTCCTCCAGGCCTTCCTGTCCTCTACCATCTTCTGGAGTCCCTTTAAGCTCACACCTACTGCTTCAGTGACTCCATCCAGCCACCTCATTCTCTGTCGTCCCTTCTTCTATTGCCCTCAATCTTTCCCAGCATTAGGCTCTTCTCCAGTGAGTCCTTCCTTCTCATTAGGTGGCCAAAGTATTTGAGTTTTAGCTTCAGGATCTGGCCTTCTAAAGAGCAGTCAGGGTTGATCTCCTCTAGGACTGACCGGTTTGATCGCCTTGCAGTCCAAGGGACTCGCAGGAGTCTTCTCCAGCACCATAGTTCAAAGGCTTCAATTCTTTGGCGCTCAGCCTTTCTTATGGTCCAGCTTTCACTGCCATACATTGCAACTGGGAAGACCATAGCCTTGACTATACGCACTTTTGTTGACAGGGTGATGTCTCTGCTTTTTAGTGTGCTGTCTAGATTTGCCATGGCTTTCCTCCCCAGGAGCAAGTATCTTTTAATTTCTTGGCTACAGTCCCCATCTGCAGTGATCTTGGAGCCCAGGAAAATAAAATCTGTCACTACCTCCATTTCTTCCCCATCTATTTGCCAGGAATTGAGAGGGCCAGATGCCATGATCTTGGTTTTCTTAATGTTTAGTTTCAACCCAAGTTTTGCACTCTCCTTCTTCACTCGCAACACGAGGCTCTAGTTCCTCTTCACTTTCTGCCATTAGAGTCGTATCATCTGCATATCTTAGGTTGTTGATGTTTCTTCCGGCAATCTTAATTCCAACTTTTGATTCATCTAGCCCTGCCTTTCTCATGATGTGCTCTGCATATAAATTAAATAGGCAAGGTGACAGTATACAGCCTTGCCGGACTCCTTTCCCAATTTTGAACCAATCAGTGGTTCCGTGTCCAGTTCTCACTGTTGCTTCTTGGCCCGCATATAGGTTTCTCAAGAGACAAATAAGATGGTCTGGTATGCCCATCTCTTTAAGGACTTGCCACAGTTTGTTAGGATCCACACAATCAAAGGCTTTAGCATAGTCAATGAAGCAGAAGTAGATGTTTTTCTAGAACTCTCTAGCTTTCTTCATGATCCAGCATATGTTAGCAATTTGATCTCTAGTTCCTCTGCCTCTTCGAAATCCTGCCTGTACTTCTGGTAGTTCTCGATCCATATACTGCTGGAGTCTAGCTTGTAGAATTTTAAGCATAACTTTACTAGCATGAGAAATGAGTGCAATGGTGTGATAGTTTGAACATTCTTTGGCACTGCCTTTCTTTGGAATTGGAATGTAAACTGATCTTTTCCAATCCTGTGGCCACTGTTGAGTTTTCCAAATTTGCTGGCAAATTGAGTGTAGCACTTTTACTGCATCGTCTTTTAAGATTTTGAATAGCTCAGCTGGAATACTGTCACCTCCACTAGCTTTGTTGTTGCTCAGTTTTTCTAAGGCCCACTTCACTTCACATTCTAGGATGTCTGGCTCAAGGTCAGTGACCACCTCATTGTGATTATCAGGGACATTAAGCTCATTCTTGTATAGTTCTTCTGTGTAATTTTGCCACCTCTTCTTAATCTCTTCTGCCTCTGTTAGGTCCCTGCCATTTTGGTCCTTTATCATGCCCATTTTTGCATGAAACGTTCCCTTCATCTCTCCAATTTTCTTGAAAAGATCTCTGGTCCTCCCTATTCTATTGTTTTCTTCTATTTCTTTGCACTGTTCATTTAAGAAGGCATTCTTATCTCTTCTAGCTATTCTCTGGAATTCTGCATTCAATTGGGTGTATCTTTCTTTTTCTCCCTTGCCTTTCACTTCCCTACTTTCCTCAGCTATTTGCAAAGCTTCCTCAGACAGCCATTTTGCTTTCTTGCATTTCTTTTTCTTTGGGATGGTTTTCGTTGCTACCTGTTGTACAGTGTTGTGAACCTCTGTCCATAGTTCTTCAGGCACTCTGTCTATCAGATCTAATTCCTTAAATCTATTTGTCACCTCTACTGTATATTGAACAGGGATATGATTTAATTCATACCTGACTGGCCTAGCGCTTTTCCCTACTTTCTTTAATTTAAGCCTAAACTTTGCAACAAGAAGCTCATGGTCTGAACCACAGTCAGCTCCTGGTCTTGTTTTTACTGACTGTATAGAGCTTCTCCATGTTTGGCTGCAGAGCATATAGTCAATCTGATTTCTTTGTTGACTGTCTGGTGATGTCCATGTGTAAAGCCGTCTCTTGGGTTGTTGGAAAAGAGTGTTTGCTATGACCATCGTATTCTCTTGACAAAATTCTACCAGCCTGTGCCCTGCTTCATTTTATACTCCAAGGACAAACTTGCCTGTTATTCCAGTTATCTTTTGGCTTCCTACTTTAGCATTCCAATCCCCCATGACGATAAGGACATCATTTTTTGGTGTTAGTTCTATAAGGTGCTGTAGGGCTTCATAGAACTGGTCAATTTCATCCTCTTCAGCACCGGTGGTTGGGGCATAGACTTGGACTACTGTGATATTGAATGGTTTGCCTTGGATTCGAACTAAGATCATTCTGTCATTTTGACGATTGTATCCCAGTATTGCTTTTCCTACTTTTTTATTGACTATGAAGGCTACTCCATTTCTTCTGAGGGATTCTTGCCCGCAGTAGTATACCTGATGGTCATCTGAATTAAATTCACCCATTCCTGTCCATTTTAGTTCGCTGATACCTAAGGTGTCGATGTTTAGTCTTGTCATCTCTTGTTTGACCACGTCCAGCTTTCCTTGATTCATGGATGTTACATTCCAGGTTCCTATGGAGAAAAATCTTTACAGCATCGGACTTTCCTTTCACCACCAGACATATCCACAGCTGAGCGTCCTTTCGGCTTTGGCCCAGTCGCTTCATTCTTTCTGGCGCTACTAGTACTAGCCCTCTGCTCTTCCCCAGTAGCATATTGGACGCCTTCCGACCTGAGGGGCTCATCTTCCAGCGTCATATCATTTTGCCTTTTGGTACTGTCCATAGGGTTTTCATGGCAAAGATACTGGAGTGGGTTGCCATTTCCTTCTCCAGTGGATCACGTTTTGTCAGAACTCTCTGCTATGACCTTTCCGTCTTGGGTGGCCCTGCACGGCATAGCTCATAGCTTCATTGAATTACGCAAGCCCCTTCGCCACGACAAGGCAGTAATCCATGAAGGGGGAATATGCAGATAATTATTTATAATTCTCTCACTGTCCTCCATATGATCCATGCATAGTGGTGGATGTTCTAAACAAGGTATCAAGATAATAATGAACTAGATGAGATATTAAATTTAATTGAATTTAAATTGAAGTTTAGCCCAGGTCAGAGTTGTTTGGGTGGATGGTCTCTCTAATCATGGTGGGGATATTCAACTAGCAATGGATACAGCTGAACTTTGAACAAATCAAGTATGCAGTTTGATATGCTTCTAAGTTCAGCTTTGTTTATGGGTATATGATCCTGCGCAATGCCTTTTGCCTATTTTAGTTGATATGTCTGTTTATTTGAATTGTCAACTTATTAATGATTAAATTAATAAATATATTGCATCTTATTATCTTGTTTAAGCCACAATTTATACCATATGTTTCAATAATGTTTTCAAAAAGTTGAAATAATTTTAAAATGTAATTATTACAGTAATCACAGTTTAATAATTAGCACTAAAAATTTTTTTGCTGAAGATAAAAAATATTTTCAAATGTTTTTTCATCAAGGTAACTGCCAAAGATTACAATTGGGATACCACCAACAAAAAGTCTCTGCTGAAAGTAGTGGAATTCAGGGTAGAAATCTGTAGGGACAAAAATCCTCTAGGTATTTCACTCTTTAGCTATGAGGGACTTTCAAGATTCAGACTGGAATTTTGAATTGAGCCCAGCAGAAACTGAGAACCAATGCAATTTGTTTTTTTAAAAAAATGGGAATTTGATGAGAATGTTCTCTGTAGAGGTGCAAAGTTTGCAAACTTAGGAAGGATTTCATAACTACTTCCTTTGAGGAACTAGACTTCATCTTGACTTCAACACTGGTTTCTATATAACAAAATAAAAATCAATGATAAGAAAAATAAAGTGTTACACTTAGGCAATAAAAAACAAATGCAGAGTTATAGAATAGGTGGAACTTGGCTAAATAGTAGTAATAGTGAGTGGGCTCTTGAAGTCCTAGTGGACAGAGCCAGCAGTGTACTGCAGCCACCAAAAAAATAACACAGTCCTAGATTGCATTAACAGAGGAATAGAATCAAGATAACATGAAGTGTTAGTACCACTTTATAATGCCTTGGTAAGACCACACTTGGAGTATTGCATCCAGTTTTAGTCACCATGCTCTCTCTCTCTCTCTCTCTCTCTCTCTCTCTCTCTCTCTCTCTCTCTCTCTCTCTCTCTCTCTCTCTCTCTCTCTCTCTCTGTGTAGACTAGAAAGAGTGCAAAGAAGAGCAACAAAAATGATTAGGGACTGGAACCTAAAACGTATGAAGAATGGTTGCAGGAATTGGGTATATCTAGTTTAATTAAAAGAAGGAGAGGGGTAACATGATAGCAATACTTCAATCTCTAAGGGGCTACAACAGAGAAGAGGGGATCAACCTATTCTCCAAAGCACTTGAAAGCAGAACAAGAAGCAATGGATGGAAACTAACCAAGGAAGAATGTTGTTGTTATTTGCAAAGTCGTGTCTGACCCATCACAAACAATTAATCAGTGGAATGGCTTGGCTTTAGAAGTTGAGGGTGCTACATCACTGGAGGTTTTTAAGAAGAGATTGGACAACCACTTGTCTGAAATGGTATAGGGCAGGGGTAAGCAACCTCGGCTCTTTTATGACTCATGGACTTCAACTCCCAGAATTCCTGAGTCAGCTATGCTGACTCAGGAATTCTGGGAGTTGAAGTCCATGAGTCATGAAAGAGCCGAGGTTGCCTACCCCTGGACTATAGGGTATCCTGCCTGAGCAGAGTTGGACTAGAAGTACCTGAAGGACCATTCTAACTCTGTTATTTTGTTAATATTTCTCTTAATCTTGTCTATGAACAATGTATCCTTTGCTTTCTGGATTTAACTTGACTTTCTGCAGAGTGGAAATGTTTGCAGAAGTCTTTATCAACCTGGGTTCCCAACCAGATATGTGGATTTTAACAACCAGAGTTCTGAATGATGACCATGATAGTTTGAGTATGCTAGTAAATGATGTCTGCACATCTGGAAGGGGCTGACTGGGGGAAAGCTAAAGTATAGTATCCATGCATACTAGGATAGCCTACACAATGATTTGAATTACTACACATCAGAAAAGCTAACAGTTTAATTTAGGGCTTGGAGAAAGGCTTTTCTTGTTAATTTGTAGCCAGAAACTAGTATATGTCATCGGATGATCTACTACTAGACCAAAACTACAATTTATCCACCCTTAATAATACCATGTGCATTTGGCTTTTTCTGCTAATGCACAGATCCTCATTCGACATCCCATTTAGTGTGTTGGGGCAGAGATTGAACAGACAGCTCTAATGCTCTGTCACATGAACAGAGCTGAGGATATATGTTTAATCTGACAGAGAGTTAAATCAGCTGCACTGCAGGTAAGGCAAAAAGAAGTGAAGTAACGTTCAAAGCCTCCACTGGAATGGTGTAACAAGGCAAAACCTTGCTGAAAATAAAAAGAGATGAGAGAGACCTTTCTCTCTGTGTCCCTGGGCTAGTTTCCAGGTTCTAACTATTAGCATTGGAAATGACTTGATGTAGTTCCATTGTAGGACTGAATCTAATCAATAAATCATCTGTCATGTGTTGTTATTCTACCTGTCATTTGATTATATTTCACTATCTATGTTTATGGTGTTTAAGGGATTTTTTTTCTTGTTGTAGCTTTTCCATCTCATTAGTCCTACATTAAAGTGTTGTTATTTTCAGGTCATAGTAATTGGGACAAAATCAAATTCCATCTGTTTCTGTCAAAAGAAAGAAGTAGAATGAGGTAATTCAACAGGAATTTTCATTTGCTTTATATTGCTTGCCTTCCGCAGCCTCATAACCTCTTCTGATTAGTGATAATGATGATGCTGATGATGCATACAGTATAATAATAATAAATAATAAATTATGACTACATTATTTTTATCAGATCTTTTTAATTGTGGTCTCTTCAATCCACAATTCAATTATAACTAGCATCTAGCATATTCTTATCAATAGGTAAACTGACAAAGCCGTGCAAAAAATCTACAGTATTAATTTAATTTCTCTCATTTAGATTTTTAGTTCTCTAAATGTTTCATATAAGTTAAAAAATGGCACAGTGGATAAATCTAACACACAGTACGAACTAGACATGTCTTATAAGGAACATAAATCCCAGTGGGTAAAGGGTGATTTACACCATAATAAGCTCAGGTTTAGGTATATTCCATTGAGCGTGCTTTATTTTGACTTCGTTCAATAGTGGCAGCTATAAATGCTTCAAAAAAATAGAGATAGTCCCCACAAAATCCACTAATGTTTGAAAGCATTACATGCAGTAAATCTATGTTTTACCAGTTTCTTTTCATCTTTGGTGATCACTGAGTCTTCTGTTGATCTGTGGGTTCATGTACACCTCCATACAGTTCATTTACCCTAGGAAGTTTTCAAACTTTTTTTTTAATTCCATTTATATCCCGCCCTTCTCCGAAGACTCAGGGCGGCTTACAAGCTTAGCAGTAGCCTTCATTCTATGTATATGCCTGCTTATTAGGGCTTTCATACACACCCCAAGCGGCATTATTACAAAGTCAGCTTAATTGCCCCCAACAATCTGGGTCCTCATTTTACCTACATCGGAAGGATGGAAGGCTGATTAGTAAAACTGTCAAGGCTGGACTGTAAGGCAGGCATTCAGGAGAACAACCACTTAGCAGAATCCAAGATTACCAGATTAGCAGTTTTATTATCCCAAGAGTGAACATCTAATAAGACAACGAATTCTAGGGTTTAACAGTACCAAAACACTGATATTGAAATAGAAACTGTAGGATATTTTGTTTGAGTATCTCAAAAAGAAGGTAATTAATAACTATGTTTGCATGATTCACTGAACCACAAACTGGTTAACCATATTTTACCTTTGTTTGCATGTAGATAGATGATAGATAGATAGATAGATAGATAGATAGATAGATAGATAGATAGATAGATAGAGCCTTGGTGGAGCAGTGGGCTAATGCCTCCTTAAGTAACACCAGCTGCCTGCAATTAGTGCAGGTTCGCATCCCACCAGGCTCAGGGTTGACTCAGCCTTCCATCCTTCCGAGGTAGGTAAAATGAGGACCCAGATTGTTGGGGGCAATAAGCTGACTTTGTAAAAATGCCGCTTGGGGTGTGTGTGAAAGCCCTAATAAGCAGGCATATACATAGAATGAAGGCTACTGCTAAGCTTGTAAGCCGCCCTGAGTCTTCGGAGAAGGGCGGGATATAAATGGAATTAAAATAAAAATAAATAAAATAGATAGATACTCTGAGTCCTATACAACCAGTTACAGAGTTAATTCAGTAAAGAGTGACTGATTACTTCTGAATAGCAAGATATGGTGGTGGGTCAGGAATACTTTCATCAAAGTTATGTGGCGGCATTTAAAAAAATAGATTAAAATTTATAGCATTGTGAAAGCAAAAAAAAAAAAAAAGTTCCTGTGAGCCAACAGCATTTTTTCTTTGTATCACATTTTCAGAAAATTAGCATCTTCCAAGATATTTTTCTATTTTTTTCCAATCAGACGTGCTCTCTGATTTGAGTTGATTCTCTGAACTTTCTCCTTTCTTGATGTTCTAGAGGTATCCTAGTCCAAGAGCTTGCAATGAATGGTGGATTCACACAATACACTAAAACATAAGGGGTTTTGGGGGGGGGGGGTTAGATTAGCATGTTAGGTGAGGTCTGCCAATGGTGGCTTTCTCATCAAACTATCCTTAAAATAATGGTTTGTGGCATTGTGTGATCTCAGCTAAATTCTCTCTAAGTGAGACAAAGGCTATATTTGCATAAAACACTTAACCAAAAATCATAGCAGGATGCTATTTTAGTCCCCCACTTCTCACTCCTCTAACTGAAGGGTTCAATTTAGCTTGTTCAAAATTTAGATAGTCACCATTATAATTGAAATTGCAATTTTAAAAAATCACACATAATGATATGGAATAAAAATGATAATATGGTCTCATTAGCGGCAGTCTCTTGCTAAAGGTGTCATATGAACATGACCATGTTACCCACCCTCCAGTGCCCTTGAAATATGGAATACAGAAATAATAAAGTAACAATTCTAGCAGCTTTTTGCTTTCTTCAGTGAAACCTATTTATGGCCTAATTTTAACTAGCAAGCAAAATGTCTACGTTCAGTTACTGAAATCTTATCTCATTAAAAGATATGCAAAATGAAAAAAGCCATAGCCAGCTATAATAAAGATAAAACAGCAAACAATATCCCCATTTTGCAGATAGCACTAGCAGCATCTGTTGGGCTGTGTACATTAAAATCAGCAACATGGTATGTGTGGTATTGCAAAATTTCAATCACAATGCCATTCCCACAGGGTTTCTGATGTTGACATCCTCCATGGACATCTAGGGATGGTGCAACCAATTCAGAAGTGTCAATAATTTAACAGCCAAATGCTCCAGGCAACCTCTCCCAGCCTGATAGTCTCTAGAACTTGCAATTTCCAGAATTGTTTGCCAGATGACCTTTTGGAATTTCAAACTCAACTAACACATTGGAAAATGTCAGCTAATGGAAAGCCTGATGAAGAATTTGAGTCTTGAAGCTATGGAACACACAATCTGTTTGCGGATTAAGAGAGAACCCAAGTGTGAGTATCTCCATAAAAATGTTTATGAACTAGAAATTAAAGCAATTCACTTAGTTTATCTAAGGTTTATAAGGAATTGAGTACAGAGTAGTTTACCTTGGATATGGTTAGGTTAACAACACAGGTTTTGAGAAGCCATGTTAGATACATAGTTTGATGTGGTCCTATTGGAAGAAGGGATTTTCATGAATAGTTTTCCTGAATAGCTATGAATGAATGAGTGAATGAATTCCACTGAGTAGAAATTCTTCATGGAAGCATTCACAGCAAAATTATCTGAAGATAATAACTATGATATGTAATTCTTCCTCTAGCATTAGGTTAATCTAAGTGGTATTCAGATCTCAACAGCTCTGACTTGCTGACTTTGTGTCTTCCCCCAACATTGTAGCATGTTTTGAATGGATCCTTTCCCTATATTTTGGGATTGTCTCTGGTAAAAAATAAATAAACTGATGAAGATAAAGTAGTAATTGCATACTACAAAGTAAACAAGGAATTCCCAGGTGTGATGATGCAAGTGGCTTACTTAAGAAAAAGTTTCCAATGTGGTGTTTGTATATGAAAGGGAAATGGAGTAAGAGAAAGTAAATGTAGTAGCTTCATTTTATTGTTACCCTTTCCTTTAGGTCACTTGGATCACTTATCAACAAAACCCACACATTTTATTGAATTTAAGGTTTGCTATGCTTATCTGTATCTAAGTCCCCTTAATTATGGCTTATTGGGATATTGATATGACTTCCTTCCTTCCTTCCTTCCTTCCTTCCTTCCTTCCTTCCTTCCTTCCTTCCTTCCTTCCTTCCTTCCTTCCTTCCTTCCTTCCTTCCTTCCTTCCTTCCGTCCTTCCTTCCTCAGGGTAAACTGGCTTTCTCTCTGAGCAGTTAATTTCTCTTTAATTCAATACAGTGAAACATTTTACTTAGGCTAGTAAGCCATACGCCCCGCCTCCCCATAACTGTTTGGTTCTGCAGCTTTTGCTTTTCCCTCGCCTCTTTTAATTCAAGAGGCAGGGGGAACAGATGATAGTGACAGCAGAGAAGGATGACTGAGGCTTGAAGGTGACAGAGCCCGGAAGGGGTTACAGCGATAGCCGCGAATGGCTTCGGCGCTCCCTGCCGTCTCGACAGATGCTGAGACAGGAAGGAAAGAAGAGATCCTGAGCTCCTGCTGTGATTTGCTGAAGATCGCGCTTGGGAACAGGGGGAGGGAAGGGAAAGGAAAGGAAATGGGCGGCGGGAGGGCGGGGGGGGGAGGCGGCCAAGGGCAGTGAAAGTACTGTTTCCTTTATTCGTCTTGAATCACTTTCCCTTGTTCTTCCCCCGCCCATAAGGGCCAGGAAGGAGAAACAGCCACTAGTCCCCAAGGCCAGGGACAGCGAAAAGGCTGTCTCTAGGAAATGGCTTCCGGACGTTTAATATCTAGCAAAGCTGACCGGGCGGGTCGTGGGAACTGCCCTTGATTTCCGATGCTTCTGCGACCAGGCTACAGCCCGGAGGAGTGGGAAGCGAGCAATAAAGCCCAGGCGCCGCCGCCGCTCTTGCGAAAGGGAATGTCGAAATAGACTGGGACGAACGATTACTCTTACAGACTGAATTGCCCTTGGCAAGCCATCCGTGCCAAGATGGAGCAGCCTAAAAGAGATGGTGGCAGGCGGTGGGAGACAGCGCTGGGCTAGGCCTATTAATGCAGTTAAAATCCTAACCATCCTCTAGCCGTAATTCTGTGGGTCTTTGGTGTTTTTTTTCTCCTGAGAATGGTGATCTCGCGTCACTGCCTCATGGAACAGATTGAGCCAATGGATTAAGCCATGATGTGCATGATGTGGGGATAAACCTGCTATTGGAAGCCAATTAATGATCTGCCTGATATGCCACCTAGCCATTTGTTGAATCCAACCATGATTAACCAACCATGGCTCATGTGCCGTGTGAATACTGTCAGTAAGTAGCCTTAAGCAAGCTATTAGTCACAATCTAATTCATGATGTGCTCCAACTTCAACTCTAATTAAAAAAAAACTAACTTGTTTTAACATTGTTTTGCTGCTCCAGTAATGGGGCTCTGAATTCTTGGGGGAAGCCATCCAGAAATAGAGGCATGGTTTCCCTCTGTTTTGGGACAGAAACAAGGTAAAACATTGCTGCATTCAGACTTATCATTTTCTCCAAAACAAGCCCCATCTCCACCACCTGGAATTTTTGTCACCACTGGTGCAGTCTTTGGCTGCTGCTAAACCCGGTCTTAAAAGTGCAATAACCAGTTGCCAAACATTTTCCCGTTGTAATATTGAAGGCTATTATAAAAATTACAGAGATAATATATGGGATGTATTTTGAATGCTTGAAATGCATTGTTTGCCATCTAAGTATTATTATTACAGCCTAGCAATCTGCAACCATATGTGAGAAAATAAGTATTGTGCTCATGAAGCCTTCATTAAATAACTAAGGCTATAACAGTAAGTACAATTATAGAAACAAACTAAACATACTTGGAAATCGGGGCTACTTATTTCAGTAAGATATATAGCCAAGAAAATGCTAGATTTTAGCTATTCTAGGATGACACTCTTGTCGCTGTGCTTACTTCAGAGTAAGCATGTAGAATGTTTCAACTTGATAAGGAAATCTATATAATGATGCAAAGTATATAATTATATATATTCTATTACTCAAATTTATTCTTTAAATCTCTCACCTTTCTTTTTTTCAGGATCTCATAAATTCCAACCAGCCACAACTTTCTCAGTTTTACCTCAACTCACTTTTCCTTCATGTATTTGATTTGCTGTTTAACTCTCATCTTGACTTCTCCATCTTTGATACAGTTCAGATTTTTGTATTCAATCCACATTCATTCATCATTTGTCCATTCTCCACCTTGCCTCTTCTTCTAATAGATGTATTTCTTAAATAACCCATTCCCAGTGCATTCAATTCACTTTTACAAGTCTCCTCACACAGCCAACTCCTAAGTGTGTCAATATACTGCATGTACCTTTTGTATACATAGGCACTATAGGGTGAGGTAAGTGTTGACACTGTAATGTCATGACCTTGAGATGCAAAACAGGTTTTGTGCTGTGTTATTTCATTGTCTTTTGGTTATTTACAGACACCGATGTTTAGAGACAGACAACAATAGCTGAAGCCCTATCCTTGCATAGAAGAACAAGTTATTATACTTATGGAATAGGAACAAACTACCCCAAAGCTGACCAGTCTTTTTACCATTAGTAGGAATGCTGACAACTTTTATCTATTTTATCTTCCTAAGAAGTGTTGTGTGAATACTTACTTAAGTAACACTCAAAATAACAAACTTTCTAACTCTTTGCCAATCTATTGTATTTAAAATATCTGGTAGGTATGCAAATGTCACAGTAGATGGCACCACTAGCCAACCTTGGCTGACCTTGGAAAACATAAGCTGGATTGGATCAGTTTGATAGGTAGTTAAACAGGGGACCACAAAGAAATGAAATCCCAGATCTGGGAAATAACAAAGAAACAAAGGAAACAATGGTACTGGATTCCTACGCCAACTGCTCATTGGGCTCCCAGGAAATATTATCTGATGAAGTCTTTATTATTATTTTTAAAAAAACAATAGTACATCTCCAGGATTTTTTTTTTCAGATACAGATCTTCACATCCTGGAATTAAAAAGTCACCATTAAGGAGCAAGGAAACTGCCTAAAGGTGATGGTGGTGGATAATTTGTAACTTCACAACATATGGACAGAAATTTTCCATGTACTTCTGTGCAAATTTCTACTGACAGGAGTAAAAAAATTCACAGCGCCCGTTAGGAAGTATAAAGAAGAAAGCAAGTCACACTTAAAACTATAATATTTTGCATGAAATGCAGGGTGGTGGTGGCGGTGGTGTGTGTGTGTGTGTGAGAACGCTTTCCAATTTTTTCCAAACACCAGCGTGCTTAGGAGGAAGAAAGGTACTCGGCCTTTCCTCAACCAGCCGCTTAGAGGAGGGAAAAGCTAGCTTCCCAGCCGTCTGGTCAGAAGCAAACTCCGAGGCCCTACAGCAGGGGTCTTCAAACTTGGCCCTTTCATGACTTGTGGACTTCAACTCCCAGAATTCCTCAGCCAGCATGGCTGGCTGAGGAATTCTGGGAGTTGAAGTCCACAAGTCATGAAAGGGCCAAGTTTGAAGACCCCTGCCCTACAGGTCCCAATTCAGGTTTCCAGAGCCAAACCGGGCTGACACCCAGGCGGCCCTCCTTCATCTGGCATAGCGGCGCTTCCTGGCACCGGCAAGCCGAAGCCTGAGCGGTTGGCAGAGAAGCCCAATGAGGCGGAGAGGGCGGGGGGGGGGGTGGAAGCGAAGAAGCCCCTTCCCGGCGCGCGCTCCCTGCCTTTTTATCCGGAGATTCTAGCGGCGGCTAGCGAAGACCCCACTTTCTTACTGAGGCGTCGGGCGCTAGAGGGCGGGCGGAGAGCTTTCCTTCTTTCCCAAGCTGCTTGCTCGGCTTTGTTATTTCTTTCCCCCCTCCCCGGCCTGGTCCCTCCATTTCCTGTCTGGCTTTGTGCGGGCGACGGATATGGGCAGCAGCCTCTTCAGGTGTGTCTGCTACGGGCTGGTTTCCTCCTTTCCCGCGGCGGGGCTGGCAGGAGGGCGCGAGCAGAGGCGGGCGCTCCGGCGCATCATGTGACGAGAGCCCCTTTGCTCTCTCTCTCTGGCGGCTTGCCTCGTATTCCCGCCCGCCTTCCCTTTCCTTTTTTTTTTTCCTTCTTCTTCTTTCGGGGAAGCCGCCGCCGCCGCCGCCGCTTTCGCTCCGACTTGTGGAGGCGGCTGTCTCGGCTCCAAAGGGCGGCAAGCTGACCAGGTCGCTCCCTCCTGGCGACATGGACAGCCCGTTGAGCGCGGCGACGACGACTGCCGGTCTTTTCAGCTGCCTCCGGGAGCTGCTCGGTTGAGGCGCAAGCCACTCGGCTCCAGTCTCGGGCGGCGGCGGCGCCTGCAGCCGAAGAGAGAGCCGGGCACACAAAGGCGCGCCCGGCTCGGCTCGGCTCGGCTCCTCCTCAGTCTTTCCAACTTGGGTAAGTTTTTTTCCTCCCTCCCGCTTTCCCCCCTCCCTCCATTTTCGCTCCCCCCTCCTTTTTCACAAAGGGAGGCTCCACCTGTTGAAAGCCTGGAAACCCCTCCCGGGATTGCTGATTTGCTGATCCGCCGAGCAAACAAACAAGCCAGCCGGCCTCTCTCGGAAGCTCTCGCTCGCCGCTTTCCAATTCCGAGGACGGCTTCCAAGTCGGTGTGGCCCGCGCTCGTCTGTTCGCTGGAAGGAAGTTCGGAGCTTCAGGACCGCTGGGAGGCAGGCAGGCAGGCAGGAAGGGTAAAGAGGACTTGATTTCTCTCTCCCCCCGTCTCCCCCCGGTGTATTTCAGTGTGGCGATCGCCGCTCCTTTTTTTCGGCTTTTCTCGAAAGAAGAAGCGATCGCCCTTCCACGTTTTTGAACGGCAGATGGTTTCCATTAAGGGCAAACTCCTGGCTTTCCCCGCCGAACTTAGGTGGCTGGCGGTGCTGCGATTAAAGCTCGTTGGAAGCATCAGGTTTAGTTACGTGTGAAACTTTCTCAAGGTCTGCGGTGGGAAAAGAGATTCTCCTCCCCCCCCCCCTTCCCATCGCGCCTGTCACCACTGAATGCTTAGGGAAGAGGATTGGATTGAGGAACCGGGGACGGCAGGAAGTTTTTCAGTTCCTTTTTCAGAACCGGGGAAGAAAGATTTCTTTCCTAGAGTTTGTGCCTGTGGATACTTTCGGCATATCAAGCTTTGGTGGAGCAGTGGGCTAATGCCTCCTTAAGTAACACCAGCTGCCTGCAATTAGTGCAGGTTCGCATCCCACCAGGCTCAAGGTTGACTCAGCCTTCCATCCTTCCCAGGTAGGTAAAATGAGGACCCAGATTGTTGGGGGCAATAAGCTGACTTTGTAATAATGCCGCTTGGGGGCCCCGAAAGTCCTAATAAGCAGACATATACATAGAATGAAGGCTATTGCTAAGCACATTGATTTGTGCTTTAGATTGTAAGCCGCCCTGAGTCTTCGGAGAAGGGCGGGATATAAATGGAATTTAAAAAAAAAAGCTGATGTTATCGTGCCTTAGAATCCGCCAGTGATAGAATTATGCACACATTCAGCTCCCATTCATTCCTCGCTGGTGGGAGTCGTTGGTTTGAGCAGCATTCAGCCACTTGGACTTGAGATCTCTTGCCCCTGTTTTGACACTGTCTTGAGATTGAAGGCAGATTGGGGGCTTGCGTTGGGGAAAAAAAAGGCAAAGGTTTAAAACTGGCTCATAAAACAGTTCTCTTATTTTGCTGAAGGGAACTGGGCTCCGTACTCTGTGAGTCACTCAGTTTATTTGCTTCAGAACAGGGTAGTTTTGTCTTTGGGGGGGGGGTTTCCTCTGCAGTTATCCAGGTGAGTCTTCCATGCGTGAGATTGTGACACCTGCAGTTTGTATGGAAAGGTATTTCATTGGCTTGGCAGTTAATTAGCTGCTAAAGGGAAGATAACCCTTGTAGGACTAGGGTACACATACTACAAAATCAATCTCTGTGCTTGAATATTTTATGCCCACACCAAAGACAGACATTAATAACCCATAGTGGAAGTTTTATCCACTAGGTTTTATGTTCTACTCATTCTGTCTGAAATTCAGCTGTCTAGGTGGCTTAGAAATTTGGATTGTTTCTCAGTTGCTTTCCCAAAAAATGAAAGGCAGTTACTCTCTTTAACTTATGCTTGCCTGATTTACCTGGCTAGATTCAAGTTTCTCTAGTATCTCTTCCCACAATCCAGCATATCAGCACATTTTGTGGACAAAAATTGCTGGCTCTCTTTTTTCCCCTTTTTGCAGCTATACAAATATTACAATGAAGCAAGGTGCTTCTAGAGCAGCAATCTTGCCATGGTGTAGGTAGTTGCACTTTGGACAGGCTTACTCAGAAGCATACCCTGTTGAACTTCACATATGGAACTCCCAAGAAGCTATGACAGGCATGTATAGGATGAACTAGTTTAGTATTCCCCACCCTTCTTTGTGTTTAGACATTTTCATGTTTAATTTTTAAAGAACTTTCCTCTTCCTGGTAAATTTTGGATTTATTCCTAACACAGAATTTACACAGTAGCATCCTTCCAGAGGATGATTGCCAAAAAGTGATCAGTGGGTTAGAGTCTAATTGCTTCTCACATGCTGGGCTTCGAGATCATGACATAGCAAGGTTAAAAATACAATTTAGTGCATAATTGAAAATAGTGCTAGCACAACAACTCCACCATAAAAAAGGAGGAAAAGCCTGATTTTGAAGAGAGAAAGATGAGACAAGTGACTGGGAAACTGGGGGTGATGAGATAATAGCGCTTCTCCTTTGGGTTACAAGCTTTTGTGATAAGAGTAAAACCTAGGGATGTAAATGCTGAAACAATAACTGGTTATAGGTTGTGGTCTAGACTTAGTCATCTTGAAATCAATGGAACTTGTCCAGGGCCTTTTTATAAATCTGAAAGACATAGGGCACTGTGTCCATTTCAGTACCAGCCCCTCCCCACTTGCTTTGCGGCATCCAATATTGTATATGTGCATGTGTGTTAATTTTAGTTTAATATTTTGTCCATTGAAGAAGTTGCTGAGTAACTGAGAATGTGTGGGAAAGACTTTAGTAACCCAATATATTGCAATACAGTTCTTATCACTGTGTTTCAAAATATTTGTGTTGATGCCTTGATGTTGATCCATCTTCAGTTTCAAATGGAATATTTTCATCAGGACCCACTTTATATTTGAGATTACAGCATTTGCTGCTATTCTGCCCCTCCACCTTTAGAAGACTTTGAATTGACCCCATGGTTGAGCATCATTTAATGCTATTCTGGACAGTTCTTTGCACTGTTTCCCATTGCAGAATTCTGGGGCAGATATGGAGAAAATATAGGGTACATTTATAGTTGATAAATCTTGCTATTTGAACATCAGTTATTTTTATTATTTCACTTTCTAACATATAGGCTTAATGATAAGTAAAAGAGATGGTTTGCTTAAGGATCTTTCTTGCTATTCCCTCTATTAATTATTTTCTGGTGAAATCATACAGTATAGACTGGGGTGTCAAACTCGCAACATCATGTGATGTATCGTGACTTTTTTGCCTTTTCCGGCAATGGGGTGGGTGCAGTTTTGCCATGACGCATCTGGCCCATGGGCCTGCAGTTTGATACCCCTGGTATAGACAGATAAGCTAGGTTCACACTGGTATTTTTCTTGTTTCTGGGTTAACACATTGCTATTATGGTTTGTAAACCTTGTTTTGCTAATGTCATGTGAATCCTGCCAATAAAATAATACATTCAGAAATATGTAATTATGCAAACCTTGCTTTAATGTCATATATGTACAAGGATATAGTTTAGGAATATGGATATAATAATTCCTTACAAGGTATAAGAAAATTGTTGAAATGTCTTTGATGATTCACTGATATACAGGAAGTATGTCAAATTAGAAAGTGATTGATTTTATGAAGCGTTTCCTTGATTCCTTTCACTTTCATGATTTCAAGACTACAACAAATACTAGTTGGATTTGATTCTCTCACTACATCTCTTCAGCTTTGCTTCACTTCCTACAGCCTTGACTCAGAGTTCATTTGGGATTGCTGCCTAAATATTAAAATGGTAGGTTTCTTGCTAATTAATTTGGGCCCAATCCACTAGGATTTTGTTTAAGTTGCATTTAAAATAATAGAGGCTGGAGAGAATGATTACTGTTCTCTTGCCCAAACACTCCTCATTTCTACAGGTGGGATATATTTATTATTTACTTTGGGGTTGTTTTTTTAAATGTATCGTACTATTTCCCAAAGAACATAGACATTTAATCATATAAATACTTGAATAAAGGCATAAATTAAAACAAGTACTAGAACTTCCAAATAAAGATCAGGATACAAAATTCAGAGGACCAGGAGATTAATAAGGAGCAGGAAATTGACAGGCCACCAGCCATCCCAAGGGCTGCATTATATTTTTAGACTCCCATGCTAATTAGCAAAACCAGGTCTTAATACTCTGGAAAACCTGAGTGGGGGCTCCTGTGGGTTAGAATATTTCATAGGGCTGGAGCAGCAACTGAGAATGTTCTCCTCCTATATCCTTCTAGCCAAAACTCCTTGGCTGATGGGAAACACAGCTTGTCTAGCTGGGATATGTTAATGTTAATTGGGACAAGACTGTTCCTCTGGTATTCTGGTCCCATGCCATGAAAGGCTTTAAATGTCTAACACCTTCAATTGGATCCAGAGGCAAACTGGTACCCAGAGCAGCTTGCGTAGCTTGTGTTATATGCAACATCAAAGGGGCACCCAAAACTGCTCGCACTGTTGTAATTCTGCACCAGTTTCAGCTTCCTGATACTCTTCAAGGATAGTCCCAAGTAGAGCACATTGCAGCAGTCCATCTCAGAGATGGACAGGGTATATGATTCACTGAGAGGAGAGCTTCTTGATCCCAGAAGGGATGTAACTGGCACACAACCCAAAGACCAATAAACAAAGACCCAACTATGACTTCCACTTGTACCTCAAGCAAAAATCATGAGTCCAGGAGCTGCCTACCCATAGTCACTCTGTCTTAGTAGGGTTCAGAAGAAGCCTGTTATCCCCCATCCAGGCTCCCTCGGCCCTATCAGGGCACTGAGAAAGGATATCCATAGCATATTACTTTGCTTTTAGTTTTAAAGGGAGCTGAAATGAAATGAAATAGGTATTAATACAGATCGAGCAGAAAGGGAAAGAAAGGATCCAGTTGGCCTATACCAACCTACAATCAGGCAACAATTTTTACACTCAATTTATATTGTAGATTTTGTTAAAGTTAGGCCAACTCCATTTAAAATATTTTGTAATAATTGTAGGGCTTTATCACTTGTTTGGTCCTGCTTAAATCGGGACCTTCATTTTGCTCTGTAAGAGGGATTTTATTCATGTTGAGAATGCTGTGGCTCATGTGTGCAAAGTCTTTGTGTATTTTTTGTGTGTGTGTCTACCTATTTGATTATAGTTGCAAAATGGATTTGTTCTCATTATGAACTTTGCTAGCCCTTGCCTCAAAGTTCTATTTGTATCTTTAGGACTGCAGTCATTTTAACACTTTCCTAGGAATAGTCTCCATTAAACTTAACAGGGCTTTCTTCTTGGTAGACCTATACTGTAAATCTCTTTTAACAATCTCTGATCATTCTTATGCCTCATATTTTGCAGTAGAATAGAATGTCCAAGTACAATGCAGACTGTTCCTTACATAATCACAGAGATTTTTTTAAATGATTCTTTGTTGTATGGCAAACTAATGAATTTATCTCTTCACTCTTTACACACAGTTTCAACAAGGTTAGGGTACTAGATCAGTACCAGTTGATAGCAGTTTGGACAGCAAGTCACTTATGAACTTGCTGGCTTCAGGCTTATAAATGTGCAGTATTTCAATGCCCAAGTTAAATGAAAATTTGGAGGAAAGGAAGACTTTTTCTGCTGCCATTAATTGAGATTCAAAAATATTTTCTTAAAAATTAGTGGTTATTAAGATTTCTAGTAATAAATACAAACTATTAACCTTTGTATTACAGATACCTATTAAAGATCAGTACAAGGATTGTATTAACATACATAATATACAAATTTAACATGTCAAGTTATTTAATCATCAGGGCAATATTTTTATTTACTTTTTTAAATTTATCCTTGCAACTAATGCATTTGAATATGGCCAATTTCTTCCATGTAAACTATAACATCATGCAATAATAGTATAGTTTTCTTTTTTCTTTTTAAAATTCTTCCACAATTTTTTAAAATCTTTCCAGTTTTCATTTTCTTTTTGCTGAAATTTCTTTTTTAACTCTTTTGCAAGAACAGTATGTGTATATGTACTCACACCCACACAGATGTACATAATAGGAACAGAAGTGATTCATTCATAAAGATAACTAAATAATTGAGAGAAACACTGTTCTTTCTCATTGCAGTTCATTATGATGATGTCATAGATCCCTGAAAAAGATTTCCTGAAAATCTTGGTAAGGCAAGACAATAAACATAACTCTACAGATAATTTGTCCCACTTTAAAGTTCACATAGATTCAATAGGAACTTTTTCATTACTCTGACTTCACTAGATAGTCTGATTGAAACTGTAGTTTCTAGAGACTTACCTTGTTGCTTGGCTGTTTAACATTACTTTTTGACATTGTTCATTCAATAAGCTTGATGTCCAATAATTGTTAGATCAGAATTTTAAAATAGATCATTTAGTATTTTAGCTGGATTAGCAACATTGCTAGGAAGTTCATTCCACATACAGTTCTGAAAAGGAGGGTCAAGCTAATTTTATATAAAATCTGGGCATCAAATAATGCCTGTACCTTTTACACTTTGTTTTTGCATTAACTGGGGTTAAAAATTGTAAATCAAGTTAGAGTTTTGGTCATCAGATGGGGGGTGACAGATCCCTACCTAGAATGGCCATGGCTTTGGTTGTGCCTCCAACAGTTTGATTCTTTTTCAAAATTAGGTAGAAGAGTTAATTTTAGAAAAGTTGGTTTTAGTGATCTCATCAAATCTACAATGTTAAGAAAATTTGTGCCTTTTAGTTTGGAAAAGTAAAATTGTGCAGGAGGATGAATTGGTGACATAAAGCAAAATAAGTATAATCGGACATAACTGAATGATGGGTAATTCAGCAAAGCACTTTGTATATGAGAGTTTTCATGATTATTATAGCATTTTAATTTTCCTTGAACTTCTCTCTTATCTGTAATAACAGAAATAGTGCTACATGGGTAGTAATACATAAAGCAATAATAATAATAATAAATAAACATTGCAGGCTTTTGAAGTACTGCCAAAATGCTGAAGCAATGTTGCCAAATATAATATTCTTAATAGCAGTGTCATAATATGTATAGATATTTTTCTTCTAGTTGTGCTTTCATTCTTCAAACAGAATAAACCTCTATAGATGAATGTGCACTGCAGGACAATGCAGTTATCGTATTTAAGGCCTGATCATAGTAATTTTTATTAACTACAGAAAGGTTGCCTGTAGAACAAATACTTTTGGATGATTTATAGACAGAATATTCAGAGAAAAGCAAAATGAAACGAAGAAATACTTGCAGTGTACTTCCTTTGCCAGTTGTAAAATTTCTGAAATCACTGAAATAAAGTGATGAAGTTTATGCTGTTTGTTTTGACCCAAAACTAGTTTTTTCTATATATGGCACTTTTGATTTCAGTGTCCAAGATTTTCATACTCTGCACATGTTTAAAGTGAAAAGCATAACCTGAAGCCAGAGATCATGTTATCTCTGAATACCTTAGATATGGCTCCAGAGTCCTTTTATTAAATTGTAATTTTGAATGAGACAAAACACAAAAAGCATTAAATGAATAATTAAAAAATGTCTTGTTAATATCCATAATTAAATTAAACTTAATTATATGTAGAATCATAGCGATGGAAGGGATCTTATAGGATATCTCATCCAATCCCATGCTCAGTATAGAATCCATTATATAGAAAATCTGAGATTTTTCTTTTCTTTTGGTTTGTGAGCTGAGTAATAATTTTCCCTAAATCCAAACCTTTCTTTTTATTTGCTGTACCTTTATTTGCTGTACCTTTAAGGGAAAGATAGAAATACAATAGTTCTACATCATTTACCCATCATTTCCTTCTTGGTCAAGCTATGGTCATTTCCTTCCTTCCTTCCTTCCTTCCTTCCTTCCTTCCTTCCTTCCTTCCTTCCTTCCTTCCTTCCTTCCTTCTCCAAAGAATGGTTTCTTTTTCTCTATATCGTCTTTTCTTTTAATCCAGAAGAAAGCTAAACCTGCGTCCTTCTTTCCCAGGCTAGTAGTAATATTCCAGTTCTGTCGAATGATTCTTTGTCTCCTTATGATCAGAATTCTCTTTTCCACTTTCTTTACAAAAACACAACCTGCTGTTTCTTCCATTCTCAAGTTAAGCTATGCCCACTGCTCTCCTTTGGTATAAGTATGTGTGAATGCTGTATCTTTAAACTTTCTGCCCTTTTCAGTCTGGTGAGAAGCCTTGACGCTCTTCATCTTTCTTTCATTTAACTAATGTTCTAAAGTCCCTCCAGACTGGTATTTTTTTTTAAATCACTGTGTCAGCCTTTCATTTGTTAACTGCTTAAAGTATCTGTCTTTGCCATTGTAAACTATTAACTGTATGATTGAGGGCAAAGTAATTATTTGCTCATATGCAATTGCCTGTGTGTCATTAATGTCAGATATTATCTTATAAAATAATTGATTGGAAAATACCTTAGAGGTTATCTAGTCAGACTTCCTGCTCAAAGCATGATCCACTAGAATACTTTTCACAGGTAATCATCAAAAACAGAACTTACTATTTCATAGAGCAGCTTGTTCTATCTGCTGACATCCTTAAAGTCAACAAGTTAATAATAATAATAATAATAATAATAATAATAATAATAATAATAATAATAATAATAATAATAAAGTTGGAAGGGACCTTGGAGGTCATCTAGTCCAACCCCTTCCTCAGGCAGGAAACCCTATACCATTTCAGACAAATGGCTGTCCAGCCTCTTCTTAAAAACTTCCAGTGTTGGAGCATTCATTGCTTTGGGAGGCAGGTTGTTCCACTGGTTAATTGTTCTAACTGTCAGGAAGTTTCTCCTTAGTTCTAGGTTGCCTCTCTACTTGATTAGTTTCCATCCGTTGCTTCTTGTCCTGCTTTTGGGCGCTTTGGAGAATAGCTTGAGTCCCTCTTCTTGTGGCAGCCCCTTAGATATTGGAACACTGCTATCATGTCACCCCTCATCCTTCTCTTCATTAGACTAGACCAGGGGTAGGCAACCTTGGCTCTTTTATGACTCGTGGACTTCAGCTCCCAGAATTCCTGAGCCAGCATGGCTGGCTCAAGAATTCTGGGAGTTGAAGTCCACGAGTCATAAAAGAACCAAAGTTGCCTACCCCTGGACTAGACATACCTAATTCCAGCAACCGTTCCTTATATGTTTTAGCCTCTAGTCCCCTAATCATCTTTGTTGCTCTTGATGTATTGCTTGAGCCTATTTTCTATTTCAACTACTAGGTTTGCTTTTGTCAATAAACCCCTGGAAATTATTATTGTTATCAATGACTTCTGTCCGCTAAATGAGACTTAGTGGTTACTTCTGAGTTACTACCCAATGCATATACTACATTCTGTTAGTATAGCCATGCCACTTGAATCTATCCAGACTATAGTTTGTCCTATTAAGTGGTTTATTCAGAGATCAAAAACGAGTTCAGGACTAAAGGTTTACAAATAAAACAGTTGTTGTGGTCTGTCTTTGAAATGTAGCTAGTGGTTATAACTGCTAGAGCAGACATGTTAAACTTGCGACATCACGTGATGTCAAGCAACGTATCGGGATGGTTTTGCCATTGCCTGCAATGGAGTGAGCGCGGCTTCCGCAAGATGCATCTGGCCCATGGGCTGGCAGTTTGACACCCCTGTGCTAGAGCTTTCCTGGTGAAGAGAATAGGACCTACTGAAGGAATGTAGAGAAAAGAAAATATCTCTTAATATCAGACCAACTAGAACTAAATTATATTTCTTGTAATGTATTGGAGTTTTTGCTTGTACAGATTCACGTGTCTGTTTAAATGCTGCATTAACGGTTGCTCAATGGTGTGTATGTGTAACGGTTACTGACTAAGCCAGACTAGTTGTCTCCAGGGATATCATTGGTAGATTTGGGGCGGGAATGGCCTCCTTCAAATCTATTGGTCACTGCCTAGAGGCCAACCATATAAATAGCTGTGCAGCAGCCACTATTTCAGTTCTGTTCTGTTTGACTTCAGTAAAGCATGTTGCTGTTTTGAACCTTCCGTCTTGCTCAATGCCTGCAAAGAACTAGCTACACAACATTTCTCATAATTGATCTTTCCAGAGATGGGGTTAGATAAAGCAGGAAGAGCTTGGTGGGAGAAAACAAGATGCAGAGAGGTGAACTGGTAGGATATTCATGACTTTTGCAGCCTTTCTCTTTTAAAAAAAAAGTTCTGTTTTTTAGAGTGCAATTTCACGTCTTCTTTCTCTCGTTGGCTCTTTCACTTTAATTCTCTCTATAGGGCAAAAGAACCTGTAATATCTCATTTTTTTCTGACTTTCAAGAAGTCTGATGACAAATGTATCAGTAACATTTTTCCTTGAACCTTTTTGGTTATCTAATAAAAGTTGAAACATGTTTTTAGTGAGCTTTTTTTTTAAAAAAAAAATATGGCATCTATATATTAAGGAAGCCTATCATATACTTTCCAAATTCTTGGGGTGCTATTCCATGCTCCCACAAGTTATCTTTGTTCTTTTTTTTCTGTGCAGATGATCACATTTTCAAACAAAATGCTTTAGATCAGGGGTGTCAAACTGCCGGCCTGCGGGCCAGTTGCATCATGCAGAGGCTGCACCCACTCCAGCTCCAGCAATGCAAAAAAAAGTCACGATATGTCATCACACGTCACGTGATGTGGCGAGTTGGACACCCGTGCTTTAGATCATTGTCATCAACTACCTCTACTTTTAAGAAAGATGATGGGTGGCTAATAAGTATTGTAGAAGATGATGAGTGTTCTACAAGCAAGGCTCTCCTTTGTAGTTTGTCAACTTCTTACTGGTCAGGATTTTGCCTGTCTCTACTTTAGGAAAATCATTCAACATGCTTTTCAATCTGTTCAGTATCTATACACTGTGGAAAGCTTAGTAAAATCCAATAGGTATTATCAAAGAGTATTATGCAAAGTCCGTTGTACTAATTTGGAATTTCCAGAAATGAATAAATCAGTTTAGGTCATCTTGAAGTCAATACTGCATGTTTTAAGAATTCAGAATTGGTCTTTAACTGCCTTGCTGTATATTCTTGGCAGGAATTGCTTTCCTAACCTGAATTAAAAATCTATTTTTTGAACAACAAAATTTTCCCTTTTCTTTTTCTTAATAATCTATAAAGCAGGAGTATTCAGTGGTATGAGGTCAGAGCTGACATTAAACTTTTTTTGGTGGAATAAAAACCACAGAATGGGAGCAGAGACTGAGTCACATGTATGTTGGAAGCATCAAGATTTCTCCCCCCCCCTGTTTTCTAGCTTTTGTGGACTGGGTGAGAGATTTTTATAATTTTAGAAGCTTGGTTTAAAATTGATTTAAGCCTATTTTAGAACTTATTTGTGTTTTCTGCTTCCAAATGATGGAACTTATGCAGCCAGGTTTTAGCAGTTGCAAGTGTAGCACACCTGGAAAATGGGGGAAAAAAGATTCAGCTTCAACCCTGCAAAGTTAGAGGCAGGACTGTTTGTCTTATTCCAGAGTCTAAAATCTTGTTAAACATTCTAAAGCTCTTTTAAACTGGTGTGAATTCTCTCTTTTTGTTTTCTTGTTACAGTGCTGTAAAAATAGATTTTTATAATCTACTTCCCTTTTGTGTACAAGACCAAAATAAAAATACTTTGGCTTTATATTTCTTTAGGACATTAGGAACAAAACTAATGTATTGTGGCTTTTTATTTCTTTAGGATATTTATAGCTCACATTTTGACAAAATTTGCAAAGCTGCCAACAGTCTATATACATTTTTTTTAAAAAATGCATCAGTCATTACATTATTAAATATACATTCATAACAACGTCAACAATCTCACATTCCATTGTGGAGATAAATATTATTGAAAATGAACAATATAATATACTAAGAGGTCAGAAATTATTGAAGAAAATGCCAGACAAGGCACTCTGGAAAAGTTATTTTTAAAGTAGAGTGCCATCAGAGACACTTCCCAGTCCTTTTCTTTATCTTAGATTTCAGGGGTGGCATAAAGTATAAGATTTTGACCCTCTCAAAAGTCTAGCTCAGGGGTAGGCAACCTCGGCTCTTAGCTGACTCAGGAATTCTGGGAGTTGAAGTCCATGAGTCATAAAAAAGCCGAGGTTGCCTCCCCCCTGGTCTAGCTAGATAATATGTGAAGGAATTTTTTTAAAATAAATTTTCTTTGAAGCCTTAAAGAGGTTTTTGAAGTTAAAATAAGCATTCTTTTGCCTGGAAACCAGTGCAGTTGAATAATATATTTAAAATGGTTTGCATTAAAAGTATTACAGCTGTGATCCAGACTTGCTAAAAACATTCAGTCCATTTTGAAGAGAAGAAACATATATAATGTATTTGAATAATAATTTAAATAGAGGAAATGTTGACCTCTAAAGGAAGAGTTGATAACATGAAGCATAAGGAGATTTGCCTTGGATGGATTCAACCAGCTATTAAATAAAATGGACCAATTTGCCCTTGGTTACTTTCATCAGCCCAAAGATCCTATTCACATATTTTAGGGAAACGCTTTGAAGTAAGACGGGCTTTTGTAATAAACATATTGGTAATAGGGATGCCTAGAGTTGCATTTTCTATGCAGGACAAACTTCTCAGGATTGTCTCTTTCTTACAGTTAAAGTACTCTCAATGTTGGTATTTGTGCCAATTCAGTTGGATTAATTTTAACATCATCATAAATCCAGGAATCATGGAATTGTTGGATTGTGGGAGCTTTTTGATAAAAACAGATGGCTGGGATATTGCGGCCAAGACATTCTCAAGTTGTTCTGGTCTTTTACTTGCTTTTCCACTTCCAGCTTTCCTGGATTCATTCCAAGAATATGACTCTTACTCTGGTGAAATTTCTTATAAAATATATTTTTATAAAAGAATGGGGTCTATTTTCTGTAAGCAAGATTAAAATGAGATATCCTGTGTCTCTTGTCTCGCAATAACAAAAGTTTGATTAATTTAGGTGAGAGCTGATTCTGTCATATTCTGATGAATGTTAAATGAATGTTAAACTTGAGTAGTTGCATAAAAATATTGGGGGGGGGGGAAATAGTGAACCGTAAACCATGAATGGAGAAATAAATGAAATAGGTTTTTCAAAAGGGTTCCTCTGTGGAATAATGTATAAGCCACCAATTTAGAGTGAATTTTCTGGGAAATCACATCCATTGTTTCTATTTTGGGAAATACGAGTTGGACATTATGTGAGGTGAAGTCCAACCAATGAAGTGAATCACTGCTATAGGAAGTAGCATTGTAGGGAGGGGCTGTGTAGCTCATTAAATATGCTACAAACAGGAGTCAGTGGGTTTTCTTGTTTTTTGGTCATTAACCCAACATTGTTAAAATTCATAATATAAAATGTAGAATCAGAAAGATGTTACATCTAGTAGGATTCCATTTGTTCTGTTCTTTTGTAGATATAATGTATTATCCTATTGTAAGTGCATAATAGAAGGGACGCGGTGGCTCAGTGGGTTAGGACGCTGAACTTGTCAGTGGGTTAGGACGCTGAACCTGTTACTCGTCCCAGCTTCTGCCAACCTAGCAGTTCGAAAGCACATAAAAATGCAAGTAGACAAATAGGGACCACTATGGTGGGAAGGTAACAGCGTTCCGTGTGCCTTTGGCATCTAGTCATGCTGGCGACATGACCACGGAGACGTCCTCGGACAAGCGCTGGCTCTTCGGCTTTGAAACGGAGATGAGCACCGCCCCCTAGAGTCGGAAACGACTAGCACGCATGTGCCGGGGAACCTTTACCTTTACCTTTTTAAGTGCATAATATCTGCCTGCATAATGTTTGTATTTGCATAAAATATGCTATAAGTGCAGAACAGTTTCACTAGAACAGCACTAGGATGGGTGTTACATAATAAAGTTAAATAAACCACTCTGGGGACTTGTATTCATATTCTGTTTGGGCTTAGGTTTAAGCTAGTATAGGATACATAGCCATTGGAGTAAGCTCTTAAATCAATATAATGAAAGAGAAAAGTAGACAGTACTAGTCAAGCATTGATTTTATTTATGCCAACAGTTTCTGCATGGCTTCTTCTTGGTAGTTTAGGTTAGAGGCAAAGTCTCTATCCCACTGAGTATAAATGGCCGAACAAATTTTGTAAAGCTGTGAATTTATTAGAATAACCCTACAGTATTTTAAAGATCAAGAATTCAGATACTAGCAATATGGATGTTTTTCTGTCTCAGAGGAGGTGTGAAGACAAAGTTCCTGAAAAATAGTAATTCACACTTTATTTTCTCTAATATGCAGATAGTGAAATACTTGCATCTTATCACTTTGGGGTGAGATGCAAGTAAAGAGATCAAATCTTATTTACAAAGCATGGTGTTAGGGTTGAAACTAGTAAGTGAGTGTTCTTGCTACAGAGATAAGCGTTTTGTAAACAAGGAACAGATGCTAGAAACCTTGAAGGTCAGAAATAATCAGCAAGACCTGTGGTGGGATTCAAATATGTGAACAACCGGTTCTCTGTGTGTGAATGCCACTTCCAGAAGTCCATTCTGGGCCTGGGCAACAAAAAATTAGCTACCAGTTCTACCGAACTGGTGCGAACCGGCTGAATCCCACCACTGAGCAAGACTGTTGTTGAAATGATGAGGGAAGACTCAAGATTTAAACTAGAGGATTCCATGGAGCTGTTAGGCCTAAAATTTCCTCACATGTGTGGCTTATAATTCTCTGCAGTAATTCCAGATGTCTACCGTTTCTTTGATTGATTGGGAATGTGGACTGTGGAAAGAGTTTAATTTCATTACCAGATATGCAGACTTTACTCCTGGTGGATCAGCACATACTCTCTTTTTTCTTGAATATGTGTATCTAAAGGATTGTTTTTTTGTTTATAGCATACTATGGAATTCCAAAATGTGCTGTGGCCTGTCAACTATGATTGATGTTCTTTGATGGCTGAGTGAACCTGAATGGATTGAAAAACTTTATTAAGCTAATAAAAACAATAGTATTATTTATTCTGTTTTCTACTCCTGCACATTCTAATCCTGTGGGAGTGGGAAAAAATTATTTCTTTTGTACAACTCACAATACTGGGAAAGACGGAAGAAAAGAGAAGAGGACGAGCATCAGCAAGGTGGATGGGTTCAATTACAGGAGCAATGAGTACACAAGGAGCAGTTGAAAAGGAAGGGTGAAATTAAATTAAAATTGAATTTAAATGCCTAGTAAGAACGTGTTTTATGGAAGAATGGATTGTGACTTTTTAGTGTAGTCAGACCTACTTTCCTTTGTAGATCTTTTGTAAGAGTTGTGGTGGCACAGTGCTTAGAATTACAGTATTGCAGGCTAATTCTGCTGACTGCCAGCAGTTCGATTCTCACCAGCACAAGGTTGACTCATCCTTCCTTCTGAGGTTTGTAAAATGAGGAGACAGATTGTTGGGGGCAACATGGTGACTCTGTAACCTGCTTAGAGAGAGGGTTATAAAGCACTGTGAAGTGGCATATATAAGTGCTAATGCTAGCACTTCCCTAACATAAAATGCAAAAAGCTTCCAGAAACGTAACAGAATCTAATGAGATGTCAGTGATCCTTCGGATAGCTCAAATGATTATAATTAATCCTGTAAGATGTTAGCTTTTTTGGAGTGATGGCTGTCCAGAGCATTTTCATAAAATGGTGCCTGGGACTGGAAAATGTAGTTTACCACTGGAAATTGCAGCTTTTGGTGACCTGTTGCCCTTCTTTTCTGAATCTCAAAACCAGTTAGTGGTTATGGCACTTGACAAGAAACCAAAGAACTCTGAGAACTAGTCCCACTTTAGGTATGAAAGCAAGCTGGGAGACTTTGGGTCCAGTCACTCTCTTCCAGCCCAGCCTACCTCACAGGGCTGTTGTTCTGGGGAAAATAGGAGGAAGGCGTTATAGATATGCCTTGAGTCATAAAGCAATAAAGGTGAGATTAAAAATAAAATAGATTAATAAACTTCACTGAAATAGCCACATTGTGTAATTTTATACTCTTGGTAAAAGAAACAGTAAATATCTGTACAACTTGCTAATAAAGGTATAGCATTGCTCAAGATACCATCACAAGTTCAGTGAATCCTTTTCACATGACTCAGCTAACTATGACCAATCTTTCTCCTGTTTGATTTCATAATAACCTTTGTAATGGCCAGCACATACTTGTCTTTCTGTTGGGTTGGAGCTGTTATAAATGGGATGTGTGAAGATTCATGGTCCCCCCACACCACCACTGCTTTCTAATCAACTTTGTAGAGTTCCTCATCCTGTCTTTCTGGAACATAGATAAATTATAGTAACCTATTGTAAGCTGTAATTACTAGCCAGAGCATGAAGATCTGCAGGATAGAATATTCAACAGTTGTAGCTTTGTGATTTTGTTAAAGCTACTTTAGACAGGAGACTAACTCAGTTTATGGGAGAAAGCACTGTGTATTACTAGCTTCACTGTGGATTATCGTTTGAGTTTGATGTTTCATTAAAATATTTATTGTAGTAAACTTAACTGTATACGTACAGTATGTTTTATTTCAGTGCAGCATTCCTTTTTCCATCTTATTTTAATCTAAGCATTTAAAATACATTGTTACATTTTTGTAAATTACAACAGACACTATTTTTTCCTACAGTATTTTAGTTGCTGTAAAATTTTGCTTGTTAATTATAATTTTGGTATTTGTGCTATGTGCTGCTGCTGTTCAGAAATTATAATATACAGATATTCTCTGTAAGGGATGTTAAATTTATTTTTCTCAGCTGAAGCAATTAGTCACTGTGTTTTCATTTCAATCCTCAGCCCTGCAAGTGCATTTCAGGTAACTAAACAATTGCTAAATTGTTAGTGATCCTTGCTGTACCGAAGTAAAGAAAGAGATAGTCTGGTCTTTGTTTCACAGTTAGTTGCATAGTATCAATTTGAAAAAATGAAGCAAGTTTATTTTGTCTTTCTCATGAACACTTATTATAATTCTCAGGATATTTTAAAAGAGATGAATCATATAAGATTTAATCACATTAAAGCTATAGTGCACACTTGCATATACATATACACATACACACGGTATTATTTAATTGAAAAAGGCTGCACAATATGCAAAACCAAACAAGTCCCATTATGACTTAATGTGAAATGTGAAACATTTTACTTAACTCTTGAAGTGTGCAGAAAAAGGCCATTTTGAATCTGATTTAAGTTGCTTGAACCAGACTTATATTAAATATGTAGCAGCCATTATTTAAAGCAGGGGTCCTCAACCTTGGCAACTTTAAGACTTGTGGACTTCAACTCCTAGAATTCCTCAGCCAGCAAAGCTGGCAAAGTTGAAGTCCACAAATCTTAAAGTTGCCAAGGTTGAGGACCCCTGATTTAAACCATAGAGTGATTCCTTCCTTTTGACAGCAGCGGAAGTAGGAAAATATGTGTGGAAACAGTTTAAAGCTGGCAAAGAATTACGGTAGTCTCAGCTACAGCTGCCACCAGAACACAACTGAAGCCACAAGCTGCTGAAGTTATAGACTTGCCTTAAAAGATTTAGGTTACTCAGCAGCCAAGATCTTAAGCCCTTTTTCTTTTATAAACAAACAAACAGAGCATAATGAAATAAGAAACAAAATCTGGAATGATTGAGGGGCTGTAAAAGCAGTCCTGAAAGCGTAATCGGCGAGTGTCCACAGATGTCTTTGAAATAGTATCATTTTTAGGTCAGTATAGAAAATCTTAAGGAAAAGTTGGACCAACTCTCTTTCTCTTCAGAGCCCACCACAGCATAGGCCTCCAAACCATCCAGTTGTCTCCCTACGATAGATTTGCACTGCAGATAACTTTGCAGTGCAGGAATAAATCTGTAGGAATAAACATTCCCTGTGGCAAAAAGGTCCAGGAGGTAAAAAGGGTAAAAAAAGATGAAATTATAAGTGGGCACTGTCAGTATTAAGAATAAGAACTTTGTAGCCCTGGTGGCCTTCTCTCAGTAACTACATGAGCAGCCAGTTCAATAGCATTACTGCCATGCATGGAATCCCGTTTTTTTACAATCAGCTGAATCTTCATTAATTCTAAGTTACACAGATGAATTAAACAAATGGAATAATAATAATAATAATAATAATAATAATAATAATAATAATAATAATAATAATAATAATAATAATAATAATAATAATAATAAAGTTGGAAGGGACCTTGGAGGTTATCTAGTCCAACTCCCTGCTCAGGCAGGAAACCTGTACCATTTCAGACAAATGGCTGTCCATTCTCTTCTTCAAAACTTCCAGTGTTGGAGCATTCACAGCTTCTGGAGGCAAGTTGTTCTATTGATTACTTGTTCTAACTGTCAGAAAATTTCTCCTTATTTCTAGGTTGCTTCTCTCTTTGGTTAGTTTCCATCCGTTGCTTCTTGTCCTGCCTTCAGGTGCTTTGGGGAATAACTTGATTCCCTCTTCTTTGTGGCAGCCCCTGAGATATTGGAACACTACTAGCATGTCACCCCTCACTCTTCTCTTCGTTAGACTAGACATTCCCAATTCCAGCAACCATTCCTTATATGTTTTAGCCTCCAGACCTTTAATCATCTTTGTTGCTCTTCTCTGTACTCTTTCTAGAGTCTCAACATCTTTTCTACATCGTGGTGACCAAAACTGGATGCAGTATTCCAAGTGTGGCCTTATCAAGGCATTGTAAAGTGGTATTAACACTTCACATGATCTTGAGTCTATCCTTCTGTTAATGCAGCCTAGCACTGTGTTGGCTTTTTTGGCAGCTGCAGCACACTGCTGGCTCATATTGAAGTGATTGTCTACTAGGACAATGTAATCTTCTGAGGGGATGCAGTGGCACAGTGACTTAATGATGCTGGAACTGCTGGCCAGTCTGCACTCTCGTTGTTTGAGGGCAGCTCGGTGAGATGGAGTGCGCTCTCCTTGGTCAATCCCTATCTCCTGCCAATCTAGCAGTTTGAAAGCATGCAATATTGCAAGTAGATAAATTGACACCACTTCAGTGGGAAAAACTTAGCTGTGTTTGTGTGTGTTGAGAAACAAAGCCGGCTCTGGACTTGGCCAGACACAAGGCATTGCAACACAAGCAAGGCGAGACCACCGAAGGAGTCCAGAATTGCCAACAACACAAGCACTGTTAGTCAGCTGGTGTAAGTTACTTTGTTCCACGAGGCTCACCAAGGATAGGTGCGCAAGTGCTGAACAGAATGAACTAGCAATATAGGCATCAGGACCGAATTATGTGTCTAGCATGTGTAGATTTCCCTGACATTGTGTGCCATGTTAATAAACTTCTGAAATGAAGTTTTAAAAAATGATTCTGGTTTTAGAAACTGTACTTACAGAGCTCGGTCTGAAATCATAGTTCATTTCAGTTTATTGAAAGCTATCAAAAGGTGAGGGATATAATATTCATAATTTTGTTCATAATATCCATCTAGAATAGTGTTGCATTTTGTCCATTCCTAATACCTTTTATGATAATTAAAATGCAAACCAAATAAAAATTCTGTTTTGTGGGCTCATGCAACCCCTGTCTTGCAGTCAAATTATCAAATTCTGATTGCTCTGGCATGAGCAAGCAAAGAATCTTAGCAAGAAATGCCTGAGAATCATACATGGTATCGATGCAATCTAATTTCTGCAATTTGTCTGGTTTTCCTCCTCCTTCCACACTTTTTCTTTACAGTAATTTTAATGTCTTTAATACTCCTGATTTTATTAAATTGAATCCCAGACTATAATCCTAAATGTCTTTTAATATCACTCTTCTTATTGTTGTTGGTGAATATTTTACAAGATTCTTGCTAATGCACTGGAAGGTCCTAACCTGCTTTTATGGGAATTTCTTAACTAGCAAGCTGAGCTGGTAATACACTACTTGCCACATATTTATTCATTTTTCTTTTCTGTGAGATTACCCCACCACCCTTGGCTTTTGAATCTTGAGAAAGAGGTGATAATTTATAGAAAAACAAACTCCTTGCCAGGTTCTCCCCAAAGCAGTTGTAGAATAAATAAAGCACCTAGTAGCTATTTTTGTATCCCTTCCCACTTAATTTGAAAATAGTAAGAACTCTGAACTTTTTTTTGCCTTCTTTGATGCATGTGTTAAGATATATAACTATCACAGCAGGCTTACATTTTTCATAAATATGTGACTGAACTTAAAAACTAAAACTTGGATTCTTCATTTTGAACATGTGAAATGTAAGTATATAAATAAAACAATGCAGAACACGTTGCACTTTCCTCTGATAGAGTGCCCAGATTCAATTAAGCTCAGATTTTCATTTCAATTAATTCCCCCCTTCTTTCTTCCACACTGAATATAGATGTATGAAACTTTATCTCTCCCCTTAAGGCAGAGGTGGGGAACAATGGTCCTTTATGACTTGTGGATTTCAACTCCCAGAATTCCTGAGCCAGGAATGGCTGGCTCAGGAATTCTGGGAGCTGAAGTTCACAAGTCATAAAAGGGCCATCGTTCCCCAGCCCTGCCTTAAGGTTACAAGTGTATTAACATGAACCATGCTGGCTTTTCCTTATGTAATTTTTTATGTTCTGTGGGATTTTTTGTTTGTGTTTTTATTTCTTATGTTCTTGTTATTTTTTATTGATCACTATATACTTAAATACAGTTTTAAAAATGATAATTATTTATGAAGACGTTTGTGGGAGAACAGGTCGATGCCAAGTCCATTGCTATTCAAATTTGGAAAAATAATGTAAGCAAGATACAGGTTGGGTCCATGCCAAAATCTCACTCATGAAAATTGAAAATGAAAGAACAGATTGGGGTCAAGTGTTTTTGTTCAGCCATCTTTTGCATACTGTGTGCTGCAGTTCTTGCAATCTGTTAATTGGACGTCTTTAAAGAAATATTAGACCCTTTCCTGATGCTAATTTACCCAGGCTGGGATCGTGGATGCAACATAGTGGTCTCATGTTGTTACAGAGCCAGTTGTAATTGATAACACAAAACCAAGTTGGAGAGTTGAAAAAGTATTCATTTCATTCTAGCCAACAGATATCATCGTGGAAAAATCTAGAATAGGATATTTTATTCCATTTTTCCATCCCATCAGACAACATCTGAAATGAATATAATGAATGAAAACTTCTTCCCACACAGCAGTTTCATATTAGCTGAGGGTCCAATAATCTTTATTTTATTTAGAAAAATACAATTAATTTAGTAAAAATAAGCACGTCTAGCTCCATAAATAGCAGTGAACACAATGTGAAAAAATATCAGTTGGGGATTCAGCGTTCAGGATACAATAATCTGAAATCTATATCAGTTTTCCTCAGTACTACATTATAGGTTGACAAGTCAAGATATTGTGATGGTGCCAGATTTAGAGACCATTATGTTTTTATTTGTATTCCTTATTTCTCTTATTTCCACAGTGACAGTTTTTGAAGAGAGATTTGCAGGTAGTCACTATCATAAGACACATCTGCAAGCACACGCACCCCCAAGAGAAAAGAAAACTTCAAAAGTTGTTATAATGTTGATATGCTTGCTCCACTTCTTAAGAACCACCACCACCACCGGTTCAGGCTCACAAATACACACACACACACACACACACACACACACACACAAACACACATGTAATAAAGTTGGTAAAGTCTTTGCAATGGGTTTTGAAGAAGCATCTTTGGTTTTTTTTTTGGGGGGGAGAGCATTTAACTCAGGTTGCTTGTGCTTGCCTTATTTTAAGTTGTGACTTTGTTGGACATGTATTTTTAGAACTGACCTTGTCCTTCAAACAGCAGTACAAATTTTTTAAACCTCGTTTAGACATGTCCCAAAGGTGCTCTTTCAAAAGGCAACTGAATTCTCTCTGTTTTTCCTCCCTTTGCTTTGGGACAGCCGTGACCTGGATGGCTGAGAATTTCCATAGACACTCGTTTAGACATATTAAAACGGACTAAAATGGCAATGTGTGTCTTGCATTTTCTTGATCTTTAGAACGTAATGTAAGTTGCCGGTTCTAAATTTAAGCAAATGCCAAATAACAATTCCCTCCCCGATGGATAAAGCTTGATAATAAAGAGAAAAACTTACTAGCTATGATATTGTAGAATGAATCAAATGACAGGATTAGAAAGGTTACCATATCTTTTGTTTCAAAGGCAGCATAATACTTTCTCTCAGTTCCATTGGCTATATGTATGTTCCTATCTTACATGCAAAACATTACATTGTTACATAGATACGTCTCCTAAACAGTCATTAAAAAGCTGGCTTGTCATTTTAAAAATGCTGAATTATCATTTCCTCATTTTGAAGTCCCCATTGACAGGCATATTGGATTTAGGGTGATTGTTTCCTTGTATGTGAGTTGCTCATCTAAGAAGTACTAGTGGAGGGCCTTTATTTATCACAGGTTTTATTTTCTCCCCTACACAATAAAATACATCCTGGAAAGAACCACTACGATAAGGCAGAAGTTTCTCTATTTTAAGAGAAAAGTACCTAAATATATACTGGAAGGAAATAATGTCCCTTTATCTTCCTGATCCAGGAAATTATCTCGTAGCTAAAGATTCTGTACATTAATCTTGAACAGTAAGAAACAATTACTTGAACGTAATTGATGGGATGAGCCAGATCTCTCTTAATTTTTACATTTTTTTAAGAGCAAGGGATAGATAAATACTATAGCTCGCTAGTGCTCAAAGGCAGGGAAATTTGGCACAGAAGGAAAAGAAATATGGAGCTTGATTGACAAGCTCTTTACTGTGTCGCCATTTTGACTGGCTTTTCACAAGGGATGGATGACAACAAGCTTCAGGGCTTATAAACATGCAACTGCATGACTCTTGTCTGACAGTTAGGAAGAGGACAGAAATTAAACCGGTGCCTTGCAAACCCATTTATATAGTAGGGGTTATATTGCATGGTAAACCCACTCAGTTAGTATTCCTATGTCTGTTTGGAAATGTAAGGAGAAAAAATAATTATGTTGTGAAGCCTTTTCAGAGAATACGATGAGCCCATGTTTACTGGAGAAGCTGAAGACCTGCTACTGCTACCTGGGCATGTAGAAATGGTGTCTTTCACTAGACACATCATGGACAGAGTTTTTCTGGGGATTCCACAGGGGATACAGACTTCCTTGATTCTTCAGCTGTTCCCAGAGCCAACGTGGGATACTGTTCCCCCTTTTTGGAGAGCATTTCCCTAGTATTGAGTTCTTGGAAGGTCATGGTGTTTAATAGAAAACTTCTGTCCATAGACTACTCATAATTATTTCAATGTAATTGTTGATTAAAAGTGGGCATAGTTGAAGTAGAATTCTAGGAAAGTCCCATTCATTTCACTTTAGGAAGGTACTCCAAGCAGAAAGAATCAATAATAAATATAACGTTATAGCTTTGAATGATAAGCAGTTCAAGAAACCATTATTAGATTATGCCTATTGGTTGCACTGTATTGTGTAAAGGCATTTTTTCCAGTAAATGCTGAGTTCTGGAAGTAAATTAAAGGTTAGTAGAGTTTTCTTTTGTCCAAACTATTAATCAAACAGTTGCAAATTTGTTTCCAAAATATTTCAATTGGGTGTAGTTTGTGTATTGGAAAGCTTGATAGTATAGCAGCAAAACACTTTGTATTTTATTTTGATACAAAAAAGAATATAAATTAAAAAATCAGAAGTTGTACTCTGCTAAATACAATTCTGTGCTATGCAAGGGTAAAATGCTGTGCTTTATCTTCATTATAAAAACTAAGTGAAGAATAACTAGGGTAAGCAGTTAGATATGATGGGTATATGGATCAGACACATCTTCTTTGACCACTGATTTAAATTGTATGATTGATTTAATTCAGTTTTTGGTCAGTAAGGATCCCTAAATTAACATAGTTGTGATTTCTAAATTGATCTGTAGAATGGAACCAGTTTGGGATGTCAGTTTGACTTGGAAGAAAGACTGCCTGAGCATGTGCAAAAAAAAATAATTCCCAAATCACCAGATCAGTGCAGAAGCTAGCAATTTGGTTCTATTGTTTGATCAGGGTTGATGATTCAGTTAAGAAAGTTAATTTGATTTAGTGATTCAATCACTAGTACTTTTAAAATGAATTTTATAGTGGTGCCTCTTACCATATAATCTCTAAAAGCATACTTCTCTCCCTCTTCTGAATCCACCTATTTCCAGCTTGCTTTTAGAGGTCAGATAAAAATATCAATTCACAATTGATTAACTAGATCTCACTCTATTGTACAATCTATACAAAAACAAGAATGCTGCTAAACTATTTGGACTTTGATAAGGGTGTTTCTGTTACTGTAAAATTTTCACCTTTTCTTCCAATCTCATCTGCAAACATACCCATGTGCACACATACACACAACTTTGAACAGTGACATTTAATATACAAGACATCAGATTTTGTAACATAGAACAGACAAATATTAAATCAAAGCATTAAAATACCTAGCTATCATCGATTAATTTTTCTGCACTTGCAAATGACACAAAAAGTGTTAACAGAGATGCATAATGGAGCAGAAGTAAACCGATAGCATATTTAATAGAGGAATTCATTTTTAAAATATTTTTTAGGATCCAAATGTTTCAACGAGAAGATCATAGCACTTTGAGACAAAATTACCTATTCATTTCAATGGCAAAGAGTGGTTGGTTTTTTAAAAATATATGGATTTAAACATGTTTAGTCATCTTTGGAAATGTGAGCAATGTTTTAAAACTGATGCCCATCCGAATAAGCATGAAAATCCTGTTGAACTGGTTTTTTCAAGTGTTCTCTACTATGGTAGTGGCTGCAGGAATAGCTACAGGGATGATGTAGCTGCATGCTTTTTATGTTATCTAATCCTGTGCACAGAAGGTGCCACCCACAGCAACTGCAGATTTGTTTTTCTTGTGGGAGTCGAGAGCTAACTATATTCAATAGTATGAATTCTTTAAGCAATATGTTAAGAAAATGCTGAAGTGCTTTGAATACCAGTATGTGTATCCACCAGCAGTGCAATCTTTGTGCTTACATAGAGGAACAGTTGATTCTTAACAAGGATTTAGCACTGAAGGAAATGTTTGGTTCTTGGGAATAATAATCCGGATCTTAATTTGGAGCAAGTTATACATATTAATTGCCATGGGACTGTTTTCAGAAACAATGCAATTGTTTTCTGTAACTTATTAAATATACTCCTGTTTTGACTTGGAGTGTTCGTCATACCTGACCATTGACTATTGGGAGTTGTAATCTAAAATGTTTGGGAAAAACATTTCTAATAAAATGTTCTAATAAAAATTACTGTAATCCTTAAAAAACATGGTATGTTCAGCAGCTGTAACAATAAAAAATTGTGTACAATATTGTTGATCGTGTGCCCTGAAAATCATTCTAGAAATTGCCTCTAACATAAGGCTGAATGCATTAAGTCTCTAGTCCTACTCAGTCTTTCAGTTTTCATTCTCTTGTTTAAATTCTGCACCCAACAGAGTTACAGTCTGTTATTAGATTATATAAGGTGACGGGAAATGTTGCAAGACCATTTTTCTTTCAAGATTACCGTATTTCCTTGAAAACTTCACTTTACATTTTATATTTCTTTCACATTCATTTATTTCAATTAGCATGTTACCCTCCCTTCATTGGTCTTCTGGAGTAAAAACTCAGTAGCTGCTTCTTTAGGAACTTTCCCAGAAAGTCTTAAGTATTATTGGGAGGAGGAGGAGAAAGAGAAATGCCAAAGGGGGGGGATCAATAATTGGCTGACTGCTCTTTCCTTCCCTGCAACACTGTGGAGCATTTTGGGGGGAAAATTGGGTACTCACCCAAGCTTTTATTTTTGGGAATGTTTATCCCTTCTACTTTCTGTTTGCCCCCCCCCCCCAAATATTCTATTTTCAGTGAACAAGTATGAATATAATGGCAGTCTCTCAATTTCTCAAATCCTAAAAGAAATATATAGTTCTAACATTAGTAGGTGACTTAAAATAATAATTCAGATGTCATCTATAACAATACATAAATAAATAAAATGAATCACAGTTGGTTACATGCTACAAATATATTTCATGGTATAATGAAGTACAAAGATTTTTTTTTGTTCAGATATCTTTTGAATCTGACAGAGTAAGATATTTTAATACAGTTTCTAGAAAACAGATGTATTAGTAACTACATATCTTAAGGTTTATGTATCTCTATGAATGAGCCTTGATTTGATCACCTGGAGATTTGAGATTCAAAGGGATACACGATTTGCTTCCAAAGGGAATATGATTCACTTTAAGGAACTTCATAAAAATTTAATTCAAAAAAGTTCAGCCATAGCCTCGAATGGGAAAATGTCAAAAAAAAATCCACCTCATTTTGAGGCAGTGTGGGAAAAAAATAGTAGGAATTCTATTTTTAGTAAGCCCTTTAGAGACCTTTTTAACTATGTTGAAGTTCAGCTGGGTATCTCAAGATTTTTATCAGTATATATTTTTCATATAACTCCCATACTTTTAAGGCTTAGATAATAAAGATGAAGAGGTGACAGCATGATGGCTATCAAAACCTTTAGCGAAATCTTTTAGGCTTGAACTATATAACGTTGCCTTATAGAGAATGGGCTTAGAACAAAGAGATGGAAGGGCAGAATTCCCAAGATGCTTAATATTGACCTCCAGGTCGTAGTGGGTCAATATTTGTTATTCGTAGCATTATTAAACTAGTATTTATTACATTATTTTCATATAGTAAAAGTTTGAGGGTCAGTGAACAAACTGAAACTTCATAAAGGAGTCAATGAGCTAAAGTGCTTGGAAACCCATGGTGTAAGTAAGGCTAGGGCAAATACAAAATTTGATCTGAAATGATTTGGGTTTAATTAAAATCTAATTGAACTGTATGTGTAATTATTTGCCATATTTTAAATATGTTTTCCTTTTTTATAATGAAAAGTAACATTCAGGACATTTTTAGAGGTCTGGGAAACACTTGAAAAATTTGAGGATAGGTGTAGATATTAATGTAGTCCACCCTCCAATTCTGTTGGGAAATAAAATGCCCAAATTGAAATGACTATTTACCTGAGAAGTGTCTTATAAACATGGTAAGGATTCTGGTATGCAGTTCTGATGCTTTGCTCTGCCATAATAGAGCAATCTTGGATTTTTTTACCACAAAATATGTATAATAGGAGTCTTTGGAACATTCAAATCCTTTTATATTATTACATAGCCATATTGTTTGTGACCACAGAAGATACTTTCCAAATAAATACATTTTTCTTTCCTTTCCCAGATATAGTTACTGAGACATGAGTGTTCTAGTAATTTCCAAATCCTTTCATCAGATGGATTTAGCAGTGTGTGTGTGGGTGGTGCAAAAAATGTATCCAAACCATTTGTTATACTAAGTTAGGCGTGTGCTATTCTATCTTGTGAGAAATGTAGCATGTGGAGGAACAAAGGCATCTCATTCATCAAATTGTATCATGGTGTCACTAATTCTATTTTTGAGTTATGAATTGTGGGTGAATTTATGAAAGATGCTGGTGGAAGAATCCATCTGTCCATATGACAGGATGTTAAGAACGTATACAATAGTACAACAGACGTAAAGGCTATTTGACATGAAGATTAATTGCTTCAAAATATTTCAGGAAGATTCAAGTTTTTAACATAGAATTTCATCTATTCCTTTTGATTTGATATAAACAACTACATGCACAGCATTTGCTGTTTATTAAAACTTCTATGTAGTGTTAGTGTTGATTTAGGAAAATGTTCTGAAAAGCACTGACAGGAAACTGGAGTTTATAGCTCCAGTTTTTTTTAAAGATAATAAGTCAGAAGTTATAAAGTGAAAAGAAGCTCATAGATAAGCTTGATTAATTTTAATTTAATTTAATTTAATAATATTTATATACCGCCCTTCTCCCTGAGGACTCAGGGCGGTTCACAGGGCAGAATAAAATACCAAATACAAACATTAAAAAGAGATTAAATGATTGCCCAAGTTAAAACAATAGGAATACAATTCTAAAAACCCCAAGATAAAATTAAGACACCAAAAATAAAACAACCCCACCGATCCCCATCAGGCTAGGCCGGCTTGTACAAACAAAAACGTCTTGAGATCGCGACGAAAGGAGCGAAGATCGGGCGCCATCCGGAGCTCTACCGGTAGCTGATTCCACAGCTCCGGAGCGCCCACAGAGAAGGATCTCCCCCTGGGGGCCACCAATCGACATTCTCTGATCGGTGGCACCCTGAGGAGGCCCTCTCTGTGGGAACGCACAGGGCGCAGGGAGCTTGATGCCGGCAGCAGATGTTCCCTAAGGTACTCCGGCCCCATGCCATGAAGGGCTTTGAACACCGTTACCAGTACCTTGAATCTCACCCGGAAGACAACTGGCAACCAATGCAGCTCACGGAGCAGAGGTGTAACGTGGGAGTATCGGGAGACTCCCAACACAACTCTCGCGGCTGCATTCTGTACCAGTTGGAGCTTCCGGGTGGTCCTCAAGGGCAGCCCCATGTAGAGAGCGTTGCAGTAGTCCAGACGAGAGGACACGAGCGCATGAGTGACCGTGCACAAATCATCCCGGCTAAGATAGGGCCGCAACTGGCGCACCAGGCGAACCTGGGCGAAGGCCCCCCTAGTCACAGCTCCTATATGGTCTTCCAAGGTGAGCCGTGAATCTAGGAGGACTCCCAAGTTGCGAGCCCTATCTACGGGGGGTAATAGTTCACCCCCCATAGCCAGAGGTGGAATGTCCGAATAAACCCGGGATGAAGGTATGCAAAGCCACTCAGTCTTGTCGGGGTTGAGTTGAAGTCTGTTCCTCCCCATCCAGACCCGAACCGCCTCCAGGCAACGGGACATCACGTTGAGGGCATCACTGGGGTGGTTTGGGGTCGAAAGGAAAAGTTGGGTATCATCAGCGTACTGATGATACCCAACTCCAAAGCCACGAATGATCTCACCCAGCGGTTTCATGTAGATGTTGAACAGGAGAGGCGAGAGGACCGACCCCTGAGGAACTCCACAAATGAGAGACCTCGCGGTCGACCTCTGCCCTCCTGCCAACACCGACTGCGAACGTCCCTGGAGATAGGAGGAGAACCACTGTAAGACTGTGCCTCCCACTCCCAGTCCCCTGAGACGCCGCAGCAAGATACCATGGTCGATGGTATCGAAAGCCGCCGAGAGGTCTAATAGGACTAGAACAGAGGAATATCCCCTGTCCCGAGCCCTCCAGAGATCATTCACCAGCGCGACCAATGCCGTCTCCGTGCTGTGCCCGGGCCTGAAACCCGATTGGTACGGGTCTAGATAATCCGCTTCATCCAGGACCAGAGGGAGCTGATGCGCCACCACACTCTCAACAACCTTCGCAAGAAAGCGAAGGTTGGAGACAGGACGAAAGTTGTTCAATACAGCTGGGTCCAAGGCAGGCTTCTTGAGGAGAGGCCTCACCACCGCCTCCTTCAAGACGGCGGGGAAGCTACCCTCACTCAGAGAAGCCGATATAACTGCCTGGAACCAGCTGCGTGTCCTCTCCCGGGCTGCATAGACCAGCCAGGAAGGGCACGGGTCCAATAAATATGTGGTGGTGCTCAGCCTCCCCATGATCCTGTCCACTTCCTCCGGAGTCACAGAATCAAACTCCTCCCAGGTGATATCGACAAGACCGCCCGTGTCCTGATCGTCAGACTCTGCCCAGTCAGAGTCCAGACCGGTCCGAATCCGAGCGATTTTGTCCGACAGATGTTGGTTAAACTCCTCGGCACGACCCTGCAAGGGATCCTCCCTCACCTCCTGATTTAGGAGGGAGCGAGTCACCCTAAACAGGGCGGCCGGGCGATTATCTGCGGACGCGATAAGGGTGGCGAAGTGGTTAGACCTCGCCTCCCTTATCGCAGCGAGATAAGACCTAATGTAGGCTCTTAGTCGCAATCGGTCGGATTCGGATCGGCTGGATCTCCAACCGCTCTCTAGGCCCCGTCTCCGACGCTTCATCTCCCAGAGCTCCGCAGAGAACCATGGAGCTCGACGGGATCTGCACCGGGTCAGGGGCCGCAGGGGTACAACTCGGTCAAGAGCCTCAGTGGCCGTCCTTTCCCAGGCTTCCACTAAGGCATCTGCCGAGCTGTGAGCAAGGGAGGCAGGTGGGGACCCCAGCGCCGCCTGGAACCTCTGGGGATCCATTAAGCGTCTGGGGCGGTACCATTTAATTGGTTCCAAACACCCACGGCGGGGGGTGGCAAAACGGAAGACCAGCCGCAGGAGATGATGATCGGTCCATGACAGGGGCATAATAATTGGAGAGCCCCCACCAAGATCATCTAACCACCGTCCAGACAAGAAAACTAGGTCAAGGGTGTGGCCTCCCTCATGAGTCGGTCCCGAAATTACTTGCGTCAGGTCCATGGCCGTCATGGAAGCCATGAACTCCCGAGCCAACTCAGATGATCCTCCCAGCGATGGTAGGTTGAAGTCCCCCAAAACTATAAGTTTCGGGAACTCAACCACCAGCCCAGAGAGGACATCGAGCAGCTCAGGCAGGGCTGCTGCTGCGTGACTGGGCGAAAGGTACACCAGCAGCAAGCCCAACTGCGCACCAGGGCCGCATCTCAAAAAGAGAGACTCACACCCGACTATCTGGGGAACGGTGGCCTCCCGTGGACACAAGGTCTCCCTCATAACAACAGCCACTCCCCCACCCCTACCCTGAGCCCGAGGCCGGTGCAGCACCCGGAAACCTGGTGGGCAAAGATCAACCAGAGGAATGCTGCCCTCTGGGCCCAGCCAAGTTTCCGTGATGCAAGCCAGGTCCGCCTGCTCACCCTCGACCAAGTCACGGACGAGAGGAGCCTTGTTAACGACCGACCTGGCATTCAAGTACACCAGCCGGAGCTCAGGAGGCTGCACGTCCTCACTCCCGGGACCTCGGGGCAGAACCAGAGGGTCGGAGTGCCTCACCGCTTGTAAGCAGCGGAGAGGCCTTCCCTGAGATCGATACGGCCCTCTGTTCCTACACCTGCTGCCATTCCCTATCGTCGTGGGGATGGATAGTCCCACGACTGGCCCTGGAGCCCCAGAAGCGACCGACCCCCGCTCCTCCCCCCCGCGATCCGCCTCAGCACTAGCCTGAACAGAGGTTGTTGGACTGCCCCCCTCGTCCGAACAACCAAGAAAAGAACCCTCCCTCCTCCCTAACCCCCAAAAAATTTTTGACAAAAAGCAAACCAGGGACCTCTTGTTAGGTTTACGTCGGAGGCCCATACCCGTGCCCAGCCATCTCTCAGGATCCCAATAAATGGGCCCTTCCTCGAGATTGTACTCGGCTGGAAAGGCGGGCCGCCTCCAGGAAGGGGGAGCACCCCTGAGGGCAAGCAAGTCCGTAGAGGAGTACCTCAAACAAGGCATAAGAGCAGTCCAGATATAGGCAGTCCATAGTCAATTAATTAAGGAGGGACCAAACAGAGAGGAAATAGGTGTCCCGAGCTTCCACCCAGCCACTGCCACTCAGTTGGAGAGCCTATTCCTGGGGGAATGGTCCGAAACATCCATCCTGGGTACAGCATGTCCCCTAGAGCTCTCACCTCTAGGGGCAGCAGATGTAAGTTCAAGCCACCCTCTCACGGTGGCTAGTACCCAGGGAACTCTGAATCCTTTGGGGACGATATGTGGATGACAATAAGCAACAGTCCAAAGGCAGAGATGTGATAGTATATTACACCATCAAAGTCTGCACTACTAAATAGCCGAATCCTCCGTTGCTCTGCCTTTCGAGAAGATTGATCATGGCCAGTTCTGCAGTCATTGGGGTCTTCCAAATTATCTAATTCTTTTAGGCCCAAAAATCCAATGGCACCAACCAAAGTCACAACTGGTGCCACGGAAAGCATAGATCTTTCAAGGGACCACTGGGCTCCACTGGGATCCACCGGAGTTAACCGGCTAGCCCAGGAACCTTCGAGGCCACCAACAGCAGTGAGGGTACCAGGCCATCTAGAAAGAGTAAAGCAAGCAGAGGAAGAGACAAGTTGAGTGCAGCGTCGCCGCTGAGCCGCCAGGGCCGCTGCCACCACCGGAGCGCTGCTGCAGACGCCGCCGCCATTACTGCTGCCGCCAGGACGCTGATGGAACCGAGAATAATCCAGCCCTTCCCGCCGCCGATGGAAAACGGGCCAAAAAGGCTCAGGCGGGAACGGGCAAACGGTCAGGCAGACGACCCAGCAAACAATCGATGATAAGGAAGGCCTAGAGCGGCCCTGGAGCAACGCCGCCGCCGCCGCCGTCACCGTCGCCATCGGAACGAGCCAAGAACGCCGCCGCTGCCACAGCCGAGGCAGACCAAGCCGACCACAGAAGCGGCCCGAAATGGCCCAAAGCGCCTCCGCCGAGACCGCTAGCAGCCAGGGACCATCCGAGGACGCCGGCTCCGCCACCGCCGAAGACGCCGCTGCCGAAACCGCCGGCCGCCGAAACTGCCAGGTACCGCGAAAACGGCCCGGAAAACGCCCGAGGCAGCGGGAAGGCGCCGCAAACATCCAGTCCGGGAAAGCAGCAGAACCGGCAGCAAACCAGCAGTCCAACACCCTTCAGCTGCCAAATCGTTGCCCTCACTATCCTCCCAACCCAGAGGGTATAAACACCCCTGGGGGGCTCCTAGGACGCCTATTTTCTGAGACTTGCAGAGCTCACCCTAACAGATCCGCCTGCACGTCCGCCATCTTGAAAAACCTCTACCTCTACCTCTATTAAGTTAATGGCTAAACTCATTGTCTACATGATTGCTCTGCATTATTAGAAAATTGTTTACCTCTCCTATTGTAGACAACTTAGTGTGCTGTATTAGGTAGAACCAAGCTTTTATGCTAAGAATAACACTGGCTCTAAGCAGAATTTAGAAAATGCATTTCTTGAAGTCTCATGCTGTGTCTAGAAATTGTTTCTTACCATCTTTTGTCCACTATGTCAGCTTATTTGAATGATAGAAGAATCTGTTTTTATGCATCACATTTTGTGTAGAACAAAAGCAGTGGCTTTTCTTTCAAGTACATTTATATAAGACCATAATAGTACTAGAAAATTCAGTTCAGAGGATTTTAAAAAAAATTAGATGTATATATCACTGCTATGGTGTGTCTGCTGTAGGATGACAAGAACATCTTTAAGAAATACCAGTAAATCAGATATGGTTTTAGTTACTGAAGATCCATTTAATTACTTTTGAATCAGATTCAGAATTCTTTTGCTTCTATATAAATGCAAGCCAGATATTACACCTAGAAACATCAGATTATGTAGTGATACATCCAGATGTAATACTTTATGGGAGAAATTAAAAATATTCAGAGACATTCACATCCAGTATGCAAAATAAGAACACATCCTTTTTTGTATACTGAATGTAAAAAGCATCCATAGCTACAGTGTTTTCTGTGACATCACATATTCCTTATCCCCTTTATTTTATTTTTTTTGTTATCTCTTAATAGCAGGGATGGGCAATTAATTTTCCCAAGAGACCACATGAGAAACTGAGGCAGTTGTGGAGAGCTACTATTGCCCCGCCCTTGCCCCCCTTGCTGCCAATGCCCCACTCCTACCACCAATGCCATGGGACAGACCAGGACTGCTCGCAGGCCAGATGTGGCCCACAGGCCATAAAATGCCCAGATCTGCTTAAGACCCAGCCTTAATTCTTAACAATAAATATAATTATTACATTTTAAGGCTTGCGTTATTTAGGTTGCAAACCCCATTAAATTAATGCTAGATGTCATATAGAAAGCTCTAATTCTTTGTGGATACTATTATAGGTAGTCCTTGATTTATGATCACAAATGGGAGCAGAATTTCTGTTGATAAGCCAGGCAGGTGTTAACAACTTTTTTTGCCATACTTGTTAAGTGAATCATTGTAGTTGTTAAGTGAATCATGCAATTGTTAAGCAAATCCAGCTTTCCCCATTGATTTTGCTTGTTGGAAGCTGGCTGAGGTCACAAATGGCAGTCCCATAATCCTATGACACAGCAGCTGTCATAAACAAATGCTGGTTGCTAAGCATCCAAATTTTGATCACCTAGGGATGCTGCAATGGTGCTTCAAGGACCATTTAGTCACTTTTTTTCAGTGCTGTTGAAACTTGAAATGGTTATTTACCAAATGATTGTAACTTGACCAGATTCACAGTGCCAGCTTTAGAATGAGTTTTTGTTAATACTTGTATTGCTAATATATTCTAAAATGATGTGTATACGTGTTAACAAGAATCTGTGTATCAAACTGAGATTCCAGCAGTGCCCATCTGGAACTACATTTTTCCCATTCCTATTTCCCATACAAATTTAAGACCTATTTCTTATATAAACAAAAATGTCCCTTTAAAATGGTTAAATAAATGTTAAGTATGTGCTGTTGCTATGCTGCTTCAGCGTCTTAATTTAATGGTCTTGTAGCTGATTGAGTATGTTTGATCATTCCTTTCAAAGATACAGTGATCAGTTAATGCATAAGTGAACATATGTAATATGGACAAAGTTATTCTTTATAGATGATGAATTGAATTTATTTTTGCTGTGAGCCATATGGAGTTTGTAACAAGCTCTAATTTGATATTTGAATCAGATTGAGGCATTTCCCCTTCACTTTAGAATTCCTTGAGATGATGTGAAAATTGTAGTCTGGTGTGACCAGAAGATATAGAGTGCCTCACTAGATATAATTACAATCCTTTTAGTCTTGAAGTGGTTGCAAGAGGATTTGTGATTGCAGTCTACATCTTGGGATATCTTCTAATTATCAAGAGCTGGAAGTACTTTTGAGATGGACAATCAGGCATTCATAAGTGGTCATCCATTGTCCATTTCAAACTCTGGAGTAGCCTATAATGTGCAATCACATATTACAAAAATCAGCCAACTTAAGTTTACTCAAAATGCTAAAACATAATATGGTTTATCTGATTTAGGTTTAGAATGTGTAAAATTAGCAATTTTTGGTTTGTAAACCATGAATTGTGGCTTATGTTGTAGTTACCAAATTGGGGATTATTCAGTAACCACCTTATGTATGCTATCATAGCCTTCCTAGTGAAATGAAGTAATCCCAAAGTGGATTATTTAGTGGAGTGGACCTTGGTTTTGGTAAAATGTATAAAACTTTACCATTAGTAATGCAAATTGGATGATACCTCCCCTGAAATAAAAATATATGCTTGGTTTTTGTAAATGCTATTACAAACACTGGTGATAAGAAACTAGAACAGGGGTGTCAAACTCACCACGTCACGTGACGTGTTGCGACGTATCGCAACTTTTTTGCCATTGGGGGTGGGTGCGGTTTCGCTATGATGCATGTGGCCTGAGGGCCGGCAGTTTGACACCCCTGAACTAGTATAACTATAAATGTGTTTCTCTTTTAATTTACTTGTTATTTGTCATGTGTTATTCAGGTATAAAAAGCATCACATTGTTAAGCTGAAGTGGACAAAATACATTTATTCTGATATATATATATATATATATATATATATATATATATATATATATATATATATATATATATATATATATATATATATATGCTAACTCGGTGGAAGCATCTCTTATCCTTTTGGGGTAGTGAACATCATAATCCTTACCTTACGCATTTGGAAGATTGGCTTGTTGATTTACAAGCAATTTATTTTAAGTAACAGTAACTGAGAAATGCAGGCTTTAAGTACTGACTTTAAGTATTCAGGGTTTTTTGTTTGTTCTGTATAAAATGAGAGTGATGGAATATGGGCCATCATATTCCTCAAAATAGCAAAGCAGGAGGCTTGTAGAAAGAAGCTGTGGATTATCCCCATTCAGCTTCATGCCTCACTTTATCAGGCACACAGACCTGCTCTAGGAACTCATTATGAATGCATCTGGTTCTCTCTTCTTGAAATGAGTTGTAACAGGTTAGGATGGTCTATAAATTAAATTAGATGAATAAATAAATAAACATCACTCTAGCAATTTATCTGGTTTTCTTAAGCAGAACTTTCCTGATCAAATTGATAACTGAGGAATATAGCCTTGTGTAGTGCATGGACAGACAGAGTCACTGTGATTGATGAATACTCAGCCTTCCTGGCTACAACCTTTTGGCTATGACTCCTTTCTGCATGGGTACATAGTCCAAGTCCCTTTTCTACCTCTCCTCTTGCTGGAGAAAGGAAATGCCTTGCTTTGGCTCCTCACTGTTTGCACTAGGGCAGGGGTAGGGAACCTTGGCTCTTTTTTGACTTGTGGACTTCAATACCCAGAATTCCTGAACCAGCCACGCTGACTCAGGAATTCTGGGAGTTTAAGTCCACAAGTCATAAAAGAGCCAAGGTTCCCTACCTCTGCACTAGGGGTTGGTTCCAAGCTTGGTAATTTTAAGACTTGTTGCCTTTCCCAGCATGGTGGCTGGGAAATTCTGTGAGTTAAAGTCCGTAAGTTTTAAAGTTGATTAGGTTGGACATATCTGGTTTATACTGATTATGACAGAGTTGGGGCTCTCACAGCCTGGACAATATATCCATAATCTGGTCATGATAAGAATGATGGTGATGAATGCAAAAGCATCAAGTTATTTAGAAATGAATTTTATTAGACACAAGAAAAAAGCATTATTTTAGTTTGTATAGTCAAATTCTTAAATACTTACAGTTGGTAGAAATAAACATTTCTCATTAGTGAACATTTAAGCAGCATTTCAAGCATAGGTCTCCTACAGAATGCTTTAAAGAAACTGTATACAGTTCTGATGAGTGGAATCTGGATCAGCTAGTTTAAGATGATGCACAAGGTGTAACTTGTGAATCATTTTTTGCAGCCCAGACATACCAGCCCTACCTTAGATGTTTAAAAATGCCAATAACATAGCAAACAGATGAAACTAATTTATCTTTTGTATAGATACTGGCCATGGCACAAGAGAACTTCTCATTCCAGATTTACATGCCAGCATACACAAGAACCAAGTTGAGCATATTTATGGTTGCTAACTTAAACTAGGAATTGATGGATAATAATCCATTTATATTCGCAGTTCAGCTAAACTCAGTTTCAGATTCCAGCTGTCCCATAAGTGATTCAAAGAAGTTAATTAATTTCCAATCAGCTTCTATCGTCTACCTTTTTTGATTATCTTATTTTTATTTTGTTTATTTACATATTATGGCCATTCTAGGAAATTTGTGTAGTCTTTTCCCTCCCATGCGTTTGACTAAATAAAATTCATTATGGATAATTTGTTGTGAGGAACAAAATGGATTTGATTGACAGGAACTTACCTCTAGGAATGTCTGCAGGCCTATAGGACATGGGTCCCCAACCCCCGTGCCGTGGCCCCCTACCAGGCCATGGCCCAATTGGAACCAGACTGTGGAAGTGGTGAGTGTGCACACAGCTCCACTTGTTCCAGCAGCTCCATTTGCATGAGCAGCAGGTGCACACGCCCACCGCTCATGCAAATCCTCTCTATCCTCCCCCCCCCCAGTCCTCAAATCTGGAAAAGTTGGGGACTGCTGTTCTAGGATAATAAATAAGATAGTTATCTTCACATTGGCTTTTGTTTGAAAACTCTTAATTTAGGACATCTTGGTTTAAAAAATTCTTCAGGGTAATAAGGGTCATAAGAAAGTAGATATTACTCAAAGCAGAATATTCGGAATATTCATAATATGATATAAAGATGTTATTAGACAGAGAACGTAATTTCATGTATAGCTGGAGTTAGGTCTAAGATGACAGAACAGCCAGAGTAGCCAGAAACATTTTTTATAATGAAATGACTTGATTATCAAGTGATTGCTTACTGAGCAACTAATTCTGGTAGGCAAAGATTGTCTGTGACAAGTTTAAAGTGTGATGGTTGTAAGAGGTCATTAACAGACAACATATAAATGGTAAATCAAACTGATAGGCTGTAAGGTACTTTCTCATAATATTATTAGGCAACCTGTGGCCATTGAGGAACATGAAGCAATCATTAACATTCTAAAAAGACAATTCGGAAGGGGTGAATGGTAGTAGTTTATTGGTAGACAACTTTCTTCCAATGTGGCCACCAATATCTTCCTTAGCATTCTCCAATGTTTTTGCTATATATCTCATATATTGCAGATAAATGGAAATCTCTAATTTCATGTTAATTTCCAAGAATACATTTATTTATTTATTTATTTATTTAATTAAATTTTTATACCGCCCTTCTCCCGAAGGACTCAGGGCGGTGAACAGGGCATATCTTAAAACTACAAAAGTACAAAAGTTAAAAAAGAATTAAATTATTGCCCACAATAAAAACAATAATATATATATATAAATATTAAAACCCTAAGTAATTCCCCATCAGGCCAGGCCAGCTTGTTCAAATAAATGGGTCTTTAACCCGCGCCGGAAGGAGCGGAGATCCGGTGCCATCCGGAGCTCAACCGGCAGCTGATTCCACAAAGCCGGAGCGCCCACAGAGAAGGCCCTCCCCCTGGGGGCCACCAGTCGACATTCTCTGACTGGAGGCACCCTGAGGAGGCCCTCTCTGTGGGAACGCACGGGGCGGAGGGGAGTCGACGCCGGCAGCAGGTGGTCCCCGAGGTATTCCGGACCCATGCCATGTAAGGACTTAAAAACCATCACTAAGACCTTGAACCTCACCCGGAAGACAACTGGTAACCAATGCAGCTCGCGGAGCAAAGGTGTAACATGGGAGTACCGGGAAACTCCCAAGACAACTCTCGCGGCCGCATTCTGTACCAGTTGGAGCCTCCGAGTGGTCTTCAAGGGAAGCCCCATGTAGAGAGCATTGCAATAGTCAAGACGAGAGGTCACGAGCGCATGAGTGACCGTACACAGGGCATCCCGGTCTAGATAGGGCCGCAACTGCCGCACCAGGCGAACCTGTGCGAAAGCCCCCCTGGTCACGGCTACTACATGATCTTCTAAGGTAAGCCGTGCATCCAGGAGGACTCCCAAGTTGCGAGCCCTATCTACGGGGGGTAAAAACTCACCCCCCATAGAAAGTGATGGAACGTTTTGAATGTCCCGGGATGCCGGAATGTACAGCCACTCAGTCTTGTCAGGGTTGAGTTGAAGTCTGTTCCTCCCCATCCAGACCCGAACCGCCTCCAGGCAACGGGACATCACAGCGAGGGCATCACTGGGGTGGTTTGGGGTTGAAATGAAAAGTTGGGTATCATCAGCATATTGATGATACCCAACTCCAAAACCACGAATGATCTCACCCAGCGGTTTCATGTAGATGTTGAACAGGAGAGGCGAGAGAACCGAACCCTGAGGAACTCCACAAACGAGAGACCTAGGGGCCGATCTCTGCCCCCCTGCCAACACCGACTGCGAACATCCCAGGAGATAGGAGAACCACCGAAGAACTGTGCCTCCCACTCCCAATCCCCTGAGACGCCGCAGCAGGATACCATGTTCGATGGTATCGAAAGCCGCCGAGAGGTCTAATAGGACCAGGACAGAGGAATATCCCCTATCCCGGGCCCTCCAGAGATCATTCACCAGAGCGACCAATGCCGTCTCCGTGCTGTACCCGGGCCTGAAACCCGATTGGTACGGGTCTAGATAATCCGCTTCATCCAGGACCAGAGGGAGCTGATGCGCCACCACACTCTCAACAACCTTCGCAAGAAAGCGAAGGTTGGAGACTGGACGAAAGTTGTTCAAGACAGCTGGGTCCAAGGCAGGCTTCTTGAGGAGAGGTCTCACCACCGCCTCCTTCAAGACGGTGGGGAAATTACCCTCACTCAAGGAAGCAGATATCACCGCCTGGAACCAGCCTTGTGTCCTCTCCCTGGCTGCATAAACCAGCCAGGAAGGGCACGGATCCAATAAACATGTGGTGGAGCTCAACCTCCCCATAATCCTGTCCACTTCATCAGGGGTCACAGAATCAAACTCTTCCCAGATAACATTGACAAGACCGCCCGTGTCCTGATCGTCAGACTCTGCCCAGCTGGAGTCCAAACCGGTCCGAATCCGAGCGATTTTATCCGACAGATGTTGACCAAACTCCTCGGCACGACCCTGCAAGGGATCCTCCCTCACCTCCTGATTAAGGAGGGAGCGAGTCACCCTAAACAGGGCGGCCGGGCGATTATCTGCGGACGCGATGAGGGCAGAGAAGTAATTACACCTCGCTGCCCTCATCGCTGCGAGATAAGACCTAATATAGGTTCTTAACCGCAACCGGTCGGATTCGGATCGGCTGGACCTCCAGCAGCTCTCTAGGCCCCGTTTCCGACGCTTCATCTCCCGGAGCTCCGCGGAGAACCATGGAGCTCGATGGGATCTGCACCGGGTCAGGGGCCGCAGGGGTACAACTCGGTCCAGTGCCTCAGTGGCTGCCCTTTCCCAGGCTTCCACTAAGGCATCCGCCGAGCTGTGAGTGACGGAGGCAGGTGGGGATCCCAGCGCTGCCTGGAACCCGAGAGGGTCCATTAAGCGTCTGGGGCGGTACCATCTAGTTGGTTCCACATCCCCACGGTGGGGGGTGGCAAGACGGAAGACCAGCCGCAGGAGGTGATGATCGGTCCATGACAGGGGCATAATAAATGGAGAGCCCCCACCAAGATCATCCAACCACCGTCCAGATAAAAAAGCCAAGTCAAGGGTGTGGCCTCCCTCATGAGTTGGTTCAGAAATTACCTGCGTCAGGTCCATGGCCGTCATGGAAGCCATGAACTCCCGGGCTAATTTAGATGACCCTCCCAGGGATGGCAGATTGAAGTCACCCAAAACTAGAAGTTTGGGGAACTCAATCACCAAACCGGAGAGGACATCGAGTAGTACGGGCAGGGCTGCCGCTGTGTGACTAGGCGAAACGTACACCAGCAGCAAGCCCAACTGCGCCCCCGAACCAAACCTCAAAAAGAGAGACTCACACCCGACTATCTGAAGAACGGTGGTCTCCCGCGGACATAAGGTCTCCCTAATAACAACCGCCACTCCCCCGCCCCTACCTTGAGCCCGAGGCCGGTGTAACATTTGAGCCTGAGATACAGCCTTAGCTAGTTATACTTAGCATACCCTATAAAGTGCCCATAGAAAAGATGATAAAGAGTCTGGAGGCTAAACTGTATGATGAATGGCTAAGGGAACTAAGTAAGTCTAACCTATAAGACAGAAGGAGGACATGGTAGCTGTCCTTTAGTACTCGAGGGCTGTCATAGAGAAGAGAGGATTGATGTCTTCTCCAACACACCAGAGGGCAGGACAAGAAGTAATGGGTGGAAACGTGTTAACAAGAGATCCAACCTAGAAGCAAGGAAAATTTTTCTGGCATTAAGAATAATTAATCAATGGAATAGATTGCTTCCCAGATTTGTGGGTGTTCCATTACTGGAGGTTTTCAAAAATAGACTGAACAACCATTTGACCGGAATTGTATAAGGTATCCTGCCTTATTGAGCATGGGATAGGACTAGAAGACCTCTAAGGTTCCCTTCCAGTATTATGGTTCTATGCTCTATGTTCTAATCACAATAATTGGTAATTATATCCAACTGCTATTTGTTTAAATATATCCACTTTTCCATGTTTTATGATAGGTTATAGCTAGCAGGCAGCTACGTTGTGAAAGAGAATAGATCCATCTATAGTGGCCATTCTGTGATAGAATGCGAGATATGCTCTTGAAATTTTAAATAGATTAACTGTCTGAAAAAGATGGAACATTCTTACTGCATTTCATGTTTAACAATATTGTTTTCTTATTTAATATACCGGTACTTGCAAATTGGAGACATGGAATTATATGGAATTATATTGATTCTACAATTAATTGGTCTGTTCTTCTTTTGAATCTGAATAGTTGGGTCATTTCTCAGTTATTTTCCATTTTAAAAGTTCAGATAAGTTTGCATTGGTTCTCTGAAAATATTCAGCTTTTGCTATTCTGATCTTGAAATTCTATAGATGTGTTTCTGGCATCTGTTGTATACTTTGTATCACTTCTGCAAAAGAGTATTTGAAAGAATATTTGTTCATCCTGCATGAAAGAGGTAATTAAATGCTAGGGTGATTTTTTTGTGGCAACAATTTCTTAATGTCATTGCATATGTTCTTACTGTGAAGGGATCAGAGCTCTTTTATAAAGCTGTAAGGCCAGGCTAGTGTTTAATAGTTTTTAATAGGTGTTGAAATTGTGGGTCAAGCCCTTACCTGGTTATCTTACATTCATAGATCTATAAGTGCTGTTGGTTCTCTGATAAATCTATCCTTTTTTATTGAAAAGTTTTAAAATACATTTTTAAAAACATAAGCTCCCTCCCCCTCCCCCCACTTCCCCTCCCTCCCCCCCCTGACTTTCCAGAGCTGAATACAGGGTATAAACTTTAACCAACTTAAGCTAAAATATGCTAAGCAACTAAAAAAAGACACTTTAAATTCTATCACGCTTTAACTCCTCTTAACATAACTAAATAACTAAATAATAATAACTAATTAATAATACATCATATAATACTAATACTCAGTGCTTTTTTTTGTAAAAGAAAAAGGTGCCGGAACTCACACATGTCATACAACCCGCCTGGCCTACTCTACAAGGTTCCATCCAAAAAAGGTGCCGGAACTCCGTTCTGAGCATTCTATGAGGAAAAAAGCCCTGCTAATACTTATTCATATACTAAATGAAACTTTCTAGTCCCATATTTATTCTGAATATAATCGATCCATCTTCTCCATTCCAAAATATATCTCTGTTGCGAGTGTTCTTTCAAATATGCTGAAATCTTTGCCATTTCCGCCAGGTTTGAAACTTTTAAAGTCCACTCTATTTATTATTCAAATATATTAACACACCTCTCATATAGGCTTTACTTGCATCCCAAACCATTTCAATAGGAGTACCCTTATGCATATTTATATTAAAAAATTCTGTCATCTGTTTTTTACATTCATCCACATTCTCTTGATATCTAAACAAATTTTCATTTAATCTCCAAGATCTTCTATCTTTCCTCTCCTTATCCAATTCCAACCATACTGGACTATGATCTGATAAAGTTCTTGGACATATCTTGATCTTCTTAACCCTAGAAAAAAAATCATTAGTAGTTAATACAAAATCAATCCTAGAAAAGGATTGATGTCGATCAGAAAAAAAGGTAGATCTATAAGTGCTGTTGGTTCTCTGATAACTCTATCCTTATATTGATCAGAAGCTCATTTGTATTAATTTTAAGGCAATCAGATGGAAATGTTTTCCTTTTAAGGTTTTTAATAGTTTTGAGTGTAGGTTAGGTTTTTTGAAGCCACCAAGTATATAAACTATACTAACAATGGGCATATTTGGAAGTTCATGAGTGGTAGAATGGTAAGGCCATTCTGGTTGTAAGCATAGCAATGAAAGGCCGTACATCAATTTACTGGGTTAAAAGATAAATGGAATTAGGTGCCTTTTCCCCAGTCATTCTTAAAACAATGTGTTTCCATAGACAGTGTTAATTTTTATAGTGAGTTTCTCTCTTGTCCTTTGCTGCTTACATTCACAACGGAGGGCTAAAGTCAGAGGAAAGTGCCCATCTATATTGGAATCTCTTTTGCCAGCTTAGCAACAACTTTTTCAGTATCATATCAAGAACTTGTCTATGGTGCAAATTTTGATCCTTCATATCAAGAACATAAACTTCTAGTTTGACATCCATAATGCACATATTGGTTGCCTGCAGCTGCAACACAAAAGATTGAAAATGATGGGGTTTTTTTTAAGGTGGACAGGGTAATTTGGACCACGGGATGTATTTTGATCTCTGCTTATTTTTCTGCATACTTATTAAATGTGCAGTCTCATTTTAAACCGATATGTTTGTCATACCTTATAAAGTACAGGTAGTCCTTGATCATTCATTTAGTGACCTTTGAAGTTACAACAACACTAAAAACAGTGAGTTATGACTGCTCTTCACACTTATGACCATTGCTGCATCCCTGTAGTCACATTATCAAAATTTGGACACTTGGCAACTGGCATGTCCTGATGACAGTTCCAGTGTCCCAGGGTCATGTAATCGCCTTTTGTGACCTGCTGCCAAGCATTCAATGGGGATTCATTTAACAACCATGTTACTAACTTAAAGCTGCTGTAATTTGTTCGTATCAAGAAAGGTTGTAAAATGGGGGAAAACTCACTTAACCACTGACTTGCTTAGCAACAGAAATGTTGGGGTCAGTTGTCAAGGACTGCCAGTATGTGCTGTATAAATTATATCTCCACATTATTTTCTAGCTTGGGGAAAACTATGGACAATGATATATGACTTCCAGCATCATGAAGACTGTTTACTTAAGACCAAAGAATTAGGGTAAAAAAATGAAAGCACAATGGCAATTCCAGTCTGGAATTTCACACTGGTAGTTCCATAAGGGCAATTCCAGTGTGACAGGCTTGTAATGAAAGTAGTTGCTCTCGAGAAACAATATGCTCTTATATTTAGTGTCATTGCTTTGGTCAATTAAGGTGGCTTTTTTTCTGTTGGTTCAAGGTTTATTGCTGAACATTAAAAGCCTTCTATTGCAGCCTTTAGATGGATGATTATACATAAAACTGACACCACTGACTTTATGGGGATGCTTTTAAGGCACTGCATTTAGCTGGCTGGATGAATTAGAGTTTGATGTCTATGAAATTATATTAATATACACAAAACTTTGCTCATCACAATCCATATCCCAGTCTCTACAAGAAGATCTATAGGTTCCTTGTGGATGAACTGTGACAGCTTGCTACGTATCTCTTGATTTTGGAACTAAAACAGCCAATGAATAAGTGTCTATTTTATAGACGTTTAAATTAATTGTATTAAATAATAACTGTAATATATAGCTTTGAACTAAATCTAAAAACTTCAGATAGCCACTGCCTAAACCACCCATAAAGCATGGTGGAGGGATCTGTACCATGATGGTAAGAGGTAGTACTCCAGTATCACTTCCATTGCAAATTCCAGTGCCAAGGTGTAATATGATTGTGCTAAGTTGTCTCTGGCTTATCCCTTTGCATACTTTGCTATACGTTGTTTACAAGTTTTTTTTGGAGTATAACAACTTTTTTTTATCTTCAATTAATATACAAGGACTGGTTGACAACTAGAAGTGTTAAATGTGGGGGGAAAGAAGAAAAAAAGCAATGTGTTATACGTTCTATAAGAGAATGAACTTAAGAGTGATTTCTACCAACCTCTCAGCGATCTGTGTTTCAAACTAATCTAATATTTTTGGTTTGTGTGATGGATAGGTAGCACTTTCATTGATGACATATCAAAGCACATCTGTGTAGTCTTGTCTTCTTTCCTTTAATCAGAAAAAAAAGATAGGTATGATTTTTTTCTTACTGAACTTGTTGGTTCTTTGTTACAGAATGTAGTGTAGTACAGATGTTGCAAAATTGGAAGGATTTAAAGAAAAAGCATGTTGAGTAGGTAGGGGTACTTCTACTTCTGATCTGCTAATCAACTATTCTAGGACAATGTCTTATTATTTAAATTATGAAAAGCTTCACAATATTTTGCCGTAGGTGAACCCCCATCAAACTGCCTATGTTTTGTTTGTTTAATATGTGACTCAGCATTTAAGTTCTGTCGTTTAAATGAATTTTGCTGCAAAGGACGAATCAATAGTTCCCTGCATGGGATAATGTGGCTTTATTTTTTAGTGCTTATTCAAAATAGAGTATTATAATTGGATTAATAAACATTTCATGTTGATGGCATTTAAATTATAGCAGTAAATTGCAAGGTTAAACAGCTTGGTTTGTTAACAATGAAATCCTATTAGTTCGCAGTAGTATTCAGACATTTTCCCGCTGAATGCACAGATTCCTCTAAGATTTATAGGAAATCCTGGCTGTGCTGCAGAAGCTGTACATAATAAAGCATATCAGAGATGTAAAAAATGAATTGGTTATCTATAATCGAGAAGAATGTGTATGTTTTAAATCCATGAAATTCGAGAACCGGTGCCTCACTAGAATAAAATCTGCAATTGATCAGTTTTGCCACATGACAAGTGACATCACTTTAAAGCTGGCTTTGTTTTAAATTATTAAAGAGACTTCCTCTTTGTTGCCAGGTGGCTAAGAGCTTTGTAATGCTATTTTCCAGGAGAAAAAGGCCTATTTTTCACCAGTATGATAGGCTGATCTGATTTCCAGAAGTAGCTGATTTTATATTAATGCTGCATTCAATCCTAAATTTCTGGATGATTTGGAGTTTTCAGGGATGGCAACCCAATTCAAATTTTCTCCACTGATTGATTTTATTTTGTCTTCCTCCTCCACACACTTTTTTTTTACAGTAAAATGGTTACTGTTGATATTGCTGAATTGGACACATTACCAGAAACTATTCAAAGAAAGTAATCCTTATGAAAATGATATATATTCTCGGGGCATGGAGCTAGGAGTCCTTCTGAATCAGCTAGATGCCCTTTATAGATTGCAGAGCTCCACTAAGAAAAGTTATGTGTGTCTATGGATCTTGGACTAGATTCAGTTTTTTTATTTCCTGTCCAGCTGCATACCAGGAATGTTTGGCAGTAGCATAAGATCTAATCTGAATAATGAACTGATTAAACTTCTAAATCTGCCATTATATGGACAGCAGCAATTTCAGGAATCAGTTCAAAAGGCAGTTACTGGATTTGAGGCACCTTTAGCTGACTGTAGTTAGGTAATGGAACAATTATATGGTTTCTAGTTAAACGTTCATTGTAGGTTATCCTTTTTCCCTGGCTGAGTTTGTTTCTGATCTGATGTTATTTTGGTTTGCGTTTTTATGTGTTGTTAGCTGCCCAGAGTTTCTGTGGTGAGATAGGTAGCCATACAGAAAGAAAGAAAAAAGGAATAAAATCTTTTCACACTTAATAATCATTTGACAGGGATAGGACATGTTTCAGACTGCAGCTCATATTTTATCATGGCTAATTTTGAGGCAGATGTTAGTCTGAGATTAGCAGAGTCAAACCAGATAGGAGAAGTAATGTTCTTTCTTTCTTCTATTTGCCCTTTTTGCAGATTGCTTTCATGCTAATTAATCATATTAAAAAAGTACCATAAATGCAAGTGGAATCTTTTTCATAAGCCTTTCCCATGATTTATCTGAGTTTAAACCTTCCCTTTCCAATTACCTTCTTTTGAAATCCCTTTTTCCATTGAAAAAGTCCCTTTTATATAAATGGCGTACTTCTGCAGGAAGTATGTTGGGCTGGAGGTAGGATCCAAAGGTTCAGTGGGATCTCTCTGGCTTTAAAAAAAAACAAATTAACTGTATGACAGGGAAAAATTGATAGAATAACCTCTATGATTGATTTGTACCAGTAGTGGCCTATGAAAATATTGCATATTGTCCCTAGTGTAAATAAAAATGATCAACAGATATTTTGGAGTTTTCACTCCACATTTCAGAGGATTTCTGGTTGGAATGCTATGTCATATGAAATACTGTATGTTTATTTCATTAAGTTGTGCTCACTTTTTAAGACTGGTTTTTGTTTAGCTGAGTCCAGTGGTATCTAAATATTCTGTCTTACCAAGCTCTGGCATATGTAGGAGCCTCCAGAAATTTTGGATGAGAATATAAATGATAGGCAAAAAGGAATGATTAGATTTAAAGGTCATATCCCTTTGTTTTAATTAAACCATTTAATTGAAAAGTGTAATATCAACTTTGATAAAAATGACAGTGTGTGTACAAGCATTAGTCATTGTGTATATGTTAGAAGAAATTTTTTGGCACACCCAAGGTAAAGAGATGGGAATGCCTATCTAGAATATGTTGGTACTTGACTTCTAATAACAGTTGAACTAGGATAGAGGAAATAATCAATATAATTCATATTTTAAACTGAAATGCATTTCACATGTAGAAATTCATTTTTCACCTACAAAACTAACAAAGGTTTCAGTATTCTTTACCCAGCGTTTAATAAAGTTAATTACATGTTACAGATGTTTTATTTTTGAAATAAGAGTTAAAGACTTATATTTAAACATCCTTCATATAGTGACTCTGCAGGACCTAGAGACAGCTGCATTATTGAGTGATATTAATTTATTTATTTTATATATTTAATTAAATTTCTATACCGCCCTATTCCCGAAGGACTCAGGGCGGTTTACAGGGCAGTATAAAATACAATATAAAAGATAATATAAATTAAAATAAATTAAAATAATTAAGCCCAACAATTAAAACAATGTTTAAAAAGCTAAAACCCCTTCAGTCCAGGCCAGATAGATCGAAAAGCCAGGTTTTCAGGTCCCGGCAAAATGAACGCAGATCGGGGGTGGTCCGGAGTTCCGCAGGTAAATCATTCCAAAGGGCAGGCGCACCCACAGAGAACGCTCTTCCCCTGGGAATAACCCGCCAGCATTCCTTAACCGGCGGTATCCTGAGAAGGCCCTCCCTGTGGGAGCACATGGGACGAAGGGAGCTTGATGCCGGCAGCAGGTGTTCCCTCAGATAACCCGGACCCAAGCCATTAAGGGCTTTATAGGTCATCACCAGCACCTTGAATCTCACCCGAAGGGCAACCGGAAGCCAATGCAGCTCGCGGAGTAGAGGTGTTACATGGGAGTATCGGGAAGCCCCCATCACAACTCGCGCGGCCACATTCTGCACCAGTTGAAGCCTTCGAGTGGTCCTCAAGGGCAGCCCCATGTAGTTGCAGTAGTCTAAACAGGAGGTCATGAGCGCATGAGTGACTGTGCGTAGGGCATCTCGGTCCAGATAGGGTCGTGCACAATAATTTTTCTGTGACAGATGAAAATTATTATCATTTCCTTACTTTATGTAGAGGGGGAAATTAAATAGGTCATCTTCAGATATGTTGATCTGAAGAAATCCATGAACTGAGGTCTGTACAGCTTAATCTTTGACCATGTTGTGTGGCCCTATGTATCACACACTGAGTGATAACATCTTCATGATTGTGGACTTTGCTTCTATATTTGCCCTCTTGACCAATCTTGACAAGCCTACAAATATCCAGATTTAATAAGACCGTCATTTCCAAAAGTCCATCCTAAAGGCCACACAGACGTTCTTACGTTTTGGTGCATGAAGCTTAGAAAGGCAGATGCAGGTGTTTGTGTTCTGTCCACAGAGATGGGGACAAACAGATTGGAATAGTGGAGGTATTGCTATACAGGCTTCACTCACATGGTCACATAACATCTGTAATTACTCAGAAAGATGATAAGGCATGATTCCATGGTATACTGCAACTGTAGTGTTCTGGTGTGCTGTATCACATAAGCTATTAAATTTCAGCCTAAAAAATTCTTTTCCCAGGAAGTTCACTGTGTAACTTTACACCAAGCCCAGGTCTATCTACCTCAATGGTTTCTGTGGGAATAAAATACCCTTCTTTCACCCACATTGGAAAATCCTTTTCTAGCTCTCCTAAGTTTAATGAAATAGCCCTAGGGTTTCAGGCTTCTGGCAGTCAACATTACTGATGCATATTTTTCATTGTCATCTAAATCAATTTTCTAGACATTTGGTATTTCCCAGGGTTGGATGATAATTTGAAATGTAAGAAGGCTAAACTGAAGTTTTGAAAAAAGACTCTCAATGAGGGAATATGGAATGTCAGAGAGGACATTCAGTCCCAGTGTGTTTAGTTTTTTTATCTGTAAAATGGAACAGTTGAATTAGGGATGTTTTTAGTGTAAATTACAGGAACATCACTCCTATGAAGGAGTTTTGTTCCTGTAATTTAAACTGTGGGGAAGATGGATACCCATAGGTTCTATCTCAGAATAAAAAGCATTTTATATCCTTTTAAGATAATTTTTCTTCAGCAAAATGAGCAACATTTTATCATTCAGTGATTTCATGAATAATTGAAGGACCATTGAAACACTCCAAGAAGAAAATTCCAGTCCTGTGAATTGCAGTTGCAAATGATTAAAACTAGGAGTACATTTTTAACAAGACTAAAAGTCATTCAGGTGCTTACTTGACAGTGTAAACTGGTAGATGCAAACATTTTCTATACATTAATTTTTTAAGGTAGAATATGAGAAGAAACAGGCAAGTGGATTTATAAACATGTTCTAAAAACAAAACTTCAGGATTCCTGTCTTATGTAACTGGCAAGACATGAAAACTCAATTTAGTGTCTGTATCCATAATGTATGCTGCCATATGCTATATATTTCTGCTCCTTGTATTTGAGGAAGTGTGAGATTGTGATAGTTGTATCAATTAGTTCCTCTTCCTACTTGTGATCTTCGCAGTTCTGGGGGTTCTACATGTATTCACTATCATTCCCTTAAATGTTCTGCTTTACTCATACATGTATTTTATTGTTGTTGTTAGTTGCGAAGTCGTGTCCGACCCATCGCGACCCTATGGACAATGTTCCTCCAGGCCTTCCTGTCCTCTACCATCTTCTGGAGTCCATCTAGGCTCACACCTACTGCTTCAGTGACTCCATCCAGCCACCTCATTCTCTGTCGTCCCCTTCTTCTATTGCCCTCAATCTTTCCCAGCATTAGGCTCTTCTCCAGTGAGTCCTTCCTTCTCATTAGGTGGCCAAAGTATTTGAGTTTTAGCTTCAGGATCTGGCCTTCTAAAGAGCAGTCAGGGTTGATCTCCTCTAGGACTGACCGGTTTGATCGCCTTGCAGTCCAAGGGACTCGCAGGAGTCTTCTCCAGCACCATAGTTCAAAGGCCTCAATTCTTTGGCGCTCAGCCTTTCTGATGGTCCAACTTTCACTGCCATACATTGCAACTGGGAAGACCATAGCCTTGACTATACGCACTTTTGTTGGCAGGGTGATGTCTCTGCTTTTTAGTGTGCTGTCTAGATTTGCCATGGCTTTCCTCCCGAGGAGCAAGCGTCTTTTAATTTCTTGGCTACAGTCCCCATCTGCAGTGATCTTGGAGCCCAGGAAAATAAAATCTGTCACTACCTCCATTTCTTCCCCATCTATTTGCCAGGAGTTGAGAGGGCCGGATGCCATGATCTTGGTTTTCTTAATGTTTAGTTTCAACCCAAGTTTTGCACTCTCCTTCTTCACCTGCAACAAGAGACTCTTTAGTTCTTCTTCACTTTCTGCCATTAGAGTGGTATCATCTGCATATCTTAGGTTGTTGATGTTTCTTCCGGCAATCTTAATTCCAACATTTGATTCATCTAGCCCTGCCTTTCTCATGATGTGCTCTGCATATAAGTTAAATAGGCAAGGCGACAGTATACAGCCTTGCCGGACTCCTTTCCCAATTTTGAACCAATCAGTGGTTCCGTGTCCAGTTCTCACTGTTGCTTCTTGGCCCGCATATAGATTTCTCAAGAGACAAATAAGATGGTCTGGTATGCCCATCTCTTTAAGGACTTGCCACAGTTTGTTATGATCCACACAATCAAAGGCTTTAGCATAGTCAATGAAGCAGAAGTAGATGTTTTTCTGGAACTCTCTAGCTTTCTCCATGATCCAGCGTATGTTAGCAATTTGATCTCTAGTTCCTCTGCCTCTTCGAAATCCTGCCTGTACTTCTGGTAGTTCTCGATCCACATACTGCTGGAGTCTAGCTTGTAGAATTTTAAGCATAACATGTATTTTAACATGCCATTAACTACTTTTCACAATATTGTAAAACTAATATGTCTAAATTGAGCTAGTTTGGTATAGTGGCTAAGGTGCCAGGCTAGAAATTAGGAGAGGTTTCCTGCCTTAGATACAAATACAGCTGAGTGACCTTGGGCCAAGAAGGCAATGGCAACAACTCCTAAAATCTTATCAAGAAAAGTGCAGTGACCTGTCCAGGCATTTGCCAGGAGTCAGTGCTGACTCAAAGGCACAAAAAACAGTCTGAAAGAAAGAATATATCTGTGTCATATGAATGTCATAATTCAACCAAACCTGAAAGCATGCTTGAAATATCTCCTCCCTTTAAGAAAAACACTCACAGAGTGACACATTTGCCTTCTATTAGAAGGGAATTGTATTTGAACACTGACAACCAATTAGCTTGGTAGCATTAAGCATAGCCTCATTTTCATGTCTCTCTTGGGACATCTTAGAAATGCATTTCAAAGTTTTATTGCTTTCTCAGTGATATTATCTAGAGAACTGTCTGATTATAATTTTTGAAGGCATTTGTAAAAGAGTAACACCTGCATGGCTTCTAAATTTGTACTTCGATACCGACGACTGCTAGTAATTACCATTCTGAGTCATTCTCTTTTGCTCATTGCAGCTTCCTAGTAGGATTTAATTAAAATTCTGTGTCCAAATCTGGAAACAATCTAGTGTTAAGAGCCAAACTCATGCCTTTGCTCATGCTCTTTGGAAGACGTAGCCCTCTCTTCTGATATGAAAACTTTCTAATTCATATTCTTAACTGTTTAAGTACAGATGCAACATTTTAATCAGTTTTTACTTAAAATATGCCGAGTGTAAATTTATCTTAACTATAAGTTGTATTTCTTTAACCTTGTGAATTTAGATGTAATGAAAAGAGGCCATTTAAGTAAAGAGTTGGGGACTTCAGTTTTCTCTTTTGTCTGCACCTATTCCTAGCAAAAAGTGCATAACACTTGTAACATAATAGGCTTTTGGGGTGTGAGAGAGATGCTGGGGAGAACAGGAAATACTCTATCCCAATTTTTGTGATTAAGACAAATTATATGACAAACAAGGAACTTTTTATTATTTACTCTATGTAGACATCTGAAGCAGGAGCCAAGGACGTGCCTCTTTGTGTTGCAATATCAACTCTGTTCCTTACATAGTTCTGTGACTAACACAAATACAAAGACTGAGCTTTTATCATGACCACACAATGTGTCTTTTATTGTTTTGAAAGTACTGTGGTTAGGAATGGATGTACAGAAGAAGGAGTGGCAGAACTAGGGGGAGGGATGGAAAGAGGGATCAGCCTAGAATCACTGTAGACACAACTATCAATAAAGAAAAATATTTGTAGGTAAGGGTTGAAATGAGGGGTCCTTGGTGCTCTTGGAGTTTGCTTGTTTTCTTGCAGACATTTCATTATCCAAACTAGGTAACTTCATCAGTGCTAGCACATTACCTAGTTTGGGTAATGAAACATCTGCAAGAAAATAAGCATGCTGAGAGAATACCAAAGACCCCTCAGACACAACTATGAGCAACACTCCTAGACTGCCAGGTGGTAACCATTAATTGAGAAGATTCTTGTGCATAGCCTTTTAGAATAAATCAGTTAAATTGAACTCTAATGTATGGACCTGATCTTTTATGCCTGACAAGATGCCTAGTTACACTATTTTAGAAAATTATGTTTATTGAAAAATTGGCAAGTGTATTGGTGGTTTTAGCCAGCTAAGTAAGTAACATCATCTACCTGATCTTGACTGATCAAATCTAGTTAAGATTGAGTCTGGTCAGATGGGAGATAACCAGAAAATTCCTAACTCTGAAATTAAAAAAAAACATATGTGAAGAAGTGCAAAACCACTTCCTAAATATTGCAATGAATTGAGTGTGTCTATTAAGTTAAGGGTGGAACTTAATTTGAAGGAGACTTTCTGATTTTTTTAAAATTGAATTATTTTATACTATTCTATACTAAATGCAAATGTTGATACTATACCTGCTTTTTTATGAAAGTAACAGAGCTTGGGCCAGCATTCCCTTTCATATTTTATTTTTTTACAAATATAAGCTAAGAATCCACTGAGTTTGCAGTAGAGTTCTCAACAAGAAGAGTCTGTATTCTGTAATTCTTCCAGGAGCTGATTGTATTCCTGTTCACCAACAGACCACATTATACTCATCTTTATTTCCTAGATTTGTTTCCACTACTGGATGCATGTTCAGAATTCATTGTGTTCATTCAATAAATAAAGAACCAAGCTGTTTGACATTAATCACTCTTGGTTTTGTACAGTGAGGCATGCCCCATCCCCATTGGGTACAATATAATGAGAGGTGAGCAATATCAAAAGGTTAGTGCTCCATCAACCAAAACTGCTATACTTTTAAGCACAAATTCTCTGTAGGTAAAGAATTTATTGGAGCTTCTGGTCAAAGCAGGTACCTCTGTTCTTTGACATTTGGCCAGCAGGCACTTTTTGAAATGAGCGGGCAATGTTCAACCCTAGAATTGTATGTGACCCTTGACCCTTGTTTTGTGGTCCTTGTAGCACATTTGACCATAACTGCTAAAACTGTTGAAGTAGGGTACAATACAGTTAAAATTTGTAGTGTCACTCCTCACCATTACAAATAAAACCTCACCCCAAATTTATTTAAGACAACAAGCCCTGACCTTCTTTGGGAATGACTCCATGTACAGTATATTGTGGGAAATGTTGAATTGGTAATCTGAAAAAGCAGTCTAATTTTCTAACTTTCTAATTTTTGTTTCGCCATTTCCTTGGGAGGGAGTAATGCTGATTAAGTTGTTTGCCAACAGGAACTTAATTGAGCACTAAATGTTTCTAAAGATGCATGTGTTAGGGAAGACAAGATATTTGGAAGAATTCAGAAAGAGGATGAAAGTAGACTAGCTTATTAGTATGGTTAGTATAGGGGGAAGGGTATAACTGCTTGGTTCCAGCCATATTGGCAGTAATGAGTGTGGACTGAGACTGTTTTTTTAGATGACAAAAATGAAATAAACAGGAAGTGTCAAATGTCAGGGGACAGGAAAGCCATAAAAATAAACTTCAGAAAAATTATGTTGAGATGCATCTCAGATCAACAGTTAATTCTAAGAAGTGCCTTAGTGAGAATAGGGATCACTTGGAAGTCTTTTGGTTGGGTTTTATATAATATTGGTACTTGGATCCTTAATGGCAAAATTTAAAATGATCTGATTGTGTACACCAGGAAGCTAGAAAGACAGACTGAGCTTCAGACTGAGCTAGGAAAGTGTTTGCCAACCAGATCTTATTATTGTATCCTGAACTATCCACCCTGTCATTTCTTAAAAGGTCAATAACTAATTCTTTTATTCCATCACACGCAGGCAGCATCAAGCCATTTTTCTCTTGCATAAATATATTAATATTGCTGTGCCTTTGGTTTTCATCCATTTTTTTAAAATGCATATTTTGCCTTTCTGCCAAATCACATTTAAGGTGGTCTTATGAAATGCCATAAAAGCACAAGTGCATAAAAAAAACAACGAAGAACAAATCATGATAAAAGAATAGGGTTAAAAACCTAACAACTAAAGAGCTGATTCCATAAATCACAGCAATGTTGTAGTCATTCTTACCTTTAGATGCTTCAGACTCTTTGCTGTATGGATGATGTTAGTTTGATGACCATTGAATATGCCATAAGATGATGGGCTGGCACGTGTATTAAAGAGCTGCTGTTGAACAGGGATAGTCAAAGTTATTGAATCTTCTTATCATTATGACTAATACAACTATGTGAACTATGATGAATTGAATTTATAAATCACACTGTCAACCAGCATATCTCCAGGGAAATGAACAATAAATGTGTCAAAACGCATCAAGCCAACTTACTCCATTAGGGACGTGTGCTCTTGATGGGTACATCTTTGTCAGACCTTGCTTTCTGCATGAAAATTAGTCTCACTCAAAACATTATTTTCAAAGAAAGAATTGGCTTGTTTTCCTTTGATTTCCAGGGTGTCACTGTTCTTTTATTGTTCTAATCCCAAACCATATTTTGAAGTATAAGTAGATGATATACATAATCAAGTATCTAGATTTGATACATGCATGAGAGTTGCAAGAAAAGCAAGTACTATCATTCCATTCTCATAGATTAAGAGAAGCAAGAACACACACACACACACACACACACACACACATGTTTTATCAAATTGTCTGATTTTATCACTAAATCTCACTAATCTACAGGTGTGTCAGATTCTCTTAGAAAAGTCAAAGGCATTAATTTGTCTGAAGTTTGAAAATGAATAGTGGCTGTAATATAAAAAAAGAATTGGTCTGGTGTTTTATAAGAGTAATTCAGGATACACAATCAAGAATACCAGAGGCTTTTGCCAACAATCTAGAGTTAGAGTATAGCCTTACAAAAGAAAACTGAATAGGATGAATTTAAGCATGAACATTTAAGAATTGTTTTTTGTCCAATAAAACAGTGGGCCAAATAAGCTAACACAGGGGCAACTAGTTTAGCATATATAGTCTTTGAGGATAAAAAACTTAAGGAGGTCATATTACCTTAGAAAGGCAGATAACTGGTGTCTCCAGAATTTGTATATGTGCTATCTTTTGGTATTATTTTGATTCTTAAAATGTACTCTTTATACAGTATGAAAAAGTACATAAATATTATGCTAATTTGAAATAAAAGATTGTATTACAAAGCTGAATGCCATGTGATCTTTCAATCAGAAATTACCCATACCATGATCTTCATATCTGCTGAGAATAAAATTTAGAGAAGCAACATGCAACACTCAGTCAATTATGACTTACAAATTGATAACATTAATCCAGAAGTCCATGTTTCTGTTTAGAATATTCTTCTATTTATATTTTTAAAGATGACTATGACAGGGCTTTTCAACCTTTTCACCCATTGTACCACTTTTAGGATATGGCAACATCAGAGGACCATCAGTCGCCTAGCAAGGTGTCAAAAACTTGATCACCAAAAAAAAAGGAGAAAAGTGATGAAGTACAGGTAGTCCTCAACTTACAACAGTTCGCTTAGTGACTGTTTGAAGTTACAATGGCACTGAAAAAAGTGCCCCCAAGCCACAGCTGAGCAAGACGCCTGCCTGCCCGGCGTCCCTCTTCCTCCTGTCCGAGGTTTTCATTATCGTGAGCATTTCTGTTGAGGATTGGCAGCAGAGGTGGGGTGGGGTGGGGTGTTTGGTTTTTATTTCCTCCCCTCTGCTGGGTGGTTGCAGCATGTTTTGGTCACTTCACATGACCGTGGAACACTGTGACCATCACAAATATGAATCAGTTGCCAAACATCTGAATGTAAATCACAAGACCCTGGAGATGCTGCAACATTCCAGCTGATCGGCACTTCTGGGCTCAGCAGAAGCACCAGGATCAGCGCCGAGCTCCAGCTGGAGCCTGGCGCTGATCCTGGCACTTCCGCTGAGCTCTGACAGCCCTGCAGCTCCAGCCATCTCTCACTCAGGCTTGTGTGGTGCTGCCACCGGTTCAGCTCATTCCCCTCCCCCACTACCACTTTTCTAGGATGGTTGCGTACACCTGCCAGGTGCCAATGTACCACTGGTTGAAAAGCCCTGGTATAGGGTTTTGGACTAGAAGGTCCTTTCCAACTATTATTATTATAACTTTTATTCATAAAACATGAAACTCAGTCAACTGAACACTTATATTGACTGGCACTAATGGTTGACACGGGTTGCTGCCAGCATCCTAGGTATTATTATTATTATCAGCATCAGCATCATTGTTGTCGTCATCAATATTTCATGGCCATTTATTTTTCTTGATAACAGTACAGAAGTAGCTTGCCACCCATTCTTCCAGATTTTATTTTTAACTTCTCTTTCTAACAAAAGTTATGGGATCCCATTGGACTGCTTATTCCAAGCCAAAGAAAAAGCTTTCACACAAACTGTGATTGATTGTAGGAATAATGAGGATCACTAACTGGGATGGCTGTTACGTAAATTGACAGAAGTTCACTGGCATCACTGAGATACATGGTTCAAAACTCAGGAAAATTAAATGCTTGGTCTATTTCATCCAGCAGTACTCTTTCTATGCTAGTATGTCATCTTGTCTCTGTAGTATAGGATGAGTAGCAAGTGAGTTTTCATTTGAAACCAGATTTGCAAGATTATCCAGCTATGTCTAAAACCAATAGCAGGCATATTTTTGCACTGATTCTTAACTTTTTTATTCTTTTCTGGAAGTATGTATTTCCTGTCAAGTCAGTCAGCCTGCCAAGATAAATAATCTTAACTACAGTATCAAGAATATATTTCTGTATTTGCTCAGAATCTTTATTGCTGAATCTAATCTGAGGGAGTATTAGGAAAGACAAACTTATTTTAAGAAAAATCCTACAAGATATCTATGTAGATAAACTAGGCCAGAAAGCGAAAAAAAGAAAAAAAAGATTGAAATATTAATTTAACAATCAAAAGCTACGGCTTAGTACACAAAGACTGTTTAACTGCACCTTACTAAAAAAAAGATATTGTTGATCTATATATTGTTACTTTCTTTAACCTACAACACATCAAGGCAACACTTCTGAGTTATGTAAATTCCTTCTTCAGCATTGTGAATTCAAAAAGACAGAAACCAAATTAAAACTAAGGATATTGAAAAGGCAGGGAATTATTTAAAGAGATGTTATTTAAAATAAAGGGCCCGTTTACAGTTTTTAAAACCTGAAAGTTCTATTATCCTGGACAGCTATTTTAAGGAAAAATATTGTGGATGTTTCAATGTCTTATTTATGTTCTGTACCAGCCTGCTACCGGCCCTGCAGAAAAGGCAGCCCCTTTACAAACGGCAAGAAGCTGGAATTACGCCTGCCAAATTTATAGCTACAAAAACAAACAAGACATGAACCAAGAAACAGGAGGTTTAAGAAACACGAACTATCCAAGCGGTTGCCTTCAGCAAACCAGCCCTCCCCACACATTCCCCTTATATAGAGTTCAGGGCGTGGTTTCTCTCTGCCTCCATCCGAGAAGCCCCATTGCCTTCCTCTGTTTACTCCTAATTGACTGCCTCCTGCGTCGGTCGTCCTTGAACAGGGCCAGCTGTGGGTCATCTTCATCCACACTGTCAGGCTTACACAGCTGGGTCTCCGTGGTGACCAAGTGGGAGGGGCCTGGCTGAGGGCTATCATCAGCAAGATCTTCAACCCCCTCAGCAAGGTCTTCAACACCCCCCTCCTCCTCTGAGTCGTCCGACCCAACTGCTGAACCCACAGGCTGACCCTGAATCACAACAATTTAGAGGAAAAGGTCTTTCAAGATAAAGTATTCCAATATCCTAGTGGTTGTCACAAAGAAGAGGGAAAGCACCTAAAGACAGGACAAGAAGCAATGGATGGAAACTAGTCAAGGAGGGAAGCAACCTAGAACTAAGGAGAAATTTCCTGACAGTTAGAACAATTAAATCAGTGGAACAACCTGCCTCCAGAAGCTGTGAATGCTTCAACACTGGGAGTTTTTAAGAGGAGCCTGGACAGCCATTTGTCTGAAAAGGTATAGGGTTTCCTGCCTGAGCAGGAGATTAGCCCTAGATGACCTCCAAGGTCCCTTCCAACTTTATTGTTGTTGTTATGTGGACTTTGACTCTCAATCAAGTGACTTATCAGTTTTCACTGTAGTCTTATGCATTGCTTTTCTCCTCTTTTTTATTCTTCATAATCAAACAATAAGTGATTGAAATAGCTAATTTCATTCTAGTTTTGGCATAAATTAATTGGGCTGATGTTTGTATAACATTCATTTTGTCAAAAACAAAAATTATTTATCTTTAATAAAGAAGAATCTTACTTGTTCTGTGCATTACCTTTTCTCTAGAATAGAATCTAGGGAAGGGTTTCCCAAGATGAACTGAAGGTGTTAGTAGGTAAATTCATAGAAAAGAAAATTTAGATGAAATAAAACTGTGGTTATCAATGATAGATACAGATATAGATCTTTTATACACATTAGAAAACTACAACATTACATTACTTTTTCACATAATCGCCATTCAAATTGAGGCACTTATCATAACATCTTACAAGGTTTGAAATTCCTTAGTAGTAGTCACTTGGCACCAAATCTGGTCTATAAGGGAAGTGATCAAAACCATCCCAATGGAATTGCTTAAAAAGTTCTTGGGTGCATCTGTGGGTGTGCAGGCAAGCATTATCGTGAACCAGCACCACACCGGAAGGGTTCCATTGAAAATCCCACCAAATATGAAGATGCCAGAGGAGTACTGCTAGTGAAGTTCATGGAGCGTGGTTCGACCATCAATTCAGAAGTCTACTGTGAAACATTATAAAAACTCAGACGAGCCATCCATAACAAGCATTGGGGCCTGCTGACTTCTGTTCTGTTCCAGCCTACATCCCTGTTTGCGTGTCAGTGAACGTCTGTCAAACCCAGCCCTTTTATTTATATACAGTTCAAAATAATTAAGTCCTCAAAACAAAAAGCAGCAGAATATTTTCCTTAGCAAATAAATGGTTCAAACAACAAAACAAGAGTTAAACAAGAAGTTCAGCAAGAACATAAACAGACCAGGATTTCTTTTGGAGTTCTATGAATGTTTGCCTTCAGCAACCAGCACCGCCCACACCTTCCCCTTTTATTAGCAGTCCCAAGGCGTGGCTTCTCAATGCCTTCTCCTCCTTTCACTGAGTTGCCTCATAGACTTTCTCTGGTCTGCTCTGCTAAACTGCCTTCTGCTTCGAGCGTCTCTAAATAGATTCATCTGTGAAGCCTCAGAGTCTGAATCCTCCTCCTCACACAGCTGAGCCTCATACAGAACACGATTGGAGGGGCCCGGCTCTTCCTCTGACTGAGAGTCCTGTAATGCATCAGAGCCTCCCTCCGACACCGAAGGCTCTCCAAACCCCTCCTCCTCCTCCTCCTCAGATCCCTCGGACTCAGCTGCTGGGAGCACAGGCTGACACGGAATCACAATAACTTCCAGTGTTCATGATAATGCTCAGCCGCACATCGCTAGACGCACCCAAGAACTTTCGAACCAGTTCTGTTTGGATGTTTTTGATTACCCCATCCCATAGCCCAGATTTGGTGCTGAGTGGCTAAGATGTTGTAAGATGTTATGACAAGTCCCTCAATTTGAATGCCTATTATGTCAAAAAAGTAATGTAATGTTTAGTTTTCTAATGTGCATAATAAAAGTTCTGTATCTGCGGGTGTCTGTCATTGATAACCAGACAGAAGTTTATTTCCTAATTGGCCTCATATTATACATCAGAGTAATTGTGGTTATTATAATTTCAATAAAATGTAAACAATTTGGGCTATGCTAAAAGGGGTCTACAGGTTTTGTAAGATAATTTGTCAATCATCAGGTTCTTTTAATCAATGCAGGTAACAATAGATAATTAAGGAATGTGTTGGACTTCAGCTAGCAGTTAATGGTGATGAGGATTTTAAGAGAGCTGGGCGATGAAATTAACAGGCTTGTGGGATGATATATAACAATCAAAGTATCCCTTCCTGTCATCAGAGTAGTTTAGATAGTAAAGGCAAAAGTAATAATTTATGATCCAGGGTGATAAAGAATGGTCTGTGTTCCCTCTTTTATGTTTGCTGCCATCACCTTTTCTTGATATTGTATTTGCTTTAAATTTGTGCCATAATAACTGATAATAAATGTGTGGCAGAACAAGGCAACATTATTTTCCAGTTGGGTAGACTCATGCTTTGGCCAAAGGGAGAATTCATGTTAATTATAAATAAAAATAAAAGCCCTGGGCCACTGAAAAATTTTCCTAAGGTATGCCTTCACTTCCTGAAAACAGGAAGTCTTACATTCAGTTCAACATGCATGGGAGGCTTTTCAGTTAACATCTAGTTTTTGAAAAGGTTTAGTTTCAAAAATCTCAACTGAAAAAGTGCATTCATCTTGAGTTGGGTTTAGTTCAGTAAAAATTCTAAATGAGAAGGCAGGGAGACCTTTGGTGGATGTAGGATGAAGTTATATCCCCATAGCATCTACAGACACATACTTCTTTTGGAATATTACAGCGTAGAATAATGTTTGGGAGAAGAATGCCAGAGATGAAAGTTTAGAGGAAGAAAAAAAGGAAAATTCACAGTTGAATTTTTGATTATTCTAATAAAGTAGTATTACTCAACACATAATAAAGATGGCAAATCATGTCATGCTTTAAAGCTCAGCTTCCTAGGAAAAGAACTCTGAAATATAACTCAACATGCCCAAGTACAAAGGCAAGATCTTCAAATGGCAGAAATGTCTAGCAGAGTCAACAAGTTAAATACTTTTTGGATTTCTTCCAGGAAGCTTGTTGTTAGCAGGAGTCCCAGAGGAAAGAGATGTGATTAAAAACAGAATAATTAATGCTGTGAAAGACTAAAGCTGGGAAACTTCCTATAGGAGTAAATCTTTACTTTTAGATGCAGTTGCATTCTGTCTTGTGTGGACATGCACACGTATAGATAGATACAGCTGTGAGGTGTGAAAAATTATATTTTTAGAGTTTCCTTGTTACTATTATTCAGAGATCCTGTCTGATATATATTTAAAATTAAAAATATTTGATGTTGCAAAATATGAAAAAGATGCTAATAACCTGAACTGCTGTTACTCCCATAAGTGAAAAAAGTAGTTTTTTTGGAAGAAAATTGTTCTCTGTGTATACATTTAGTTTTAATTGTAGTGTAACTTTCCTTACAATTAATTGGTTTAATCCAAAAAATTTCCTCTGAAGTATTTATCCTTGATAGTCTAGTTTAAAAATAGTTAAGAAAACAAAGTCTTTTAATAGGTTTGTTTTGAAAATATAATAACCTCCTCTTCCTTCTTATTCTCCCACCCTTCACCTTTCATTTTACATCACCTTATTTGGTTAGTTAAGTTTAGTCTTTAGTAAGTTTATGCAGCATGAAATTTCTATAATGTTACTGGATAACTTGCATGCTAGGTTTAAGTGGATTACATAGATGCACTGTTTTACATTAAGTTGGTGACTGGCAGCCCAGTTCCAAAGGTTGAAATATGCCACTTGCTAGCTGAATGTAATTGCACTAATATTCCTATTCTTACATGGTGGGAACTGTTATTAATTGTAAGATGAATAATGGACTTATATTGCTTACTTATATCATGCAAAGTGCCCTATACTGCAACCCTATAGATATGTCTCCCAAAGCCCTCTTGGAATAGCCTTTGTTTGGTCCTTCACATTTCATATGAGAACTACTTAAATGCATCTAAAACAGCGCCCTGCAACATTTTGGGCACCAGGGACCGGTTCCGTGCAGAGTTTTTTTCATGGACTGGAGGGGGCGTGATTTTGCATGCTGCTTGCATCCCATGGATGGGGCTTTGCTTGTTTGTGCAGCCCAGTTTCTGGCATGCCACGGACCCCTGATCTAGAATGAAAGAACAAGATATTTGTCCCTTATTTTGCATTGCAGTATCCTGTCACTTCAGACTTTTATCTTATGCCCTAGCAGCTAAATATAAAAAAAAATCAGAAAGTGACTAACTTCAGACTTTGAAGTATGATTAGATGTAGTGTTGTTCAGTGAACATGTCTTTTAAACAAGCTATTACAGTCCCATGAGCTTCTGTCTGGATTTCAAAGTTAGTAATTGGGTTAGGTCCATCATTGCAATAATGGGTTTGGTGTCTGGTAGGATTTGAAAGCAGCCGTATTGGTGCTGGATTGAAAGTCTGCTTCCCATATTTAAAAAAAGAAAAATAAAGAAAAAGTGATGGGAGAAAACCCATGTGAAGGAAAATGGTTTATTGCTGTAGCTATTCCTTTTAAGGTCAGTAGAAATTAAGGTCCATTCTCCAAACTTGCTGAGCTTGGTGATGTTAATCTTAGTTGTTTTGTTTTGTTTTGTTTAGTTTTGTGGCTTAGCATAGAACCTAGCCTTATTAATAATTAGCTTATAACTCAATGCATTTTGAAAACCCAGAAGATGAATTTATTCAGTAACATATTATGTGAATGCATCCTACTTGAACTATTACATATATAGAACATAGAATCATATGGCTGGAAGTGACTTTGGTGATCTAGTTCAAGCGGTTATTGAAGGGAGGAGACCTTATATCATTCCAATCAAATGGCTGCCCCATCTATTTTTGAAAACCTCTATTGATGGAACATCACAACTCCAGGAGGCAAGCTATTCCATTGATTAATTGTTCTTACTGTCAAAAAAAATTGAGGATGGATCTCTCTTTAGCAAGCTTCCAAACATTATTTCTTGTCTTACCCTCTGGTGCTTTGGAGAATAAGTCAGTGCCTTCTTCTTTGTGACATCCCTTCAAGTACTGGAAGACAGTTATTATGTCTCCCCTAATTCTTCTCTTCAATGAGCTAGATATATGAAATTATGTCATAACTCCAGCTAAGCAAATCACAGTATATGTCAGAACCATATAGCCAGACTCTGATCTTTTGTTGTTTTCACTTTAGATGGATGAGTCAAATTCATCTTTCATTTTCCTAGTTTTGATCCATGGAATGAGTAAATCCAAACTATCAAGCTTGATTCTTAGATATCTGATTAATTACTAATTATTATTTGTATTATTCCATTTGTAGACCAAAAAGATGAGTATTAAAACCATTTAATTGACCTTTTGATTGTGTCTGTTTTATTTTTTGAAATACCAGCTTTTTAAATATTTACCCTAATAATAGGCACTGGCAGTATAGTTATCAGCTGATCCACCGAGTACAAATTTTTTATAAATTCCCCACTGCCTTATTCTGGCCTTCAGCATTACTGGTTTGCCACACGAACTGCTTTAGTCATTCCTGTTCTTTATCAGTACTGCTTTGGTCCTTCGTTGTCTGAATCCAGTCAACTGTCTCACTTTGTCTAATCACTAGCTTTCACCCCCCCCTTTATTTCCACTCTCAGCTGTTCTCACTTCTCTTTTATCTTATAATTACTATTGTATGGTTGAAAATTCATTATTTCTTCTTTGTCAGCTACCTTTGATTTTGTGCTTCTGATTCAGGATATTCTACTGATAGTTCCCCAGGAAGCATTTTATTTCCTAAAGTCATTTGCTTTGCAACTAGATTGGCCAAAAGTGCATAGAGAAAACTGAGTAAAGCTTTCTTCTAGCTCACAAAATCTCTTAATACAGGAAGTCCTGTATCAAAGCCATTCATTTTGTGACAGTGGCACTGAAAAAAGTGACTTATGACCGTTCTTCACACTTACTACCGTTGCAGCATCCCTGTGGTCACTTTATCAAAATTCGGATGCTTAGCAAGCTGTTTCAATTTATGGTGGTTGCAATGTCCCAAGGCCACATGAGTCTATGGGAAGCCAGATTTGCTTTACAGCCATGTGACTTGACTTAACTGCAGATATTCACTTAACAACTGTGGCAAGAAAAGTCATAAAATGAGGCTGAACCCATTTGACTTAGCAACAGAAATTTCTCACTTAGCAATGTAGGGCTCAGTTATGGCTGTAAGTCGAGGACTACCTGTATGCCAAATTAATCAGTTCCTATTACCCTCCTCATTCTCAAAAACATTCCTTTTTATCTATTTGGTTCAATATTTAATAGCCAGCATATGATTTGCCAACTACAGAAAATTGCTAGTAAAACAGTGAACAATTATTTAGTTATGGAACAGAATCTAATATCTCCCTATAGGTTTTCCTCACTTGAATTAAGTGTTCTATCTTTCTCTACCTTCTAAGCAGATTTGTTTATCAACTCCTACTTCAGACTGACATTTCCAAAGAGATCCATACTTCCATTCTGATTTCATTTTCCTAGTTATTATTCTGTGACTTTGTCCAACTGTATTGTGTGTGTGTGACATAATAATAAACTTTTATGCTTCTGTAGTGAAGCCTAAGGATGTTCATGAGAATAAAAACCAAGTTTTCTGATGAGAAACTAGAGGGATTGAATATATTTGGCCTTGGGAAAAGAAAAAAGGTGAAGAAAAGGCTAGAATCTGAGCTATCCAGAATCATTTAGAGTGCAAAAGCAAATAAAATTACTAAGTAAGATCCCACACAGTCTCCTAGTACAGAAATAAATAATGGCCTTTAAGTTACAGGAAGAAAGTTTCCAATTGAATAATAGGCAAACAAAAAAACTTTCTTAAGTGTAAGAACAGTTTCAACAATGGGACTCTTGCCACAGAAAACGGTGAACTATCTTTCAGTTGAAATGTTAAGCAGAACCTAGTTAGGTTTCAGTCAAGTTTTTTCATTTATACTGTATTCCTGTGCTGAGCGGGACTTTGATTCAGGAGGGCCCTTCCCATTGTATAATTTTGTGAAACCTTTGTCTGTAAAACTGTCCTTGAGGAGCAGGAGCAGCAGATCAGACAAAGTTCAGATAAAAGGCAGTTTAGCCCATAGAAAGAATGGGGACATGGCAAATGTCCCAGAAAGGTCCTCCAGTGGTTTTCTGAACTATAAAAGTGAGGACAGAGACATATACTTTTAGACTTATTTATTTATTTTATTTATTTTATTAGACTTATATACCGCCCTTCTCCGGTAGGACTCAGGGCGGTTCACAAGGTTTTTTAAAAACAATACAACAAATTACAAAAATTAAAAACAATTAAAATAATTACATTAACCTTGAAATAAAACCCCAATTACAATTAAAATACAATTAAAACCCCAGTTAATACTCTCAGTCCAGGCCAGAAAGCCCGAAGAGCCAGGTCTTCAGGTCCTGGCGGAATGAGCAAAGGTCAGGGGCAGTCCTAAGCTCTACAGGCAGCTGGTTCCAAAGGGCAGGCGCACCCACAGAGAAGGCCCTCCCTCTGGGTATTGTCCACCGGCAATCTTTTGCAAGATTTTATTACAACCAGTGCTTTTTTTGTCATAGAACGCACTGGAACAGAGTTCCGGCACCATTTTTTGACGGATTTTCCGAGTTTTAAAAGTAACTTTTGAAAATTTGATGTTTGGTCCACGTGGACTTTAGAATCGCTCTGTTGAGAGTAGCAGGTCAGCGGCAAAAACATTAAAACAGTGCCTGCCGGCTGCTTGTGTGCCGACTCCGATGCGTGCATACTTCCTCTGCGCTGGTTGTGATGGCGTGGCTCGGCTTGTGGCACTGCTTGGCTTGTGATTAGTCGTGTGGTTGTGTGCTGAGTGCTTACTGCTGACAGCGACCGTTATGTTTCATTACACGACTGACATTTGTAGGTGTGTGTACAGTGATTGACTATGTGCAAAAGGTAATTAATTTCTTTATTTTAAAAAACCATTGGCAAACTGAAAACCTTTTTTAAATTTTTAGTGTAAAAGTGTGACCTCAAATTTAAAATGAAAAAAAATTACTAATTAACTTCTCCACCACCGCTCCTGCTAAGAACTGAATATGTAATTTTTTAAATAAAAGATTAACAAGATGTGAGTTGCGGCACCTTTTTTCTTACAAAAAAAGCACTGATTATAACATTACCATAAATGTAATGTTAGTACTCGTGGTTGGTGCTTTGTGTGGGCTACTTCTAAAAGGTTGAAATCAATGTTGAACAGTGACCTGTCCTTGAAGTTACAACCATTGCAACAAATCTGCAGTTACATGGTTGCAATTTAGACGCTTGGCAACCAGCTAACATTTAACTATAGTTGCAGTGTCGTGTTATCACAATTTGCTACCCTTCCAGCCAGCTTCTGACAAGCAATGTCAATTGGGGAAGCTAGATTCACTTAACGCCCACTGGATTCACTTAATGACTTTGATGCTTCACTTAATGACCATAGTATAAATGGTTGAAAAATTTGGGCCAGTCATGTGACTCATTTAGCAACTGCATTGCTTAGCGATTGAAATTCTGGTCAACTACTTGTAGTATGATAGAATAAATCACTCGTGGTTTTCCTAAATTCCATAGTTGGAGGATTCAAACCCAGGAAGTATATATAATCAGAACTAGGACTGATGGCAACATTGCTACCAATAAGATTCTCTTGTGGAAATCTCTGTTTTGCCACCATTGGATGCTTTATTGCTATTTTAATATGTGCTAAATCATCCACTTGAAATAGCAGCTGCTTTCCATAATTAAGCCTAAATACGGAAAATACAAATTAGTAGTCCTATAGGGCTTAGATGAGTGCTTAAAAATATGGTTTCTCTGTTTATGTATATAAAGAGCTTGGAAGTAAAATGTGTAGATTTCTGTCCCCTGAAACAGCCTCTTATGACCATGATCATGTGTTGTAAAACTCAAGGAATTTGGCCAATTTATACCACCAAAATTCTGCAACTGAACCAATGCAGATAGGAAGTGGCAGGTATATTTTAAAGCATTAGGAATTCTACCTTTTCTAAGACCTGTAGTTTGTTTTCACTTTGTATTCCTATATTGCTAGTGAGGCTTGTGTTAATTACTATTTTTGAAAGAGGATGTTGGTAGGGGGTATGGTTTTACTAATTACATTCTAGGGTGAAATTATATGATTGAAAGCAGAGCAGATGAGCATTTTGTTACATTTTATTTTAAAGACATGAGATTGTTTCGGAACACTATGGAGAACTAAGAACTTTTCCCCCTTCCTGCTGTGGGCCTAATTGGTACATAATAACATTTTCAGATTATACCTTTGCCCTAAGTGTTTTTCAGGCAACCATACCTATTATATTACATTTGCAAAAGTACATGGTAGATGCCTTACCGTCTTCTCTTTTATGGCTAGTCTATTGACTTTTATTACTAGTCCATTCCATCAGACCTGGGTCTTCTAATCTTAAATGCAATCAAAGTTAATTCTTTAACTTCTAATTCTTAAATGCAATCAAAGTTAATACAACTCTTCCTTCTGAAAACAAGGGAGAACATTCCCGGATTAATGAAACTCTCATTTTGTGCAGCAGGTTAGCATATTTGCATTAGTACTATGTGGTGCAAGGGCTAATGAACGCTTTCTTGGTAAGAATTAAAAGTTGAAACATGTTATAGAATTTAACTCCAGCAAGATCTTGGGTTGGAGAGACATACGTGTAAATATAAATCTCTTGGATGGGTCTCTAAACATTAGAAAATGACTCATGTTTCATACCTGAAATAATCACAACTGGTTGTCTATGGAATTTTTCAATCATCCGGGTCATGGTTGTCCCAAAGGTGCTTTTTCAAGAGGCAACTAGACTTTCTTGTTTTTCTTTGAAGATGTTTCGCTTCTCATCCAAGAAGCTTTCTCTACTTAGGTGACCCTGAGGACACAGATAAACCTCCAAGTGGCCTCAACGACACTCTAAAAAATGCAAATGACCAGCTGTCTGCAAGAAATATAAATCCTTCCATTCCCCATCATCCAGTCAGAGCTGAAGAAGCTTCTTGGATCAGAAGCCTCTTGTAAAAGCACCTTTGGGATCACAATTGGTTTTTACTCAGTTGATGTATTACTACATGGTAAATTCCAATAAAACTAAGTTTGAAATTAGCTTCCAGCAGAAACTGATTACATCTGATTTCCAGTGTCACGTAGTACAGGTGGTCCTCAACTCACAACCCTTTGTTTAGCAATTGCTTCAAGTTACAGTGGCACTGAAAAACTGACTTGAAATAGTTCCCATTTCAGCATGGGCACTGGGATGGTTGCAACATCCAAGTCATATGGTTGCCATTTGAGACCCTCCCAGCAAAGTCAATGGGGCAAATCAGATTCACTTAATGACCATATGATTCACTTAATAACAGTGGTGGTTTGCTTAACATCTCTGGCAACCAAGGTCACAAAATCAGGCATGACTCACTTATCAACCTCCTTGGTTAGCAGTAGAAATTCTGGTCCCAGTTGTGTTGTAAGTCAAAGACTGACTGTAATATGGATTTGAGCAGAAGAAAGTGATTTGAACAGCTATGGACATGCACATTAAACCTGCCAGTTCATACTTAAATCAGTTTGTTTAAGGGTTGTTGGTAGGTTCATCATGATTGCCCGTGTACATTCCTAATCATCCTTATCCTTTTTGAATCCAGATCACTGCAGAGCCCCACTGATTCATTTCAGCTCGGGCATAAAACTTCAAGGAAACATGTAAGAATTAGGTATGTTTTTCATAGTTTAAGAAGCTCTCCCCACCCACCAACCTGATGTCCCTCAGTTTTATACTTTGCCTCCATGAAAGTCAGTTGTTTAGCAGTTGTTACAGATTTACATTTGGTATGTTTTACTTCATTAGATTTAATCAGCCACTGCCTCAGCAACACATTAAATTGTGTTTCTAATGCTACTATTCTAATTTTATTTTTAGACCCAGTTTGCAGCTGTTGGTCTGTTGGATCAGTGACTATTAATGCAAATTTAAGCAGATTTTGATTATAAATTTTAATGTCTTTTCAAAAGCTGTTAAGATTTAATGTGTCAAATCTGTACCTTTCATTAAGGGTCATTTAAAAATGTATGCATCTGTGCAATTATTAGATAGAGAAGGTAATTCAAGAATATTATCTCTTAGCTTATGCACAGCTACAACTTTTAAATAACTTTTCAAAATATGTTGTACTACTTGATCCAAGTCTTAAGACAAAAAAAAACCTGAAAAAAAATTACATAAGATTTCTAATATTAGATTAATCCAGAGTTTCTCAACATTGGCAACTTTAAGATGTGTGGACTTCAGCCAACAGGGGGAATTTTGGGAGTTGAAGTACAGAGCTCCTAAAATTGCTAAGATTGAGAAACACCATATATATTTGAAATTGCTTCCTATTTATTTGCTAAACATTTATTGTATATAAATTAAGAAGAGAATCAGATTCATTTGCTTCCTAGCAACTATTATATAATAGCTACTAGATTCACCCAAGACCCCTTCATCAAATTCATATTTCACTGTTTCATTTATATGGCACTTCACATCCATGTCCCTGTAATATTTCCCAGTTCCTGCATTAAGAACAGCTGGAAAATCCTTGCTCTTGGCTCCAAAGTTCATTTAAATTAAAGAACAATGACCAGAATTAGGGTTTTTTAGTGGTAACACCCCAATTATAAAATTCTATCTTAGAATAAGATATGACTAGCCCTCACTTCCCTCTTTTGAACAACAATGGAAGCCATATTCTACCCAAGCTGTTGTAGTATAGCTGCCTATTCTGAAACTAGATTGTCTTTTAGAAAGTATTTTCAATTAGTTTTCTTTGTTGTAATGAAATTTGGTGTAATTTTTGTGCTTAGTACATTTAAGGATTCCTATTTTTTATGATAGGTTTAAGATAATATTGTTACTGTTTTCATTATCTTCTGAGTTTGCCTAGAAGAAACAGCAGCATAGGAGACAGATAGATGGATTTGTTTCCCCCCCCCCAGTAATTGAAGGGATGGAATACACAAGACAATGTCACACAATCTTTTATGAAACAGCTAGACAGGTTGATGTTTTAGGAACTGGCTCTGCGTAACTCATGATGCTTAGTCCTATTCTGCTTACAATCTTAGCAGCATTCTGCGTAAAAGAAAGCTATTGAATCAGATTCCTTGGCCCAGGGAAACATTTCTTCCAATTTTTTTTCAGACAGTTTAAATTAATGCAGTGTTTTGGCTTGACAAACAAAACTGTTTGTTTCTGTTACACTAATTAGCTACTATTTCTGCTCACTCACAGAAAATAGAATGAAAGTTTTCTGAGAACAAATACATACACTTCCAATTAACAGTGTCAGTAGTTCCAAAATTGTACACATGTTCCTTGCCAGGCATTTTGCCCCAAAGCTTGATAAACTGCAGCTTATTTGCAGAGGCACAATCTTTAAGTCTCTGCTCTTTTCATCAGTGTCTACATTTGACATGTCTGTTGAAGCACCATAACTTGTACTTCATGCAAATATGCATGCAGAGATCTAGAAAACCTGAAACGGCGGATTATACTTAGGAGTTTAAAAATAAGCATTGTGCTCATATGCTAGCTAGACTATGCTGGCTGAGGAATTCTGGGAGTTGAAGTCCACAAGTCATAAAAGGGCCAAGTTTGAAGAGCCCTGCCTTAAACAGTACTTACAGAGTGAGGCCAGGTCTAGGTATCCTGTTGCTACCTCACCCAACGTATGAACACACTTGGATCCATAACATTCCTTGCTAATCACGGTGATTGTTGTGAGATGTGCCCAATTTTACAACTTTTTTTTGCCATAGTTGTTAAGCAAATCAGGTTGTCATTAAGTGAATCTGCCTTCCCCCATTGACTTTGCTTGTCAAAAGCTAGCCAGGAAGGGATGACTTTGGGATGCTGCAATCATCATAAATACATGTTTGTTGCCAAGCACCCAAAGTTTGATCACATGACCATGAGAATGCTGCAACAGTCATAAGTGTGAGGACCAGTTGTAAGGCACATTTTTTAGTGTTGTTGTAACTTTGAATGGTCACTAAACAAATGGTTGTAAGTTGAGTGTCTGTATTTTCTTGAGACCAAAAAAGGGACATTTTTGGTAAGGATTACCAAATTAGCATGTGAGCATGTCCACAAATGAGGAGATCTTTCTGTTTCAGATCCAACAGCTACCTATCTCTACTTAAACTCTATTTAGAGTACTTAAAACGTCTGGTTTCTACTAAGCATTTGTAAAGCTCAGCACTCAAGTTAATGTGGTAAATTTCTTGCTATTTGATTTCCTTCTCACTCATACTTTTAATTATCAGAATCTGTCACACTTGAGTACTAATTAAAAATCATTAGTTTACAGCTGGTTTAGCAGTTGATGAAAAATTGATTCTAAAATTAAAGTTTTGCCTTAAGGCAGGCATTTTCAGATTTTTCTGAGCTTTATTATTTAGTAGTAGTAACTTTGAAAGTACTATCAATAATGCCAAACAACATTTATACAATTTTTGTACAAAGTTTGCAATGTTTAAATATAGATAGGCATTTTCTAGAAGTTTAATTTTAATAGGTAAAGGTAAAGGTTCCCCCGCACATGCGTGCTAGTCATTTCCAACTCTAGGGGCTGGTGCTCATCTCCATTTCAAAGCCAAAGAGCCAGCGCTTGTCCGAGGACGTGTCCGTGGTCATGTGGCCAGCATGACTAGACACCAAAGGCGCACAGAACGCTGTTACTTTCCCACCGTAGTGGTCCCTATTTTTCTACTTGCATTTTTACGTGCTTTCGAACTGCTAGGTTGGCAGAAGCTGGGACGAGTAACAAGCGCTCACTCTGTTACGCGGCACTCGGGATTCGACCCGCCAAACTGCTGACCTTCTGATCGACAAGCTCAGCATTCTAACCCACTGAGCCACCGTATAAATAAAATGAACTATAGGTACAACTACAGGTACAACTACAACTGAGACCAAAATTTCTGTTGCTAAGTGAAATGTTTGTTAAGTGACTTTTGCCCCCTTTTGCAACCTTTCTCGACCCAGTTGTTAAGTGAATCACAGCAGTTGTTAAATTAGTAATACAGTTGTTAAGTGAATCTACCTTCCCCATTGACTTTGCTTGTCAGAAGGTCATAAAAGGTGTTCCCATGACCCCAGGACACGGTAACAGTCATAAATGTGAGATTGCCAAGCATCTGAATTTTAATTATGTGAATTTTAATCATATGAACATGGGGATGCTGCAATGGGATGCCACAACGGTCGTAAGTGAAAAATAGCAATAAGTCACTTTTTTAGTTCCATTGTAACTTCAAACAGTCACTAAATGAACTGTTGTAAGTAGAGGAGTACTGTACAAAATACTATAAATGAAAGTTGTAGGATACTAAAAAGGCACGTAAAACCAGTTTCCTAAAATATAAACTATTTCATGAATAAAATATGCCACTAAATGAATATGCATGTGCTTATATACATAAAGATGCATAGGAAGATAACTAAATATGGCATGAAACGTCTATAGATGGTCTTTAAAAAATGTGTTCCCGAAAAGCACTTTTTGAAATGCACAATAAAAACAAGGTATTATATTTCTTACTGTTAGAAAACAAACCCATATTTATTTATTTGTCAGTAAGCTTCACCTGACGTCAATTAGACTTTCAGTATTCATATGATTGCTCTAATATTGGATTATATTTAGTTCTTCTAAAAGGCAATGGAAATATTTTTGGGGGAAATATCCCAAAATCCATTACTATTTTTAGCATACAGAAGATTAATAAAATAAAACTTATGTGAAGTTTGTTTTTTTAAAAAAAATCACCAGAACAATTTTCTGATTGAATTAGAATTATTATCCTGAATTGGTAGCTTTTGCTATTTCAAAGAGAATTATAAATTCCTTTAGCTAAGTCCAAAAAGATTCTTCAAACTATTTTTTCTTGAACTCTATGCATGAATAAGTAATTTGATATTTTGGAATAAATGAGCAGTATTGTAGTATTTTCAAATTCCGAATTCTTTTCATTTCCTTATTTACTTGCACAAAACCTCAAGGCCTGTTAAATGATGACAATCAGGTACAAATATATATGGTCCAAACTTTATGCCTAAGGAAATCTGGAATGATGTTTGTAGACTACATTTTATTGAATGAAATTTCCTACCTGTACTTTTTTCTGAAGTCACTAACTGTTGCAAGAGTACTGCATCTGATACCCAAAACTCAACAGTTTTAAGCCATCAGCCTATGTGAACAAGATCTTCAGTGAATCTGTTCATACCATGTGATAATGATGACAATTATTCATTGTGTTATTAAAATTTGGTTAAACACACAGGTATCATTGAAACAAAAGTTCAGAATTCTTTAAATTTGTGTTACTTTTTCAAATGCTATTTTCTGTAAATATTTTCCATTAAAACATCCAAGAAAGTTGTAATTTTAGTTTTCAATTTTCATATAATATATACAGGAGATAACAAAGAAAATTGAATTAATTCACTGTGTTCTGGCTTTGAGAGATCATAAAAATATAAAAGCTAATTGATATTAAAGATTGTATTTTAGAAGACTATTCATTTTTTTCACTTTTATTCAGGACTATCAGTGTCTCCCTAGTTGTGCACAATGTATCTAGTACAATAACTATCTTGTCTTTTAAACAATGACCAACTCTCGTTAAGAATAATATTGATCTCATATGTTCCATTATACTTGGAAACAATCAAAACAGTCTATTATATGTAATAAAAATGGTTTAAAATTGAAAACTTTTATGCCGATGAACAAAGTTAGAAAGTAAGACTGTTTTGACTGTGACCATGTTGTTCAACCATGGTACAGGACAGCCTTCTCCAAATTGATGTTTCGAATATGGAGTGCATCTGTTTGAAGAAAAACCAGTATAGGATGGACATACTATCTTGAAATATCCCAGGTAACGGCTCTGCACTTAAAGTACAGAACCTATCCATAAGCACAATTAATTGATGAAGTCATCAATGTCGACTGTCCAAGATTCTCCACTGTGCAGTAAGCCTTATCTCATATTCAATGTTTTGAGAGTTATTTTGTTTCATTGCACATATTTAATAGTGGAAGATCAAATATAATTAAAACATAAATGCATTTTTGGACATAGGCATTTCATCCTCAGCAGATGGCAATACCTAGGTGATCTCTGGGCTCAGAAGATGAATAGGGTCATGGTGGGGGAAAAACCAGAGAAAACCACAGCTGCAGGTTAGAGTCAAAGGCACTCCAGAAGAAAGGAGTGGAAAATTGGAAAATTTTAAGTTGTTAAGAAAAATACACGAGTCTGTCTATCTACTTATCAGGAGGTGAGTTTATCTTGCAAGGGATTTTTTTACTTTTCTTGATCTACTGTCTTAATTAGGATTCCTTAGTTTTATAAACTAACTGATCTTTTTTGTTGTTGTTAAAAGATAGTGGCTCAATAACAGTTTCTGCTGAATTTGCAATATTAGTAAATGGCACAATATAGCTTATCTTTGCCATGAAATTTGGGTCTAGTTACTCAACCCAATCACTTATCTTGTAATAATATCCACCAAGCCATTTTTTTCATTCTCAGAAGAGTTTCATTGATACTTATTTTTCTAGTTTCTTTATCGCATTTTAATCTGATAGATTTCTCCTTCAGTTAGAAATTAACTGTATGGCTAATATTTATATTCCAGTTACAGGTAGTTGTTACATAATGACCGCAGTTGGGACCAGCAAGTCTGTTGCTAAGTGACACAATAATTGAGAAACCACATAACCTCATCTTGCAATTTTACTGCTAGCTTCTCCATTGAACTACTATACATACAAAATGATAATCATGTGACCAATGGATATTATGATGGTTGTAAATGCTGCCAGTTGCCTGAATCTTGACCATGAGATTGCTGGGACACTGTATCATAACTGTGACAACAGATTATAAAGTTACTTTTTCAGTGTCACCATAATTTTGAATGGTTGCTAAACAGTACAGTTGAGTTAAGTGAGCATGTTCTTTGGGAGCAATTTAGGATTTATAATTTCCTATTTTACTTTTGGATCACTGACTGACTGATTGACTGATATATTTGTTTGTTTGTTTGTTTGCATTTTAAAACTGTCCCTCTTCCTCACAGAGAGACTTCTTAGTATTAAGAGTAAACTAGGAGAATCAAAAACCTGCATTTACCAGGTTTGAGAAAAGCTTTATGTCCATATAATCCAGCCTCTTCCTGTGAAGAAAATAACCAAATATCCACCCACTCCAAAAGGTGGGTGGAGGAAAATAAATAAAATATAAGACGAGAAGCATGCAGCTATATATAGGTTTTGATTGCTATGAATTGCAGTAGACAATCTTCTGTGTCTTTATGGCTTCATTATTGTCTAGTCATCTGTCTGGCAGCCCTTCTGGTGAGAAGCAAGTTCCTGAATAAAGAGTTAGTATCTAGATCTGAGATTTATTTTTCTGTCTGGCTTGAAACCTGAAACTTAAAACTGATTTACACCTCTGGTATGTGACAGGTTGACTCTATAGATCCTTAATTACTGAAACATTTCAAGTCATCCTTATATGTTTATGTTTCACAAAAGAAAGCCTGATGGAAATAAAGGCATTTGCTTTTCTTCCAATAAAGCAAGGTTAAGATACTGCACAGTGAAAAAGTCTGGATAGTAACACAGAATGTTACAGTCTAATTCCAGTCCATTTCGGAGTGAAAGATCATGCTTGTGTTGATAAATAGCAGGTTCTCAGATGATCACAGCTGTTGGTCAAAAATGCTTTTTATTGATTTCCTTTTCCATTTCTTTTTTTTCAAAGGAAAGGGAAGAAGTCTACAAGGCTCATCTACTGAAAAATAAATGTTTAACATCATGCTAATTTTCTAGTGTACTTGCTTGGAGGAAATTTGTACAACTTTTATCTGCTATCTTCATTCTTTTAATGGAAAGGACTATATCGGATTTGGTATATACTATATAGTAATATATTTTCTTAAATCAGATACAAAAAATGTTTTTTTTATTGCCCAACAATAAAAAGTAATCTGTTTTGCATTGAAATGAAATGTAGATTCTGCTAAATTTACTGAATTCTAAAAGCATTAATGAATATTATTTCTTTAGACAAAATTTGCTTATAGAGGGACCAAATAGTGTAGCCCTTTGCCTTAGCTGCCTGAGAGTCCACTCAACTTACTATTCTAAGGGGAAAATATTCTCTATTTCTATCTTTAAGGACTAGAAAGGAATATGTATTCTTAAAAAGAGCCTTTGAATCACTGGAAACTCAATTTGTGAGGCAAAGAATGATTGACTTATATGAGTAGAAGGAAAGGATATTTAATTCCCAGCTGGAATAGAAAGTGCACAAACTAAGAAGCATTTGTTCAGACTGAAATAAGGTAGTCTTTGAGGTTTTAAATGAACTAAAATCAGCATCTTCTCAATGTACTTGAAGATAATGATATACTCTGGAACTGTTTTTTTTAAAAAAAGGAATTTTCCATCATGCCCTTGATATTTGCTGTAACACTAGTTCAAATAAGAGAACTTTTCAGTTGTTAGTTTTTTTGGTAAATATTTTTGTAATCATGTTAGCATCTCAGTTACAAAATATTGTCTTAAAAATGCCTATTCCAGATGTTAAAGTAAATAGCTGAATAAATGTGTATTTTTATTGCACAGAAAATGAACATTACTGTAATTATATAAAAACACAGCGTGTCTTTTTTCTTTAATAAACTTTTTAAAATTTATTTCATGATACAACAGAAACTGAATTACCAAGAAACCAAATGTAGATGTTTTCATATTAGAATTTATTACTAAAAAATCTTGTAACAAGGGAGAAGCTTTCAAATATGGACATAACCTTGTTTACAGACAATTTTTCTGCTGAATAATTTACATTAAGATTTTTTAAAAAATATGGAATTCAAAGAAATAATATGATTTGTCATTCATAAAGCCACACTTAGAAAGCACCTGAAAAGATACCAATAGATGAATGATCTTTTCTGTATAATACAAGTGTGTAAGGTATAAAATAAAGGCAAAGGTAAAGGTTCCCCCGCACATGTGTGCTAGTCGTTTCCAACTCTAGGGGCCAGTGCTCATCTCCGTTTCAAAGCTGAAGAGCCAGCACTTGTCCGAGAACGTCTCCATGGTCATGTGGCCAGCATGACTAGATGCCAAAGGCCCACGGAACGCTGTTACCTTCCCACCACAGTGGTCCCTATTTTTCTACTTGCATTTTTACGTGCTTTAGAACTGCTAGGTTGGCAGAAGCTGGGACGAGTAACAGGCGCTCACTCTGCTACGCGGCACTCGGGATTCGACCCGCCAAACTGCCGACCTTCTGATCGACAAGCTCAGCGTCCTAACCCACTGAGCCACCGCGTCCCTGTAGGTATAAAATAATAGTCTTAAATTTCAAGAATATAAATTCCAATTGAAACGTAAGAAAAATGCTCTAACTGTTGTGAGGAAATTGATGGTAAAGCCACTTCCAAGTGATATGGTGAGTTCACCTTTGTTTTATACTGTATATCAAGCAGAAGCTTGACGGTCATCTTTTATTTGGATTCATACATGGGACAAGAACATGACCTAATTTGCTATGCCAACTTTGTAGACTGCCCCCCTCTTCAACTGCTTTTTGCTCCGGAAAAGGGAAACCACTTAATTTACTCTGCTGTTTTCGTTCCCCCCCCAAACTGCAACTTTTCTTTTTAACTGTGGAGAAATTGACAGGAAAAATTTGGTGAGTTGCTAAAATTGCTTACTTGAATATAACTAAATGGTTTGTGGACACTATTAGTAACTCATGAATGGTATACTTTAAGAATATAGCTCAAAGCAATTCATGAATATTGGAATTCTAAGAAAAACTCATAATTTTTTAATGACCCTTGTTGAAAGGTCGAAGACAGCATTTATGCTCTTTCTTCTTCTCAGTAATTAGCAGTCAGAATGAATAAGTATGCCAATTTAATAAAATAGCAGCTCATTGGGGATGCAGAAAATTAATTCAGGATTCCAATTAGAAGTACCTATATTGTAGTAAATGACAATTTTTTATTCTGTAAACAAATTGTTTTAATGACTTCAAAAATAATTAAGACTTACAAAGTGCAAAAATATTTGCTTCCCTTGGACATTCTCTTATTTTTCTCCCCAAAAAACTAACTCAGCTGTGCCTTCATGCAATATCTAATTTTCACTTTAACTATAACAAATTAATAATTAATTGTCAAAGAAGTTTAAAAGGATATTCAAAAATTGTTTACATCATTTGATGTGTGATAAAAGAGGCTTTACTATTCTGGAGTTAGACATAAAATCTTCTGGACAGTAGCACAACCTATTAAATATATAATAAAAATATAAAACACTACAAATTAGCAGGAAATATAAATAGATCATACCTGGTAATTAAAATGTTTTGAGAATAACAAAAATGTTTTGATCTGATCTTTGTAAAAGTTTACAAAGTTTCATATTTGGGCAAAGTAAGCCATCTTTTTAACTTATTATAACCAAGAAACATGGAGAAGAGCCTTCTTAGATAATCTTAGACAAGGCCATGATGAGTTAAGGAACTATATTTGTGTCTGAAACCATCTAGGACTTGAAAGATGAATTGGGCTTGGAATGAATAGATAAAGGCTTCCTCAGCCTCTTCATAACTTTCCCTAATTCTGATTACAAGTACAAACAGAACACAATTCCTTCATCTTCTTGTTGAGAACCTATCCATGTATTTCATATACATCTTGAAAACCTATAGGATAAGATGGAGCTTTATGGAATCCTATAGCTTAATCCTTTCACCTTATGCATAATCCTGCTCATATCCCTTCATGACTTCCCCTATTTGTGTCATTTTAGACCACAGTATGCAACCAGTTTAGCAACATAAAATCCATTTTCAGAGTAAAAGAATGTGTAAGAATATTTCATCATGTTCATGCCCTGTGGCAGGGGTGTCAAACTGCCAGCCCACAGGCCGGGCGCATCACATGGAAGCCGCACCCACCCCATTGCCCAAGAATATTTAAATCATAGAAAAATTAAAACACGTTTATCATATAATGTTTGGGTCCTTTGTCAAGAATTGCATTAGGGATGGAAAGCAGAATGCAAAGACTTGGAACAGTTTTAAATATAGGCATGCAACTGTCAGCAAGGAAAAGACAGTTATGCTTAAAATAAATGCTTTCAGACTTACCACCACCCACAAGATAAGGGTTTTTGCCAAAGGAAATGAAATATAATACACTTCTCTGGAAAAAAATTGTACAGTGATATCACCACTGACTGGCATTTCAGGCTACAAAAATAGATGCTTCACAGTGTGAAGTCTTAATAATATCTGTCTCTAAATTAAATGTTAACTTTATTATACACTATGTATACAGCTGTAGTATTCGCTTCTTAGAATTACAGCCAAGCTTCTATTTTAGAAAAGCTAGTGGACATATTTATAACATACAGCGCTATCGGTGGCAACTGAGTGGAACATTTTGCAGTCAGAGACCAGTATATTTTTCAACACTAAATATTGTGGGCCATGTGGATCACGGCATTCATGCAGTATATGTACATGTACACCTGGTTAACAATAATGGAAGTAGTGTATTCTTACTTCTAACTGCAGTGCAAGAAATCATCTTTATCGCAACCACATTGCTTTATGGTACACAATGCTCACATTCAGTGTTCAGTTGTTTAGTAACATAGCTTTTCATCATTCGCACAAGGCTGGTCCTCTGTTCTTTCTTCTCTCTTGTCTCCTACCAATTACATAGAATTTGTGTGTGACTAGTATAAGAGAATACAATGTGGCTGTGAAATACGTTGCTTAATAATGTGGAAAGGCTTGAATGTATCTGTTGGCTATCAACTAAACAATTTGGTTAAAATATATATTTAATGCTATTAATTTGCCAGTATTGTTATGGGGAAAGCTCTGGGTAGCATACAGTTTGGTTTCTAATATTATTGACTATGTAAAATTCTTTTTCTTGGAAATCTAGGACAGTCAGATTCAGACTTGGCAAATAAAATGTAATTAATTACTTCCTAGACAAGCTGTAAACACAGATTTAATTGATTGCAACAGAAAAGCCAATGACCTTACTTATTATGCTGTTTGTGTCTATAGGATAACCCAGTGATGGCGAACCTTTTAGAGACTGAGTGCCCAAATTGCAACCCAAAACTCACTTATTTATCATAAAGTGCCAGGTCTGTATCAGCACTGTGGTGCCCTCAGGGGTGTGGGGGTGTGTGGCCCACTGGGTGGGTGTGGCTGCAGTTGTCCTGGCAGAGTGGGTGAGTATGGCCAGGGCCAATCCCTCGCCATCTCCAGGGGGGGGGCAATGCTGCTTGCTCACTCACTTCCTGCCCTGTCACTTCCAAATGCCATGTGCTCGATACTCTGGCAAACTCTGCTGGGGCAACGGCACCCATGCCTACAGAGAGGGCTCTGAATGCCACCTCTGGCATGCGTGCTATAGGTTTGCCACCACTGGGATAACCTATATCTGGGGGAAAAATATATTTATTTGTTTTGTAAATGCCAACAGATTTATTAAAGACTGAAACATATAAAAGTTTATATTTCTAGAGAATCATTTAAAGACATCTTTGGGAAAAATGGGGACTACAGAATCATTGCCATGCAGTTGTTTATGATACTTGAAATTTCAGCAAAAAGAATTTGAATATTCTTGGGCTGAGTAAGTCAAACAATATACATCTATTCTGATTCTTGTTTGCGATCTTCTTTGCTGAGTTTGAATACATTGTAAGTAATGATGAATGTGACAATAATATGGTTTACTGGTGCTGAAATTGTAAGTGGCTTTTGACTGCTTGGTATGTATGCTTTGAGTAACAGGACTTTAAAAGAATCATGTTCAAACAGGCACAGTTTTAGTTGGATTAGGGAACTTCTATCCCAGAACTGTGTTCCTGGTTGTTGAAGTTCCTGCCTCTGTTGATGAAATTTAAGGGCACACTTTTTCATAATTTTCAAATAGCAAATGAAGTGCAACTTCTGTAATAGTCTTAACAATGTCTTTCATATTGTGGGCCTGAGCTTTGCAAAAGCCTAACTACTGCAACATACTTTTTACACAATTTCTAGTAAGCAGTTCCCAGTCAGCACATAGATCAGTATGCTAATAATTCACTTATTTATGTTTCTCAATAATTAACACTTAAAAATAAGATTTAAGGTAAATACATTACCATCATGACTAGTAACCTTTAACTACCATAATGAAAGCTGTAGGGATCCCAACCACATCTGGATTTGAAATGGAACTGGGTGAGGCCTTGTTACTACTTGGACAGAATACCATCAAGAGAACACCAAAGATGTAGAGTTGTATTGAGAAGCTGGGAAAAAATGTTCCAGAAGATAGCAATAGGTTAAGTAATACCAGATAATATCCTAACCCCATGTAATCATTAGAAATTGATCTAACCCTAACTCGGGGTGTCTTTACCACTATCTCCATGGAATAGCCAATATCATGTACCATTTTATTAATGTAAAACAAAACATGGAAGAATGTCTGTATATTTAGAACTTGTCGAGGCCTTAAAATCTTGTCCTTAGGCCCATCTCTGGGAACTTTTTAAAATCAGTGTTGTGATATTCATGTATAAGGAAGAAGGCTATCTTTATGGGCAATACTTTCCCCATAGAGGCATTCCCCTCTCAAAATAATCAGTTTTACATGAGCATTTTTCTTGAGGTGGTTTGTAATTATTCCATTATTATTTGCAATCAATAGCAAAGCATAGAATTACTAATGCACACACAAGTGCATTGTTGTCATCCTTATGGGATAGTATGAGCCATGGTGGCGCTGTGGTTAGAATGCAATATTGCAAGCTAATTCTGCTGACTGCCAACTGCCACCAGTTCGGCAATTCGAATCTCACTGGCTCCATTCTTCCATCCTTCTGAGGCTGGTAAAATGAGGACATTGTTGGGGGCAATATGCTGACTCTGTAAACTGCTTGGACAGGTATGTAAAGCACTATGGAGTGGTATATAAGTGCTATTGCTATAAGCAATGTTGTGCAATGTGTTTATGGAAGCAAAAATAAGAAAAACTTTAGGCATTTTTTTTTTAAAAATACAGCTAATTCTAGTCAACAAAACTGTCATTTACTATATGTCTCTGTAGTTTCCTATCCTGGCAAACCATCCTTGCTTCCAGCATGGCCATACACTGAGTCATACCTTTCATTTTGTTCTATAAACTTATTGCCTCTCATTTGTTTAAAGAATATCATCAGTGCATCCATGCATGACTTTCTTGAACATTCCCTTCTCATGACTCAAGTACTCTTCCTTTATATAAATATAAATATAATATATATATATGTTTGTTTTGCAAAATTTACCCTTCAGTCTTTTTTATGCAACTAGATCACCTCAATGTATTTTTCACATGTTGGTTACGTATTTAATTGTTTTATATTTATCATATTTATATACCACCAGAATCCAAAGACCCTTTTTAGATACTTTTGTATTCAATCCACATTCATCCATCACACAATCTTTCTTGACCTTCTCTCTTATTTTAACATACATTCTTTCCTTCACAATCAGAATTGAACTCAGAATTTCCATTGTAAGTCATTAAGTTGCAGCCATTAAGTGGGTCACCACATGAACCAACTTGCTATTTCAACAGTTATTAACAATGCAGCAGTCATAATAACTTCCAGGGTGGGTAATAAGTAATGTTTGAGGGAGGCCAGTTATAACTTTGAATGGTTGTTAAGTGACTGGTCATCAAACAAGGACTACTTGTAAATTATCTGAGGTACTGTTTTAAAAGGTGACAGATTGGATGGGTACCATATACTGTATACCAGTTTTATGTAATTAATACTGCTAAGTGAAATAAGGAAGGTAAACACGTTCATAAGTAAATTTTCATTATGTATTTTAGATAAGGATTGCACATGTAACCTGAAATGCCCAAAATAAGTAAGCTAAGGTAGGCTTGTGGCGGGGACGGCGGAATTAGACTGGTTCACCAAGCATGCTGGTGACTTAGTAACAGCACGAATAGCTGACATTTATCGAATAGTTATAACACCCTTTTCCCCCAATTAGCAATATTTTAAAGAGTTCTACCTGATACATTCTGCTGAGAATATAGTGATTATGAGATTCACATTTAGTTCTATATTTTTATTTTAGTAAAGTTCTGTTTTGATGTATTAGGAAGACTAGAATATTGATAGTATCAGCACCAAATTGCTCTTTAAATGCTTGGTCTCAATCTTAATTTCAAGTCATTTGAGAATTTGGGTTGGACGAACTAAAGTTTTCCTTAAGACAGAAACGTTCAGAAGTGCAGAGTATAGGCACCAGATACAGACTGGGTCCTCAGGCAGCAACTCATTCTGTAATACTAGTCTGAATTAATCTCCATGGCAGGTCCAGTTTACGGGAATCCTGCAATCAAGGAAGGAACAATAAAATAATGTATACCTTAGTTGTGATTGTTCCTAAATATCTGTGAGGGTTATGTTAGCATGTTGGTGTGAAGCGACTGCCCCATCTACCATTACACTGTCTTGATATTACTCCAGAACATGTAACTATAAAATATAATTAACCTCCAGATGTCTAGGAGATTACTAGTGTTGTGATTAAAAAATGAACATTGTAAAACACTCAGCAAATAATACAAAAATGATCCTGAGCACACTTTCATACATGCATCACTAATGTTTGCCACTTAAAGTACAATTAATTGTATAATGTATTAAAGTCCATTACCTATCTATTGTAAGTACAAAAGTTTATATATTTTTTAGAAAGTTAGACATCTTTTTTCTTTCCTAAGCAGGTGGTCTTTAAAAAGGACTTAATTATTAGGAATCTAGTATATTTTGTTTACATTATATAGATGCAGAGATTATGCCATGAATGCATAAGGCCAAACTGAGCATCATTTACCTGCCCTTCTCTATCCTAAAAAATTGCCCAGTTCTTGAAAGATGTAATTCTAGAAATATATTACTTGGACAAATGGTCCCTGTTAATGATTTTCTTGGAGTCAATAGCAGACAGAATATAAAAAAGGTAAAGTTTCCCCTGCACATGCGTGCTAGGGGCCGGTGCTCATCTCCGTTTCAAAGCCGAAGAGCCAGCGCTTGTCCGAGGACGTCTCCGTCGTCATGTGGCCGGCATGACTAGACACCAAAGGCGCATGGAACGCTGTTACCTTCCCACCGTAGTGGTCCCTATTTTTCTACTTGCATTTTTACATGCTTTCGAACTGCTAGGTTGGCAGAAGCTGGGACGAGTAACAGGCGCTCACTCTGTTACGCAGCACTCGGGATTCGACCCGCCAAACTGCCGACCATCTGATCGACAAGCTCAGCATCCTAACCCACTGAGTATAGGAGAATACTGTATTTGGAAATAAAGTGCTAAGAGGTGAAATATGTACCTCAGGTTTGTTCCCAGAGATCTTTTTAATTTTAGCATGTTTTTCTCAATGTGATCATTTTATTTTAAATGAGCACTCAGAATCATAGATTTCAGAGAGAAGCAAGACATTTATTCTGTAAATTGCAAAGCAGCTTGTCAAAACCTAGATCTTATTTCTTTGAAACTGGTAGATTGTTGCATTAATCCTCTACTTGTAATGCCTTTTTCAAGTCAGAGCAATGCTAATGGGCTAATCCATAGGTCCCGGTCTACCCTGAGGATTTGGGAGTTTGAATTAATGAAATTCCCTTTCTTACTTTGAATTGCATAATTCTGGTAAAAGTGCTTACTATGCCTATGGAAACCATAAAATAATAACAACCCAACCCATAACTACAAAACTTCATGTATTGCTTAAAAATCATGACTGATATATATATTTAAATCCCATTTATATCCCGCCCTTCTCCGAAGACTCAGGGAGGCTTACAATCTAAAGCACAAATCAATGTGCTTAGCAATAGCCTTCATTCTATGTATATGCCTGTTTATTAGGGCTTTATTGGCTTTATAATGCCAAGTGGCATTATTACAAAGTCAGCTTATTGCCCCCAAAAATCTGGGTCCTCAAATATATAATGCAAATGGCAGCACTGAAATAATTACATGACTTTCTAGTCTGGTGAAAATGTATTTCAGTTGAGTAAATCAAATCCAGTTATTTACCATTTCTAACTTCACAAAAAGTTCCCATTTATTTTTACTTCAGGAAGCTTATTAGGGTTTCACAAATTGTATCAGTGAAAATAAAGTCTTCGCACAAGCTGTGTGTATGGATGTGTCTACAGGTAATCCTTGAATTCCAATTGGTTAATTAGTGACCATTCAAAATTATGACAGCTCCAAAAAAGGTAGTTATGAACCAGATTTGAAGTTCTGGCATCCATGTCCCATAATCATATGATAGCATTTTGGGTGGCAACTGGCCCACATTTATGGCCATTTGCAGCATCCCACAGTTGCAAGTCCATGATTTACAATGTAATGGCTGGAAACCGACATTTACTTCTGTTTTCTGCCAAAAAAAGTCTGTTGTAGACAATGGGCTTGCTTAATGACTGTGGCATTCACATGATGACCCACTTAATGACCAGCATCATAATGACTATAATTCTGGGGTGAATTACAGTCATGAGTTGAGGACTATATGTATATGTATGAATATTAGCATTCAACCTTTAGCCATCTGAGAGCAAATCCACAGATTTAATGCGAGCAAGTAGCTTTGCACTAGACCATCTAGTATAGATCTGTTTATAGAATCTTTCTTATTTCCTTAAACTTTTTATAATTTTATGTAATAAGTTGAAAATACTGTAAGAAAAGGTACAATCACCCTGTCTGTCTTGAAGTGTAATATTTCAGGCTATGAATGACGAATGGCTTTCTAAAATGTATCACACATTCTCTATTCAACAAACAAATGTTTTGTTTTTTTAAAAAAATGCATAATGCAAATAAATTGAAGCTCTTCAGCAACGTACGCTATTCTTTTACTTTTTCTTCTTGCTTTGGAATATAAACCTGCAATTCTTGTGTCTTCAGGCATCTCCACCATTGCTTTGGTTTTCTCTGTGGTGCCTTCTATACGTGATCAAATGCTCAAGAGCACGACACGGATGTTGAATTTGGGAAATTTTCTTTGATTCAGACTGTAGATAGGTTATTATATTTTTTAGAAAGATTAATAAAGAGATGCAAAATGTAAGGGGGCATGGGATAAAAGAGAATTGAAACCAGCATTTAATTTCTAAAGAAAAATCTCAAGCCACACTGAAAGTTGTTTTTTATGTAATATCCTTTTAGACAAGTTGACAGAAGGTGTGAAGCTTAATCAGAAGTTTTTTTAAAAAAGGGCATTTTCTTCTTAGGAAATAGCACTTTGATTTTTATGTCATCTATGTTTTGGTGCAGATTTCTCATTTTAAAGCTGGTGAACACAATTGTCAAATATTAAGTCCTTACTTGAAATACTCCCTTAAAATCCAAGCTCACTTCTGCTTACAGAATCCTCATCTGGTAAGTATTCTGTCTTTCACACACACTTTCTTCAGTATGCCAACTGGGTATAAACAAGATCAAATTAACTGAAAAGCAGATATAAATATATTTTATTGTTTTGCTTGAAGGATACCTAATGCACAGGCTTCTCCTCCTTTAATTTAAAACAATGTACTTAGAAGCTTTCATGGCAATGAAACTGCTGAATGGAACACTTTTATTCCAGCTTGCCTTGTGTAATTTGGCAATTTTTCTTTCAAGAATGAGGCTTTTTGGTAATGTGTTCAGTTATCAACTAATGATATAATGTGGGAGTGTTGGCAAAAAAGTATGTTTGAAATGTAACTTCTGAATAAAACTATTTCATTAATAAATATTTTAAAGAACGTCTTGTCATTGAGATGGCACTGATGATTAAAAGGTATGAGTCAAGTGTATATATGTACATACATATGTACATACATACATACATAAATACATACATACATACATACATACATACATACGTGTTTCCAGTACAGTGACCTACTTTTCTAGATGTATCTATATAATATAAATAGGAAAGCAAATCAACATTCTTTCTACAAAACAGGAGCTAGGTTATTTCCCAGCTTTTTAAATTATATAAGGAGTTTGCAAATTTATTCAGGACAATAAAACTGAAAATGGAAATATTTTCAGTGATATGTAATACAATTTATCATTTAAAGTACTAATTACTTATTCAGTCTTAACTTTGCTGTCTACATGGAGGAATGCTTCTCATATCAACTTAAGTATTTATTACTGTTTAATAAATTGTGATTATTGTGGGCTGCAATTAATGAATTGTTTTTAATGTCTATTTATTTTAATGTATTAAGGTTGTGGATTAAAAATATTTATGTGTTTCTTAATTGTTGTTGCAGTTATTCTTTTGTAATTGTTTACTATGATTTAAAGGGCATAAAATGTAAAGATAACCATATCCCAAGTCAGGCCTATAATTTCTTTCCAACTAAGCCATATTTCTTTCTGCTTAAATTTCTCTCAACCTTGACAAGCAAAGTTTTTTTTCCTAGCTCATCATCTGCTTACATCATATGTTCAAAGTATGTGATATTCTGCTTGCTGATCATTGCCTCAAGGGAACAATCCTTTATTTAGTTTAAAATTAATTGACTTTTTTGTCTTTTGCAGCCCATGGTCTTCCAAATCTATAATGTGAAGGTGCCTTGTCTTCTTTCAATCAGTCTTTTGATGTCTAGCATACAAAACATGCTTGCATAGGAAGCAGTACAGTACTGCTGGAAAGATTTTTTCCATTAACTATTGTGATATTTAATGTCATATAAATATATACTGTAAATCTTTCATGATCTTGACTAGGTTTGTCATTGTTTTCCTCCCTAGGACTGATCTCTTTATTTTTCCAGCACAATGTCTATTTTTATGTATTCTTGAATTAAAAAGTCAAAGAATCTTTGCTTAGTTGACACATCAACTTTTAAATCCACTAAGCATGCTGGTTGACATCACATTTCTCCTCTCAATATCAAACATTAACCCATATTTTTCACTTTCCATTCTTACTCTTAAGGCTTGCTTGGCTAACAGAATGAAGTTGTCTCCTTTGATTCCAGCTGTCCTTTCACTGTGTGAATTAAATAGATAGAGACTGTGTATTCTTGTCCTCCTCCTCTGTTCTGAATCACTGTTTCTCCAAGTTTAATTCCTACTTATCATTCAGAAAACATTAAGATATCTAGTACAACCATTTACTTTAATGTATTCCACATTCTGTCATGGTCAATATGTAACCTGCTTTCCAGTTTGCAGTCTCATTCACACAAACACATCTCCTTGATGAATTCATAGTTCTTGGTCATACATCATTTGATTATTCCAGGTCTTCTCACTTTGGAAAATGAAAAACCTCAGTCCCTTTAAAAGAAAGGAGAGATTTCTAGAGAAGTTTTTGGAGAGAGGCTTTACAAAAAGCAGGATTTTCTGTCCCCTCTTAGCCTCTGAAGCACATGTAAGCACTGAAGAAGCTAGAGAGGATCAAGGTATTGAAACTGAAAAACACTCAATTTAGGTTTTTGTTGTCTTTATAGAAATACATAAAACATATAGCCAGTAATTTGCATCCTGTGGTGTGCTTAATTCTAAATTTATATATGTCTTGATAATTATTCATTTATTTATTTTATTTATAATATTTAGAAGTTGCCCAAGTACAAAATCTTTAGATGGCTTTATTGTTAAAGCAGACAAGAGACAAGAGATAACTTTAAAAAATAAGAGAAAGTTAGGATTGTTTAGCTTTATTGTTGCATCAGCTTTTCAGCTTTTTTTTTAAATTAGAATCTACTTGTGAACTAAAATATTTTGTACTATCTCCAAATTAATTAGTACTGGCTCAGCATAGCTCTTTCATTTTTTTTAAGTTTAACCTATATACTTGATATCATTAATTTACAGTCCATTTCACCTTCTGCATCTTAAAATGTCAGGGCTGATCACTCTGAACTTCTCCATCTTCTGCTTCTTATTACTGTATGTAGCCCTTTTGAGTTCACTGTTGTTATTTGATACCCTCATATAGAATGTGTGTTTATATTGCTAAAAAGCAGCTGTGGCAGCAAGCAAGGAATTCTTTTCTTTTACATCCCATAAATGTTATTTCATTTGCCAGGCAAAATATTAATGCAGTTCCAGGTTCTTTTCCCACATTTTTAAAGTATAACATTTAAAAACTTGATATTTAAGATTCTTGCTGCCATGACAGCATCACTATTTTTGTTTTTTTTGTGTTTTTTTTAAAAAAACCCCTGTTTATTGGAAATCAAATGGGCAAAATTAATATACCTATTGCATTTAAGATACAGGTAGTCCTTGACATGACCACAATGGAGCCCAAAATTTGTGTTGTTAAGTGAGATATTGCTAAGTGAGTTTTGCCCCATTTTACGACCTTTCTTTCCACAGTCATTAAGTGAATCCCTGCAGTTGATAAGCTAAGAAAGTTAAGACTTTTCTTGCCATGTTGTTAAATGAATCTGGGTTCCACATTGACTCTGCTTGTCCGAAGGTTGCAAAATGTGTCACATAACCTTGGAACATAGCAAGATAAATGTGAACCAGTTGTCAAGCATTTGAATTTTGATCACATGATCATGGGGATGCTGCAAAGGTGATATCTGTGAAAAATGGTCATGTCACATTTTTCAGTACCATTGTAACTTTGAACAGTCACTAAATGAACTTTTGAAAGATGAGAACTACTTGTATTCCCTCCCCTTCAGCCTTACTTCACTTCACCTTTTTTGTGCATATAGAGGTGCAGTTTAAGTGCATATGTAAGCATGCAGCTCATCCAGTTCTTTAATTTCCTAAGTATACTTAATGCACTTTGTGGAGAACTTGTTATAAAGGCCCTGCTTGTATTTTGCTTGAGGAAAGCCAGTTAACACTGGAAAAAAATAAAAATAAAAAGGAAATAGAGGGAGGGCTAATGGACATTGAATAAGTATTCGTGGCCATAGTTACTTCTGGGGATATGAAGCTGCCTGCTTGGTAATCCCTGACTATTTTAATAGGATGTTTTGGGTATTATGCAAGCAATAGGAGTGCAACATTGCAGAAGTAAGTGCAATGACACAGTGGAGCTTTAAGACAATAAAACATGATTTTTTTGGCTATTCTCTTCAAAAGCTCCAAGTAAAGCTTGTCCCAATACTGGAAAGCTTATTATTCTGTCCCTTGATATGGTGTGTTAAAAAAAAATCCACAATCATCTGAATGGCATAAAATATCTGCTATTTTTTGGTGATATATTTTGTGAACTGGATCTTGACTTGTTTTAGAAGTAAAAAGAGCACCAGCACTTAGACTTACATACCCCTCCATAGTGCTTTCAAGCCTTCCCTAAGCAGTTTACAAAGTCAGCCTATTGCCCCCAACAATCTGGCTCCTCATTTTAGCTGCCTTGGAAAGATGGAAGGCTTAGTCAACCTTGAGTTGGTGAGAATTGAACTGCTGGCAGTCAGCAGAATTAGCCTGAAATATTGCATGCTAACCACTGGTCCACCACTTATTATATAAGTAATGCAATATGTACATTATTTACCTTTGCTTTTCTCATTTATCAAATTTGTTTTATTTAAGTTATTTATCAAATTTAAGTGTGGCACATCTCAGTTTCCAAATGACTCTGGGCAATTTACAAATACAATCATAAAACCATATAAAAGAGACATAATTAAAAGCACAATTAAAGCAGAATGAAGAATAGAATAAAAACAGAGTTTAAAAAAGTGTTAAAAGACCAAGGGATTTATATTTATATAAATATAAAGCTGAATCTCTATATTATGAATGGTAGAGATTGGATGAAATTAATGTGGTTTATATTTTACTTTATTTTTCTTCAGTTCAATCATGTCTATAAAATTGTGTATAAAAATATGTACAAATGTTTGTGTCAAACATTTGCAAATGAATGTTCAAATAGAGTAAAACATATTTTTGTTAGAAAATAATGGATGTTACAGAATGTGACACAGATTAATCCATCCACAATAGATATTTCTTCCCTATTAAAATGATAAACTGTGAAACCAATTGCTACACTGGATTATTTTAAGTTCATTATTCTAATGAAGAATTCTTTTTTAGAAAAGTAGGATATAAACTATTTTTAAGATAGAAATTATTTACTATTTTGTTCCAGTTTGTCTAACTACTTCTTCAAATACCTCTTCTGGTGACAGGAAAAACTAAGACTGTTTCTTCACTGATAGTACCTTGTAATTTAGGTTTTCTCCTTTTTAATGGTGGTATTTTTAAAAAAAAGTTCTTGCAAAATGACAACATGGATTCAGATGATTTAACGAAAGAAGGCAGGCTGCACGGGGAGGCAAATACTTGATGCTCCATAATACAGCTGATAAAAAATACTGATCTTCCTTCAGTGAATTTCACTAATGTTTTGTGATATTTTATGCAGGGAAAGAAACAATTGAAATGACAAGCCTTCTGAAAGGAAAGATCTGCCTTTTCATGAATCATTAGTTTGTACCCTGGAAATGTTGATATTTTCAGTTTCACATGATTTTTCTGTATGCCCCCTAGGATACTTGATGACAGGCAAATACACATTTGGATGGTAATTTTGTAATATTGATAACTTCAGTTACAGCTGTGAAGTGAGTGGTTTGTATTGGGAAGTCAGCAGAATAAATACTCTTATGAAATGCCTCTGCTGTTCTCATGTGGCTACTGTTTATCCGAGTATTGCTCTGTCAGCTGCGACACTGTGTGTGTTTGAGTGTGAGTGTGTGAAGGAAAGTGGGGGGGGGGGAGTTATTGCAGTTTTTTTTAAAACAGAAAATTGTTTTTAAGCTTCCTGCAGAAAAGCCACAAATAGCTGTACAACCTTCTTTGGAGAAATAGGCTATAATGCCGGTGGGAAATGTGAACTGCAGCAATAATTTTGTTCTCTCTCTTTCCCGTTCTGTGATAGAAAGTAGAATAGACTTTCTCATCATCTTCTAGTATGCATTCATTGAAAGTGGGATATAGGAGAAAGTATACCAGAACACATTTTTAAATGAAAACTTGGTTCTAATTCCAATTACATTTCATTGCTTCTGAAAAGGTCTTGAGCAAAGAAATTGGTGTATGCATTTATTCAAATGGTTTTAGAGCTGTCCATCTCACAGCAGTGACTCTGGGTGGCAAATACTAATTAAAAACTACATTACAACATATAACCCATGACACCTGGTTAAAACACCAGCCCCCAAATGTTAGCTTACAGTTCACCTATGTTCTCGGACAAAATGTCTGGGAGAATAACCAGATCTACAGACTCTTATGGAAAGGTAAGCTAAGTGGGTTGTACTCAGCTAGATTTCTGGGGGAAAGGCCTCAGCCATGGAGAAGACTCCCCATTGCAAGGTTTAAACATAGCAGTAAAGTACTTTCAAACTACTTGAACTCCCCACAACTTTTTTCTATGGATGTTGTACATAACAATTATGGAACTCTTCTAAATCATTTAGAGAATACACATACCGTATATACTTGAGTATAAGCCGACTCGAGTATAAGCCGAGACCCCCAATTTTACCCCCAAAAACTGGAAAAAGTTATTGACTCGAGTATAAGCCGAGGCTGGGAAATGCAGCAGCTGGAGGCTGGATCCCCCGAAAGACGTCTCTGCTGAGATGAGAGAACGGGGTGGCAAGCCGCCGAGAGAATGGGGTGGTGGAGTGCTCCGCTGAGAGAATGGGGCGGCTTGCTGTTCTCTCGGTGCAGCACGGAAGAGGCTGGATCTCGCGAAAGAAGTCTCCGCTGAGCGAGAGAATGAGGCGTCTCAGCGCCCATTTTCTCGGCGAAGACTTCTTTCGGGGGATGCAGCTTCTGCCGCCCCTTTCTCTCAGCTGCCCAGTGGAACAGCTTGCCACCAGAAATCAAGAGTGCTCCATCACTGGAGGTTTTTAAGAAGAGACTGGACATTCACCTGTCTGAGATGGTATCGGTCAGTGGTGGCGAAACTTTTAGAGACCGAGTGCCCAAACCGCAAGCCAAAACCCACTTGTTTATCACAAAGTGCCAAGGCAGCATTGGCATTCTGGTGCCCTCAGGGGAGGGGACAGGGAGGCGCCTCTGAGTGCCGCCTCTGGCACGAAAAAAAAGGGGGAGCAAAAAATGGGCCACTGTACCGCAAGGCACAAAAACGCCAACCGCCGCGCCGCAGGGTGCAGATACAAGGCACCGCACCACGTGAGAACGGGGCTGGGCTAGTGAGTATCACGCAGGCACTAACCCCGCCCCCTTTGCAGCATGTGCTTGCTCATGGCCCCGTGCACACATGCACGCATGTAAAATGCTTCCCCCTCCCTTTTCTTCCAGTCCACCAACCGACAAGGACCTGCTGCTGGCAGCGGTGGTGGCGCACGTGCCAACAGAGAGGGCTCTGAGTGCCACCTCTGGCAGGCGTGCCATAGGTTCACCACCACTGGTATAGGTCCTCCTGCTTGAGCAAGGGGCTGGACTAGAAGACCTCCAAGGTCCCTTCCAGCTCTATTCTATTCTATTCTATTCTATTCACTTTCTATATTTCTATTCTATTCTATTCTATTCTATTCACTTTCTATATTTCTATTCTATTCTATTCTATTCTATTCTATTCTATTCTGTTCTGTTCTGTTCTGTTCTGTTCTGTTCTGTTCTGTTCTGTTCTGTTCTGTTCTGTTCTACGTTCTGTTCCAATCCATTCCATATTTTCTATTCCATTCTGTTCCACTGTCAGAGCCCATCGGAGGCAACCCAGTCAGCCCACACAGGAGTTACACTAAGGCTACGCAGCCTCTCCTCTCAACCTGAACCCCTCCTTACCTTTCCTTTTATCTGCATCCTATTTTTAACTGCCGGCTCTGCCCAGCCCTATTTTGTCCTTGAGCACTCGTGAGCTCATCAAGAACAGAAGGTAACCGTGGGGGGAAAGGCAGGGCAAGATCTGCAAGATCCCCATTTGCATTTGACTTTGCCATCCCATCTGGTTCGAGATAACACACCAGAGAGAGAGAGAGAGAGAGAGAGAGAGAGAGAGAGAGAGAGAGAGAGAGAGAGAGAGAGAGACGCACACCTCAGCAAAAAAGAAAGAAAGAAAAAGAAGTAGTAGAAGAGGCAGAGAGCCCCTGTGGGTAGGAGTGAGGATGGGGAGAAACAGCAAGAAGACCGGGTGGGGTGGGTTAATCACTAAACCTTCCAGTGTTTAACCAAAGCAGCTTTTGCATTTGTCAAGCTCTGCTAGCAGGGCACTGGACGGGCCTGGCGGAGCTGCTGAAGGTGAACGGGAGAAGGTGAGTCTTCGCCGAGAAAATCTCAGCGCCCATTTTCTCGGCGAAGACTACTTTCGGGGGATGCAGCTTCTGCCGCCCCTTTCTGTCAGCTGCCCAGTGACAGAGGCTGGATCCCCCGAAACAAGTCTCCGCTGAGACGAGAGAACAAGGCGTTTCTCTCTCCCCCCCCGCTTTTGCCTCTTTTGTGTGTGTGTGTGTGTGTGTGTGTGTGACAGAGGCTGGATCCCCCGAAACAAGTCTCCGCTGAGACGAGAGAACAAGGCGTTTCTCTCCCCCCCCCGCTTTTGCCGCTTGTGTGTGTGTGTGTGTGTGTGTGTGTGTGTGTGTGTGACAGAGGCTGGATCCCCCGAAACAAGTCTCCGCTGAGACGAGAGAACAAGGCGTTTCTCTCTCCCCCCCCCGCTTTTGCCGCTTGTGTGTGTGTGTGTGTGTGTGTGTGTGACAGGCTGGATCCCCCGAAACAAGTCTCCGCTGAGACGAGAGAACAAGGCGTTTCTCTCTCCCCCCCCGCTTTTGCCGCTTGTGTGTGTGTGTGTGTGTGTGTGTGTGACAGAGGCTGGATCCCCCGAAACAAGTCTCCGCTGAGACGAGAGAACAAGGCGTTTCTCTCTCTCCCCCCCCCGCTTTTGCCACTTGTGTGTGTGTGTGTGTGTGTGTGTGTGACAGAGGCTGGATCCCCCGAAACAAGTCTCCGCTGAGACGAGAGAACAAGGCGGATCCAGCCTCTGCCGGCATGCAGGCAAATCCTGCTAAAGGGCTTTTCCCCCCCACTGGATCCGCGCTCCGCAAGCCTCTGCCGGCGGCAGGGCGCGGATCCAGCTGGCGGCAGAGGCTTGCGGAGCGCGGATCCAGTGGGGGGGAAAAGCCCTTTAGCAGGATTTGCCTGCATGCCGGCGGAGGCTGGATCCGTGCTCCACAAGCCTCTGCCGCCGGCTGGATCCGCGCCCTGCCGCCGGCAGAGGCTTGCGGAGCGCGGACCCACCCTCCGCCGGCATGCAGGCAAATCCTGCTAAAGGGCTTTTCCCCCCCACTGGATCCGCGCTCCGCAAGCCTCTGCCGCCGGCTGGATCCGCGCCCTGCTGCCGGCAGAGGCTTGCGGAGCGCGGATCCACCCTCCGCCGGCATGCAGGCAAATCCTGCTAAAGGGCTTTTCCCCCCCCCACTGGATCCGCGCTCCGCAAGCCTCTGCCGGCGGCAGGGCGCGGATCCAGCCGGCGGCAGAGGCTTGCGGAGCGCGGATCCACCCTCCGCCGGCATGCAGGCAAATCCTGCTAAAGGGCTTTTCCCCCCCACTGGATCCGCGCTCCGCAAGCCTCTGCCGCCGGCTGGATCCGCGCCCTGCCGCCGGCAGAGGCTTGCGGAGCGCGGATCCACCCGCTTTGTGTTACCTGCCATGAAACCAGTCCTTGCAGGCGTCGCACTCTATCATGAAGCGGGTTACATCGTAGGGCAGCCAGGCAGCGGAAAGAAGCAGGCAGGCAGGGCGCGGAGGTCCGGAGACCTGCCGACGTTTGGGGAGGTTTGGGGAGGTGCGCGCGCACCTCCCCAAACCTCCCCAAACCTCGGCAGGTCTCCGGACGGCGGCGGCTTGGGAGAGGTGCGCGCGATCCCGGAAGCACCGAAGCCTCGGCCGCGCGCAAGTCCTCGGTAAGTTCTTTTTTTTTGTTCACTGGAGTATAAGCCGAAGTGGATTTTTTCAGCCCAAAAAATGGGCTGAAAAATTCGGCTTATACTCAAGTATATACTACTTAATGCTGTGCCTTGTTTAGTTTGGGTTTGTTGTGTTGCCTAGCTTGTAAACTACAACTTGTGAGGTATTGCTTTGTACAGTTGTGCTTCTTTTTAGTAAAACATGGTTTGTATTTCTTGATATTGGTATAGAAAAGAAATATACTTTGCATTTTAAGATGAAATAATTTCTTTTGCCCTTTCCAAACTCATGGAAGCACAATAATTAAATATTTCTATATCTCTGAAGATTCATAATGATTGCTGATGTTAATAGAAGTTAAAATCCAGACTATCTGGAGGGGTGCCTGCTTTTACTTTCTTGTTACATGACAATATTTATTTTTGCACTTGTGGTTGGTACAGTAGGTTTACAGGAAAAAAAATCAGTTTTAAATGATACATTACATAAAATATACATGGTCAGCCTGAATATATGAAACAGCACTGAGTAAACATGTCATCTAAAAAGTATCGGTCTTGTTTTGAAAAAAAATTGTTTATTTACAATATATTAAAAGTTTTCATATGATAAAAGAAGAAAAACAGAAAATGACAAAAAATAAGCTAAAGATAAGAAATATACAAGTATCTTTTAACTTTCTTTTCAACACATAATTAGATGATTATTGTCCTTTTACCATTTCAGTACTTTATAAATCCTAACCTCCCATTTAGTCCATGTCTTTCTTAATATTTAAATCCATAAATGAGCAGTTCACTTTCCATATAAAGTTTGATGTTTTTCAGAAACAAACATTGTTGTTTTCTGACCAAACAGTTCAGTTTCAGTATTTCTGCAAGTTCTGACATGTCCACAATCCATTTCTGACACAGTCAATTTTTTAAGCACATTCCAACATTTGTCACTTCCTCCAGTATCAAAATCAGGCCATACATTTTTAAAAATGGTTTATTGACTTTAGTTTAAATATATATTCTCATTCCCATTTTACACAGTAAATTTGCTAAGTATTTAGAACTATTGTAATTCTACTTTATGTTTAAACTGGGAGGCCATCTGAATTCATTTTAAGAAATGATCTAGACTATATTTTTAACAATGCAACATATAACCTTGTTTTTCTTTACTCCATATCTTTCCTCTTTTGTTGCTCTAATGGATTCATTCTTTCATATAATATAATAAGATATTTAATTGTTTTGTGATCAGTTGTCAGAACTGTTTTACTGACGTTTCATGTACAACAGTCCTGTATCAATTGATCTTGGACAAAAGCATTTAAAAATGTACAGAAGAAAAATGTGTCTGGTGTGTGGGATTCCTTTCTCCGCCAATTTGGTTGAAGTAATTGTATTGAGTTGTTTTCTACAAAATTCATTTCTTAAGATGGTTTACAATAAATCCTGTGCTGTAGTCTGGATATTACAGCAGAGAAATAAGGAATCAAATATCATCCAGATAGCCTAAACCACAGCTTTCTTTCTTTCTTTCTTTCTTTCTTTCTTTCTTTCTTTCTTTCTTTCTTTCTTTCTTTCTTTCTTTCTTTCTTTCTTTCTTTCTTCTTTATAATTAGCTATGAAGATCAGGATATATGGGAATTAGGTTGATTATCATGTTCAGAGATCGTTAGTATTAAAAATATGTTCTACCTTATTAGCATTGTTTTATATTTACTACATGCTGTAAAATACTTAATCAGTAGAATTGAAATTGAACTGAATTTCTTGAGTTGAATTTCTGAGCATGCTGTCATGCAAAAAACAAACAATCATTTAGGTAACAAAAATGATGATACAGGGGATCTTTCAAATTTTGAATTAAAGTAAGTAACAAATGGGAGTTTTCAAAATGCTAATTTCTGTTTAGTAATCTGGCTAGCTCTCTTTCTAATTAAAAATTATCTTACCTCAGTATTGGTAAATTCAGTTGAACAAGTAATTGCATTCTTTTACCCCTTCTCATTGTTTACTTAGCAAACTTTCTTAATTTTCCAAAGCTATTGAAACTGTTCAGGTTTCACATGGTTGTTTTCTTATCTTTCTGCATGTTGTTGTTGTTGTTGTTGTTTTTTTAAAAAAAAATGTTTATACTATTTTAACATTGGAAGTATTTTACTCCGAAGGTAGTCTCATACAAAAATCAGCCTTTTCAATTTAACTTCAGAAATCAAGAAGCTACCATATTTTTTAATAATACTAATTTTAATATAGGGTTTTGAAACGTATTGACAGTACAGATGGAAATCCATGTTAAAAGTTCCACATTAAAAGTTCTATAAGTTTAATAAAAATGGCCATCAAGTTCCAGGACTAAGAGATTCTGGGAGTTGTAGTTCAAGAAAATCTTAATGGCCATATATTCCACACCCCATGGTATATAGCTAGTTCCAAAGAGTCTTTGAATATCAAATATTTGTATGCATAAACTTAAACTACAGATAGTCCTCAATTTATGACCCCAATTAAGCCCAAAATTTCTGTTGTTAAGTGAAACAGTGTTAAGTGAGTTTTGCCCCTTTTTATGACCTTTCTGGCCACAGTTTTTACATGAATGACTGCAGTTGTTAAGTTAGTAACATGTTTATAAAGTGAATCTGGCTTTCCCATTGAATTTCCTTGTCAGAAGATCGCAAAAGGTGATCACATGACTCTGTCATAAATACAAACCAGTTGCCAAGCATCTGAATTTTAATCATGTGACCATGGTAATGCTACAACAGTCGTATGAAAAACAATCATAAGTCACTTTTTCGGTTCTGTTTTAACTGCAAATAGTTACTAAACAAATGGTTGTAAGTCAAGGACTACTGTATTTTGTTAAATTGTACCATTTAGACACTGCGAGTAGATATGTCTGGTTCACCACTCAATATCATTGGTTGTTTGCAAAATGTAGCACAGTTGGAAGAACTCCGTAGCAAATTTCTAATCTGTATGGAAAGAAATGGTTTATGTGCCCCTGCACAACTGCTCTAGATATTTGGGTACTTGCCCAAGAGGAATTATTGGTATTTGGTATTTATTGTCCTTTTTTCTAACAGAAGAATTCTGAAAATTCCACTTAGAAATGCTAGTGCTGCTGGGGGAAAAAAGGTCACTGACAATCCAGTCTAACTTTACAGGAAATATCTTTCATACACTGAGCACACTCCTCCTGAAAAACAACAGATCCGTATCAGGAGTCCCCAAAAGTCTGCAGACAGTGCTGCTCTGGTATGAACCTGGCCCAGAGTAGGCGCCATACGGTAGAGACTTTGCTTCATTGTGGAGTATGTGCGGCCAGATAAACTAACTTTTCTACCCCAGTGCAATCTCTAAATAGCTGTACATAAAATGATGTTCTCTAAAATCTTATTATGGAAAGTCTTCAAGATAATTAACTGGCAGATGGAGCCAGATGTTGCTTCTGTCTGTAGTGTAGAGGAGAATCCTTATTTTTATTCCAATGCTCCTTTTTCTTAGTCTGGCTGCTTTCTTGGTATTCGCAAGTCAGATGTTGACAGAACAAATTTTGATTTAATTTTCAAGCCAGATCAATCTTTATTATGGTCATAGACCAGCATACATTTTAACTTTAATTAGAAAGAGAGCCAAAGGAAAAAAAAACCTTAGGATTAATTTCATCTTTTAAAAACTGGGGGGTGGGGGGAATGGCTCCATATAAATCATACCTAGAGCTGATTTAGAAGTATTCCATTGTGTTTATTATAGGCACCAGTGAAACTGAAAAATGTTCTCAATATTAACTCATTCATTTTCTTATGGTGAGGGTGCTGCTAGCTTAGTAATTGCTAGTACTTCAGCAGACCCCTGTATTTAGTGGATGCTCATATACTTAAAAAGACATGGGATACCTTGGTTAAGTTGCTGTCAAATATTTTTGCAGGCAAATCATAAACCTCTTACAATGAAAATGCATCAAGAAGCCCCCCCCCCTGTGGTGGATAGCCCTTTTGCTGAAAGGATAGCATGTCTGTATCTAATATTATTGCCTTTCTGTTTTGGATGAAAATCTGCTTTTTGTTATTTGGGAGTTAGTTTCCAGTAGTAGAGGAATGCAGAGATAAAGTTGACAAAGGAATGCAAGAACAGTCAGCAGAACTGTTAAGAGATAATAAACAAATGTGTAAAAGAGGACATAATTCCACAAAAGGAGGATCATGAGAAAGAGAGTGAATATAAGAGAGATTGAGATCACAGCAAAAGCCTCTTTGGAGGTAGGGGAAGAATAGTAAGTCATGAGAAACAATCAGTGGGGAAAAAAAGCAAATCATCTCTGATTTTCTTCTTATTCTTCCTGCTAATTCTTTATTTGGCTATATGGAAATGAGTAACAATGTATTTTGATAAGAGCAGCCATGCCAGCAGAGTTATCTAACGGCACATCACTTGTGGGAGATAGAGGTAGCTGAATTCATGGAACCATGGTCAAAAGTGCATTTAGCTCTAGCTATATATATGTCCCAGACCTAAATAAAAGGGATGAACTTTTACACCTCTACTCCGCGAGCTGCATTGGCTTCCAGTTGCCCTTCGGGTGAAATTCAAGGTGCTGGTGATGACCTATAAAGCCCTAAATGGCGAGGGTCCGGGATATTTGAGGGAACACCTGCTGCCAGCATCAAGTTCCCTTCGTCCAGTGCGCTCCCACAGGGAGGGTCTCCTCAGGGTGCTGCCGGTTAAAGACTGCCGGCGGGTAACACCCAGGGGTAGGGCCTTCTCAGTGGGTGCGCCTGCCCTGTGGAACCAGCTGCCTGCGGAGCTTCGGACTGCCCCCAACCTCCGTTCATTCCGCCGGGACCTGAAGACCTGGCTCTTCGAGCTCTCTGGCCCAGGCTGAGAATATTTTTAATTTTAATTTTAACTGGGTTTTAATTTTCTCAGGGTTCTATTTAATCTCTTTTAATTTGTTTTAACGTTTGTATTGACTGTTTTTTAAATGCCCTGTAAACCGCCCTGAGTCCTTCGGGAAAGGGCGGTATATAAATCTAAATAAATAAATAAATAAAATAAATAAACTCTTTACATTCCGTTTCGCAAGTCTAAAGTACCGTAAGGGGGGAAAAATAAGCAGAATACAGGATGCTGTTATCTAGGAGAGACAGAGATGAAATGCTAGATCGCCACAAGACAATGTTTTTCTTGATTTCAATTTTAAAAAACACATCACATGAACGGCAGTGTTGCTCGGGGGTATAAATAGATCAGGTCTGTACTTGCAACACCTGCCTTGGTACCTCATGACATTCCTGAATATGGAGATGATTCACTTAGTGTTTCTGGAGGCATTTTGAGCTGTGGTCTGATTCGTCTTTCAGAACAGGTGCCAAAGAAATTTAAGCTTTCTGTACCATCTTCAGTATCAAAAAAAAACCAAAACCCTGCAAATGAAACCGCAAGAAGGTGTACATTTTGTTTTTAGCAACTTTGCATTCCCTCTGTTCTTAATATTTCAGTGTTCAGCAAAGACCCCTTTAGCAAGAATGGCAAGTAAACTGCTTTAAAGAGTATAGGTATTTTCTTGGCTGTATAAACCTTAGTCCAGGGTGCCCAACCTTGGCAGTTTTAAGACCTGTGGACCTCAGCTCTCAGAAATCCCTAGCCAACCATGCTGGGTGAGAATTCTGGGAGTTGAAGTCCATAAGTCTTAAAGTTGCCAAGGTTGGACACCAGGGTGCCGAACATAGCTGTCTCCCAGCTTTCTTTTTTTTCTCCCAACCGCAGTTTTCTTCCATGCAATTCTCTCTCATTTGCAACCTCCTAACAGTGTCTGAATCATTCTTCCTCCTCCATTGGCATCCCTATTAAACCAGAAGTTAATTTTATTAACTCCCAAGCCAGGATTGAGAGCTCTGTACGTTTCTTGGTGCATCGCAGTAGCTGGGGATCTGCCCAGTTCTCCAAACACTGGGAAATGTGCCATCCAAGCAGAATGAGATATTGTTATAATCAAGAAAATCTCTGTTGCGAGTGAAGAGCCTTCTCTTCTTGACAGAAAATACAGGATAGGGTTGCACATACTGTATTTTGCATGCATGCTGGAAGTCAGCATAACAGACATTAAAGATAAACACCTCTCTAGGGTGAACTAGGTTACCAGTGGTGGCAGGAAGCCCTTTTAAATCACTCCTCATTGAAGGCAGAAGTAAAGAATATTTTAAACAGGGATTTCAGTTCTGATGAGGTAATGAAATATATGTAGTCAAACACTAAAATGCAGGAAATGGGTAAAAGTCAATATTGGGAGGAGAGTAGATTACTGTAATGATTCATACATAATATACAACTTTATGATTTAGGAGATAGATACTGTTGACGTATTGGCTAACATGAATTCACATACATACACACACACACACACACACACACACAAATTAATATTAAAATATCTGATTATTTTACTACATGTATGGCCACATTTTTTAGAGCAGACTCCAGTGTTAAAAACAAATTTAATTTGTTTGCCATGGGTTGGAGAGGAGCTAAAGGGCAGCATTCACAATGAGTCAGAATGAGCATACAATTCATGTTCAGTAAGTTGATTATTTAAATTTAAATATTTGATTTTTTTTAAACAAGATATTACTTGTTTAAATATACTAGAGGAGCATAGTGCTTAATTCTTTTTCTTCAAGCTAAGCTCACCAAAGTAAAGCAAAAGCCAGGTGACAGGTTATATGGTTTGTTCAGTTTCATGACTCTTGAGTATCAGTCATCAAGATACCACCCATGTGTGCTTCAGATAAAAGCTATGCAGCTTTTCCAATAACAACTAAGAGCATATGCAGCACCCATTAGGCTTCTCCAGGCTGGCTTTCTCCATCTTCACTAGTGTTAGTGCCACCTTAGTTGCTTCTGGGTTATTTGTCAAAATTACCTAATTTCCTTTAGGCCCAGAACTCAATTTTACAGGGATAGATAGTCTCCTTTTAAGTGAGTTGGCTCCATATCAGCTATGAGGAATATAGTTGTGTACCAATTATCTTAAGGTTGACAGTTGATGCTTCCAAGATTGCTATTTCCTTCTACTCCTTCACTTGCTCTACTCACTTGTCATAGTGTCTAGCATGCAAGATTTAGTCCTCAGCTGAATTAAGGGTAATTTTATACTTCAGCTCTTGGTCCACATGTGGAATGTAACATCTTGTTCATTTTGTCTTGTCTTTGGTTGCAGCCCTTGTAAGAGTGGCATCTTTGCATTGGTTTAGATGTCAAATAGTTTATCTCTTAATTTGACTTTTCATCAATGTGACAGTTTAGAGATAAGTATTTAGCCTTTGTATGTTTATCCATGACACATATCTTTGCCAGTAACATACTTGTGTTTGAATGCAGAACACATTTTTAATCTCTTCTTATTCGGGCATCTTGTCTGTACTAGAAGCATTGGTTTATATCAGTAGGATGAAACCATAGGTAATCCTGAAATTATGATCAATTGCTTAGTGACTGTTTGAAGTTATGACTAACCCAAAAAAGGAAATTTATGACCTGGATTCTGATAATCAGGCCCCACCACGGTCTCATGACTGAACTTTGAGTGCTTGGCAAGAGGGCCACATTTATGTCTGTTTTCAGCATCCCATGGTTACAAGACTACATTTTGTGATGGTTTTGTGGATATCTGCCCTTGTTTTTGGCCGTGTCCATAGTTTGTTCATTTAACAATCATGGCTTTTGCTGAACAATTGCAGATTCACTTAATGACTACTGTAGAAAAGATGACTGACCCATTTTACAACCATTACAATATACTACTATAATGGGCAGGCTCTATTACAGACGTATGCCAATTACTACTTGTATTCATGACTTAGAAATAGCTCTAATCATTAAAGTTTACTTCCAGGGATGAACAGATTGGATTGTATCAAACAGTGTTACAATTGTGGCATATAAATAACTTATCATAAAGTCCACTGGTCGGTTTCCTATATAGTACTAAAGCAGCTTACATTTCCTATTTAGCGTAGGAAAAAGTAAATGGGAAAATGGCAATATCCGGTTAGCTAATTCAGCTATGCTTAATCAAGCAACACAGCACTGCTGTATCTTTATCAAATCTTATTAAATAAATAAATACTAAGGCCAAACATAAGATCATTATCTTTGTATTTTGGGACACGCTGCTTCTTCAGAGCACAATGAAACCTCTACGGTAGATCTTTCTTTTCTTTAGGAATGTACCTTCCTATATATATTTTGCACAGATTTGTCTTTGGGCAGAAGTACTAACAAAGGTCCACATACATGTGTGAAGAAACTGGTTATAACATTGTGATAGCTTTGATACCTATTATTTGGTTCTTTGCTGAGGCTCAGTCACTGAAGCTATCTTTGTATTCTGAACCATTGCAATCTATTTTCCACTGGGGCAGGTGTACCACCTGGGTCTCAATCCTTTTGTCTCAGAGCTTGTTGGATCTATCCTTCTTTTTGCTCAGAATAAAAATAGAGAGAATCCTCATTACATGGCCTCTTTCCACAAAAGATCTTTATGCAGTTAAGTGGCCATCTTTTGTGGACTTTTCCCAAAAGCATAGTTTCATTTCTGTGCAATATCAGAGTCAAAATATTTTGTCATTCCTTTTGGATTGGAAACAATGTAAAACACTGTGGCTGAGCTCTGTCCTTCACCAAACTGTATTTCACAACCGTTTCTTTCTTCTTTCTTCTACCCACTGATAGATAGCACCAACTTCTTTTCATCTTTATACAACAGTAGTTTCATCAGCCTGTTCCTAGGGTGTTTCTTTCATTTCCCCGTATTGACATCAAAACATTTGAATTGGTTGCTTTCTGTCATAGGTGATGGCGTTGTTGAATGGGAGAGTTATATGTCTTGCATAAAGAACCATCATTCCTTTTGTGTATAAGATAGTTATTTGTGCATAAGATAGTTATTTGTGTATAAGATAGTTATTTGTTTCCTTCCAAACCCATTACCAGAATGCACTTAACTAAGGACAGTATCTTAGGACTCCTCCATTCTTTTATCATTTAAACAGAACTTTCCTTTCATATTTGTAGAAATCTTCTACAAGAGGATGGGTACAGCCTTCAGCTCTTTATGTTAATAAAGAGTTAATAAAAAGTTAATAAACCTTTCTTCCATTTAATAAGCCACTTATGAAGCACAGAAACTGTGAAGAACTAGTTATTTAACCTGGAAACTTGAGTAATTCAAATGACCATCTGTGAATTCTCACAACTCACCTACTATCACACTTGTTACATAACTTTAACATTCTTTCTTGGTTCACTCATAGATTCAGCCATAGATTCAATCATGTTTGGAATGCATGAACGATGAGATTCTTTCCAAGAATATTATATGCTCTGGAAAACTCCAAGCTAGCTTTGTGCATAATTAAAATTAATAATTTGGATGTGAATTCGCTGAGGACTACTTTAAAAATTCAGATTACCAGCCAGAAACTAGTTCCTGCCTATGAGCAGTATTCCTGAGAATTTTAGACTAAAATATGCCTCTGGCAGAAACTGGTTTTCAAAGATATTTGAATTTTAAAGATTGTACTTTTGCATTTTTACTGTATAGTAGCTTGTCAGAGTTTAAAGTTTTATAAACTTTGATTAATACATAAAGTCTGGAGAAGATTTTCTTCTCTTCTGGGAAGGTAACAGAATTTATTATTTTTGTTAATAGCTATTTACAGTTTGCTAGGTTGTTTAAAAACATTCCATTTAAATCTGTCATTCATCTTACCCTCAGTATTTGAAGAAGAGGAATAAGCATACATGATAAAGAGGGGGAAAAACTAACATTTTTATTTAATTGTCATTTTATTTAAATTATTTAATTAGAATTTTTCACAATATCAAATGACATTCTTTGTCTGATGTTCGGAACATCTAAAAATAGTTGAATAATAAACTGGATGCAAAAATGACCTTCTGCAGGCATGTCTCTGTTGCTCACAGTTCTCTAAATTACTAAAAGAGTATTTCACAAAAATAAAAACAGAATAATCTTACCTTCATTGTTTCAGATAATTAGACAGATTTCCGGACCCAAAGCTCAGTGTCAAGATTATTTTTAAATTATCAGTTTATATTTTCTTTATGCTAGTGGGAGAAGACTTCACAGTAGAATAGCATAAATGCATTTCTTCTTTCCTCTTAAAATAATTTGGATCTAAGCCATAGACATTGCTATACCACTTTAATGTTGAAATAATTAAGTAGTCATCTGCAGTATTATACCAAACAGTAGGGAGCATCATAAAATTAACAGCTACAATTTTGCTCAAAGCTTGTATTGAATTATAGAGCCTTACGGCCCTTCTGAAAACTCCATTGACAGGAATGTTGTTTCTCTTGGAAATCAGTTTTGGATACTTCAGACTTAGTGTAAAAAAGGTTTCCAATTTTAGTACTCTACAATGTGGTTTCTATTTCATATATAATAATTTTATTAAACATTATAACTAGATAAAAACCAGTACAAACTAAAAATAGAAAAAAAATAAAAAATAAGAAAAAAGAAAAGAAATATATAAAGATATGAGTTCCCCCTTGATCATAAGAAACATAAACAATTTTAGCAACATGACTATCTTAAAAAACAACAAATGATCTCTTCTTCCCATATCGTATCTCTTATCTATAAACAAATCCTAAAAATTAGCAAAATTAAGAGTTACCTGCGATAACAATATCTCTAGTTTAATTTTCATCTAATACACCAAATTTATATTCCTTTTACTTTTAACAATCTTGTTCTTTAATGGTTTCAAATACTCACTTGAAAATCTGTAAACAGTTTTCTAAGAATTTAAGTTCTTAGACAGGGTTGCCCAATGCTTTGTAAACAGTTATGTTAATAATACTCCAGGATCCCTGTATGCTTCATATGCCAAAGTTCCATGATAAATTTATTAATATTCTTTTATATCCTGATAGGGTTTTAATGTTGTAAATTCAAATTGGCTTGTAAAGACTGTTGCGAAAGCTAAATAGCTATCTTGGGTAAACTGACTTATAAAAGTTATTTCACATCATGGGTTTTCCACCCAATATTTATTCTCAACTGTCTCCCATGTAAATGACATTTTAATCAGAAAATTTTAGATATCAATGCCAAAACAGTCTTGGGAGTTATTGATAAAAACTAGATTTTTGTGCTGAGTCACTAACAACAAAACTATTTCTCAGTCTGAGAAATACCTTTCAATGAATTTGAAGAAGGACCTATTCTAGAATAAGGTATAAGGTGTTGGATTCCATAGTAAAATATGGCACTTTCGTCACCTGCCATACTGTATATGTGGTGCCCCAGCCATCAAAAATATTGTTTATCTTTTGTTTGACCATCAACTTTATGCCTCTTTTAGGCTTAGATATTTGACAACCCCAATTAAAAAAAAACAGCTCACTAGGACTCAAATCACAGATTGTCCTATTTCCTCCTGGGCTGTAATGTATATACAGTATTATGAGCAGAACAGTTTATAGACAAGGCATTTTATAATATACAAGGGATGTATTTATCTGAATGCTGATTTTTTTTGCATTTAACCACATATGTATTTTATTATTGTATTTTCTTTTTATCTATTTTATTCTGGAATTATATTTTGTATTAACCCCTATTTTACTTTCTTTGATATGGTCATAAGATTAATAAATTAATAAACTATAGTAGTTACCATCTGAACTCTATTCTAAAGAGAAGGGAACAAAGAGAGCCAGGTGGCATAACAAACAATATTTGTGTTAGGAAGGAAATAGAAATATGGACCTAGAAATAATAATTAATAAAGAAATAACAAGAGTTGTCCGATTTAGTAAATCTTATAAAAACAAGTTTTACATAGTTTTTTCTCATTGTTTTATTGCAGATTTGGCAGACTGATCCAGAACGTGAATTGTTGAATGCTGGGGGAGCCAGTACATTTTTTGTATGGATATGCTTACAGATATAAATTCTTCCTGTTTTTAGAGAATTTTATGGTACTTGAAGGAAGCCTGCAGGGATAAGCGTCCCAGTTCTCAAGGAATTATCGTATGAATCACTACAGGTAATTATTTTTTCTAAATAGTATTAATGTGCTATACAAGAACATTACTTTGATAAGTAATTATACCAAAACCTTGATTTATTGGACCAGCTAGGAAGAAGGCTGTCTATTATAGCTGAATGTCCATTAAATCCAAATTTATATAACTTTAAAAAATGTGAATACACACACATACATACATACGCACATACACACACATATATATGCTTAATTATTTAATTAAGTATATTTGTGTCAATATACAATTACACAAATGAAATAACTATCTCAATTATATAATTATCTAAATCATAAATGGCATGAATAGTGTTGTCTGAATTGCTTTAGAAACAGAACTTTGTACATTGTTTGGGAATAAAACAAAAAATCCATTCTACCAAGGTTCATTGAATAAAAAGTCAGATTTTGCTGTAATTAATAAGTTATTTTTCAAAATTGATATATTTTTGAAGTGTAAAAATATAATTTAATCATGCAGTATCCAAAGAATTATCAAGCTTTTCATTATTGTCATTGAAATGAATAGTCTTGAATCCTTTTGAGATATTTTAAGATTTAATAGTCTAATTATCTAATAAATAAATAATCATAGTTCAAGGGTTTAGTGTAATATTTTAAAATATCAACTATTGATTTTAAAAAACTGATGAAATATTGAATTCATGATTATTTTATGGTACTTCTGGATAGTGGAGAAGATTTTGTTCAGTTGTCATGAGCATCATCATATCTTGTGTAGTGTTTAGGATTCAATTCCTTTCTTGATATTTGAAGAATGATGCATGCAGCCTTTCTTGAAATTCTTTGATGGTCCTATCAGGAATGTTTTTCAGCATGGTTTATTCAGAAGGTCTGGGATGGCAGAGTTATGCCTTCTTTTGAGTCAAGCTTGATTCCTAGTGACTTCATGTAGGAAAATTATTTCATATCCAATAAATAGTAAGGTTAAGCAATAAAAAGAAAAAAATTATTAGCCATGATATCATAGGACCTATCCTGTATGACAGGGTTAAAAAGATTATAGTATTTATAGCTTCACACACACACAGAACAAAGTACATTTATTTCCTTGGCTACATGTATATAATAAAATGTTATATCATTATGTATATGAATATGTACATGCCTAGGTATATGTTCTCTAATCACCCAACATTCATTTTAAAAACATTTTAAAATATCACTGTATCATTTTAAAATCACTGAATTGCCATTTCCTCATTTTGTAACCATCTTGACATACTTGCTGAATTTATTTCTTTGCTTCTTTATTAGATTACTATCTTCCCACAGTTTAACAACTCTGAGTATTATAGTAGTTGTTATACTACTATAATATACTAGTATTATAGTATATTGCTTTCTTGTCAAAAGATCTAGTCCAACGGTCTTCAGACTTGGCCCTTTTATGACTTGTGGACTTCAACTCCCAGAATTCCTGCATCATCGTTCCTGGCTGAGGAATTCTGGGGGTTGAAGTCCACAAGTCATAAAAGGACCACATTTGAAGAACCCTGGACCAATCCATCATCCCTCAGTGATTGGTATGAGGAAACAAGAAGTGGGAAAGAGAGTCTGTTCCCTTCAGTTCCAATGTAAAAGACAGAATATATTAAACAAGCCCACAATTGTTAATATGGGCTTTTATAAGCAATGAAAAATGAATTTGTCAGAAGTGTGGCAATATGAAAGAAATAAAATAGGCCATCCTGTTGTGGTAATGAAAATTGCACTTCTAGCGATAACTTGAGGGCAGCAAAAGAGTTAGGAAGAACGTGTTTTGTTTTGATTTTTTAAATGGAAAATTGGGATGGTTTAAGGAATTGACAGGCAGCAGTGGTGTATTGAATTAAAATGACCAGGATCATTGAAGGGGGGGAGGGATGAGGCAGTGTGGGATCAGTTCACCTTGTGCAAACACCCACAAGTAGAAGATTCAAAGAAACAGAAAGACCCAAGTTTATCACAAGTGATTGCAAGATTAGTTTAATGAAAACCCTCCTTTAACTCTACAGGCAATTGAATAGCAGCTACATTTTAGCATAAACATGCTGTTGTATTATCAGGCAAGAAAATAGTTAATCTTATGGATTTCAGATCAATTAACATATTTCATTGTAGCACTGAGGCTTGGCAGAGTTTACCTGAATGATGCTGGCACAGTTACCTGGCTGAAAGAATCAATCTCATAGAGTAGCTATTAACTTTTTATTTGTAATTATGCTTTGAACAACATGAAAAAAAGTTCATCTAGTTCAGGGCTTTTCAACCTTTTCACCCATTGTACCACTTTTAGGATATGGCAACATCCGAGTACCACCAGTCGCCTAGCAAGGTGTCAAAAACTTGATGACCAAAAAAACAAAAACAAAAAAAGGAAAAAGGTGATGAAGTACAGGTAGTCCTCGACTTACAACAGATTGCTTAGTGACTCTTTGAAGTCACAATGGCACTGAAAAAAGTGCCCCCCAAGCCACAGTCGAGCAAGACACCTGCCTGACTGCCCAGCAGCGCTCTTCCTCCTGTCCGAGGTTTTCATTGTTGTAAGCATTTCTGTTGAGGATTGGCAGCAGGGGTGGTGGTGTTTGGTTTTTATTTCCCTCCCCTCTGCTGGGTGGTTGTGGCAGGTTTTGGTCACTTCACATAACCCTGGGACACTGTGACCGTCATAAATATGAATCAGTTGCCAAGCACCTGAATGTAAATCACACGACCCTGGAGATGCTGCAACATTCCAGCTGATCGGAGCTTCTTCTGGGCTCAGCAGAAGCGCCAGGATCAGTGCCGAGCTCTAGCTGGAGCCTGGTGCTGATCCTGGCACTTCCGCTGAGCCCTGACAGCCCTGCAGCTCCAGCCATCTCTCGCTCAGGCTTGTGCAGTGCTGCCACTGATTCAGCTCATTCCCCTCCCCCTCTACCACTTTTCTAGGATGGTTGCGTACCACCTGCTAGGTGCTAATGTACCACAGGTGATACCCATACTACTGGTTGAAAAGCCCTGATCTAGTTCATAAGTAGGTCTTTGTTGTATGTTTTCTCTTGTCTGATGAATCTTAAACTAACGAGGAGATTTTGTTTTGCTCTGTTCTTGGTTAATGTTTATATTCTTAATTTACAAATACCAGCTATATTTTGGGAGGAGTGGGGGTGGAAGCAATGCCTCCTTTAAGAAACTACATTGACTTTCTTGATGACAGTATGATAATGATTTGCTTCTGCTTCTTTGTATGATGGCTTTCAATTATGAATCTAGCCTACAGACCTGTTATTCCTTGGTTTCCCATCCTCATACTAAATAACCCTGGTTAGCCTTTCAAGGTCAGCTACGTGCTGCCATCTAGCTGGCCATTAATGTATTAATGACCATAAATCAAAACTTTTCGGAAATGAGTTCTGTTGAAAAACAAGGAGACAGCAGCAAGAAGAGAAATGAAATAACACTATGAAAAAACTAAGTGGATTTGGCATTCCTACTTGTTAATAGGCAAGTGGATTCTGTCATGATGCACATAACTAGCTGCAAATGAAGTGCTTTTTGTTTTAGCATAGATAGTGAACAGAGGTTTAAGCTTTCCCTTAGGAATAATTTGATGAAAACATCTGCCTCTAATTTACAGGCACCTGAAAAGCAAAACCAAGAGAGAAAATTTAATTATGGAATCTAGATTCAGACAATGTGGTTAAATGAAGGGAACAAGGTTTAACAGTTTGTACTTTGAAGGATGCGTGACCAGAATAATGTCATAGAAGCTGCTGTGTGCAGTTTTTATTTTTAAAAGTCACTTTCACATATTCAGTTTGATGCCAATTTCAGAGATTTTAAACCTCTTTTTGTAGCTTGAGGAGCCACAGAACAACAAATGCCGGCAGTGGTTAGCAGTGTGTTTTGTAGTGGTCTGAATGCTAGATTAGATTCAGGAGAATGGATTTTAAATGATTGGTCTACCACCAAGTTCTGACTTTAAGCCAATCATTTTATCTCAGGCTCCTCATAGGGTTGTTGTGACGAATAAATGCTGGTGGGGTGAAGTAATTAACAATATTAATTATTTATCCTTGTATAAAAAGGAGTATTTGGATTTTGAACAAACAAAGTCCAAATGCAATTATAAATTAATGTTGGGAAAATTATTCACATAAGAGATTTTGTCTACTACCTATTTCAAGGTTAAAAAACTTGGTGATAGTGGCTAATGGTGAATCTTAGATCATTCCTGCTCCCTGCTTTTTAAAAAAGTTACTTTATTTAGATACTTTTGGTTAACAATAATAAATTAGAAGCTGGCATGCTGCCAAACAAGCAGTCCATTTTTAGAATCAATTTGTTTGCAAGAATGCCTAGTATAGCCCTTCTTAGAAAATTAAAATGATAGATGAGTGGATCCTGATTCTGTGTTAGGCAGTATGCCCATCTCTCTATAGAGGGGAAGGTGGAGGCAAGGCAGTAGTGGACATCCTGAAGATCTCCAGAGATTGTGACCCTAACCCATAACCAGCCTTTTTGTGAATGTGCAACTGCCCAGACTAGCCATATTGGGAGAAAAAAACCACACAACATATGCTAAAGATTTCGATTTTCCCATTAACGAAACAAATTAGTTAACTTTACATCGTTTGGTAGATCAGACCAGAAGATCAATTCCACATGAACATTAGAACTATTTTTGTTGTGATAGTTTATAATAGAATCTTTTAAGCCTGACTGGGCTATACTTCCTCCCATCTCCTTATTACAGTACACCAAGGTGAATCAGGGAAGCATCTCCCTGAATTTCTTCTGAATATTATCTTGTTTCCCAGGGCTTAAAAATGTGTTAACCCTTTGATCTAGCTAACAGTTCTTGAATATTTCCATCAAGTTCTCTTCTTTACTTTCTACTCTTTATTTATTCATCTCTACCATGCAGATATTTTTCTAGCTATAGAAAAAAAATCAGATTCCGTCAACATGTTGGTTATTTGCAAAGCTTTAAAAACTTGGCTATGTACTTGGGCCTGGGGCTTGGAATGTGTTAAGGACCCTGTTACTTGGCTTTACTATCAGTTGATTAATCATCATAACTGCTGTTTGTATTTATTTTTTTTGGTAATGTTTTATTGTTTTATTGTTTTTTAAGTTGTTTAAATTGTTTTAGAATTTTAGAATTGTGAGCTGCCTAGAGTCATTTGTTTAGTTGGGCAGTTATAGTGGATGGATGATGGATGGATGGATGGATGGATGGATGGATGGATAGATAGATAGATAGATAGATAGATAGATAGATAGATAGATAGATAGATAGATAGATAGATAGATAGATAAAATTCCCCCATATATGCTGGAAGGAATATGCTGGAAGGAACCTTAAGGAAGGTATATTTGTTTAGAAAATAATTACGACCCATCTTGCATTGTATCAGATCTTTAAGTCATCCACGTTCAGGTCATTGACTAGTATTATTTAATGCTGAATGAAGTAGAATTAAGCCAGAATTCACTTTACACATTAATAACTTCTACAAATGGTCCTAATAAAAAAATTGTCACAAAGATGAAGCATTAAGATAATAGAAGGCTAAATTCTTAAGTAGAGAGGCACATTAATGTACTGGTTAAAATATCCAGAAACTAAAACCATGAATTTTCATCCCACCTGTCAGGCACAAGGAAGCAGAGTACACCATGAGTTGACCAAAGTTCTTTTTTTTATTGCTGAGAACCTATGTATAACCATCTGGTCATATTGCATTCTCTTCTGAGCAGCCAGACAAAGGTTTCAGGGATTCTGGGGGAGGTGAGCTCTGTGTCATTTCTTGCTGTACAAGGGCTCTAAGCTCACCTCCCTCTTGACACCTTCCCCCTTCTAACTGGATTCTCCTTCCATCACATACCTTAGGCACAAGAGTCTCTGGCCCCATCATTTTCTCAGTCCTAACAATGATGCTGTGGCAACCACTTGTTGAATTTTGCCAAGAAAACACCAGAGACTTATCTAGGCAATCTACAGAAATCAAAACTAATTCAAAGGCACACACATTTTTTTAGCAAAGTTACATTTAGCAAATTTCTTAGATGCAGTCTCTTTTACAGAGATGGTGCATAGTAGTGATTTTAAAATCCATACTTCCTAGTGGTCTCTAAGCAAGTGATGACCTACTTCCACCAAGTTGCTATAAGCTTGCATCAGATTCCATGTTTAAAAACAATCCTGAAGTGAGAAAACTCATTACACTAATCAGTGCTTTTTTTGTAAAAGAAAAAGGTGCCGGAACTCACACATGTCATACAACCCGCCTTGCCTACCCTACAAGGTTCCATCCAAAAAAGGTGCCGGAACTCCGTTCTGAGTGTTCTATGACAAAAAAAGCCCTGACACTAATTGTGTTCAGTGGTTATGGAATTCTGAGCGAAAATGCGAGAGTAATTATAATTCTGGGAAGAGTTTGACTTTTATTATTTGTTACTACATGACTAATATGATCAATTAAAAGCCTATGCTGCAAATACATTCCAGAGTATCTACACAATATAAAATTATTCTCATAATTAAATTGATCCCCTGAGTTATTTTAATTCAGATTTTTCAGGAACTGAAATTCAATACATATGCAATCTTTTTTAAATAGTTTTTTATTCCTTTTTTAAAAAATACCAGAATATTGTTGTCATCAGACTCTCATGGTACAATATACTAATTTCTGGTAAGCATCACCACTGGAAAAGAACCTGCATATTAACAATAATGAAACTTAGTAGGGAAATAACATATTGTAGTGTAATATTGTCAAATATAAGCCCCTTGAAATTTAAAAGACTTTTTTACATTCATAATCCAAATCTCATGGTAAAGGATAAGGATAAAATAAAAGCCAGTTTCTCAAGGTTATTTCATTTAATATTTTGATTAATCCTTACTGAAATGAATTATTTTAACCATTAGATTTGCTTAATCTGCCTAATAGCTTGTGAAAATTAGTTGGCATTTTATAGGAGGAGTGTTTCCCTTTTCTGCTGTGGAGAAAAGAAGACATTAATGATGTATTTTCAGTCCCAATGAGCTCTTCTAAAATATTTCACCTGGGAATTATGAGGTTAGTGAGAAGAAGCGGAGAAGAAGTTTTGACTTTGAGAAAACATAGAAAATCATCAAAGCGTGCTACTGGACCTCTAAACATCCTTGTTCAATTATAACTTATTAGTCAACATACATTGATTAACTTTTTGAAGTGCTTTAGCAAACATGCCTATTGCAATCACCTTTTTCTTCTTTTCCATTGCTCCAGACCGTGTGTATTTCATTTTAAAAGCTTTACATTTAGTTTCATTAATATTGGAACATAGGTTTATGGTGGTTATTATGCCATATCCAACTATTGGAGAAATTTCTTTTTTTCTAATTATGGAAAAGGAATAGGTCCCAAGAGAATCTAGCAAGATTGCCTACTCTAGGAACAGAATGAAAATTCAACAGGCGAACAAAGCATTCAGCTATTGGGGGAGACTCCCTATAGAATTGTAGAGAGGACATAGAAATAGTCAGTAGATTTATTTGCATTTTCTATGGAAACTATTAAAAAGGACAATGTGTTGTGGGATTTAAAGTAGCTTGAAAATATGCAGAGCAATGAGGCATGGTGGATGTTTGAAAAATGGAAATCTTGTTTTGAAATGAAGTCACTACCTAATTTTCTGTGTACCATACAGTAAATAATCTCACTATTTGAGTTCAAACATATGCAAATATCTTTTTTACTGGAGCAAAAAAAAACTTGTGAATTATGACTGTGGTAACTTTCATGAAGTAGAATATTTGCCTTTTGGCACACATTTTTTCCTAATGCAATGTAAGAGGAGCTTTTATGTCAAATTTGTTACATTTATTTTGTATTCCTGTAACACCTTGATTTTTTTGAAAGAACTGGTCTGGCAGAACTTATTTTTGTAATCATACAGATTTCAAAATGCAAACTATTTTGATATTATACATATGAAAACTAGAAAAGGAAAATATAAACAATGAAGATTAAAATGTTTTTTTCATTAACCTAATATTCAGTATTGGTAAGAGGAACTAGAATTAGTTAAAGAATTGAAATTCATGCTTTAATATTTCAGCTCACTAGATGCAGGAATTACATTTATTCAAGATTCAAAGGTCTATACATATAAACTAGAAAAGTGGAAAAAAAACATCTATACAGTTGGAAAAGCTTCAGCTTTTCCTGAATTAGGAGACAAAAAGTATGAAAAGATAAGATAGGTCCTTAGATATCTAAGGATCGGATTGAATTATTTTTCTCTGCTTTCAAATCTTCTCAGTCTACAACTTCATTTTTTCTCAACAATAAAAAACAAGGATTTTTTTTATCTTCTGAGAGTTTCTTCCTTTCTTTCTGATGCCCAGATGAAATGATGAGTTACTGTAGAATATAGTATTTTCTTTTAATATGCCCTGATTTCTGCATGTATGCGTCCATGCTCTCTCTCTCTCTTTCTCTCTCTCTCTCTCTCTCACACACACACAGGGGGGAGAGAGAGAGGGAGAGAGAGAGACTTAAGTACTTCTATCTTTTTAGTTTGCCTCAAGGTTGATTAATAATGTAAAGATCTACTTCCTGATTATTAGTGAATCTCTGGAAGGAAATCAAACTATATCAGTCAGAGAAGAAATTAAAACATACAGCATGCCTACAGAGAGAAATGGCTAAGTAAAATTTACTGGCAGAGAAACCAGTAACCTAGAGCAGGGGTCCCCAACTCCCGGCACCGGGCTACGGCATGCCAGAAACCAGGCCACACAAAGAAGCAGAGTCCCTACTGTGGGATGCAGGCAGCATGTGAAAGCATGGCCTGTCCTCTCCACGGAACCAGTCCCTGTTGCCCAAAAGTTTGGGGGACACTGACATAGACAGTTAGTTAGCTGTTTCAGCTACTACCAGTTGTCTTTTGTATGTACAATGCTCTTCCACTTATTTCCCTTTCTGTGTACTTAATTGCATGAATGTATCTTTAACAGTCATGATTCAACTTGTACCATACTTTTAAAACATGGAAGGGGAAGGGTGGAAAGCTTGATGAACAAAAGTTTTGCAAAATCTTTTCTTGATGACAGTGTGAATGAAATCCCAATAGCAGTTCTATTTTTAAAATGTTTTTGGTGGAGATTTATTTCTGCTTACTTGAGCCTGTTTGCTCAGAATATTGATGGATCTGATAAAGTCAGGAAGGCCTTGTTGGAGATTTTTGATGGAACAAGTGTGAAAACCAATTCTGATCTGTTGTGGGAAGCAGAGTAGCACGTGAACGCCTTTAACAGTCCTGTATAGTTTTCTGCCCAAATTCTATAACTTCTGTGTTTGAAAAGGAACTTTAAAGCTGCAAATTAAACAAATAATTGTTCTCCTTCAATAGATTTTCTTTTTAAACATGGAACTTCAGCTGCATTTGTATAACTGAAAGGTTGCAGCTGAATCTGGTAGTATAATTGAACATTTGCACTGATTTAATTGCAGGGTAAAACCACATTATTATCCTTCAAAGGCCCAATGATACCCTGACTTCCCCCTCCCCCCATATATATATATGGCAAAGAATCTCTTCACAGTAATGGCCATTAAGTCACTGGCAGCCTGACAACTAGATTGCAGGGTACTATTTCCTCTTTATTTTTCCAAAAAGAAAAAGGAAGAGAGGCTGGCACACATGTGACCCGATGAATCACACAATGGAATATGTTGCAAAATAAGAATCAAGATTTGCCCACTTTATATGAATATTCCTTGTTGACAGTATAATCTGCTTGGTCGTCGTACCAAAACTGTTATGAGACAACTGTGACAAAATTCAAACTTCCCAATTAGAGGTTCCTGTGATGCCAACGTACTTAGCCACAGGCAAGGTTGTTGTCATATTTCTATAAGATTTGCCTTTTTCAGGGATTTTGTACTGGAGGTTGCAAAATTCTGCTGCACTGCTGGATTTGGTATAATGGAACTGTTTAGCCAGTCTAGTACAGATGCATAAAAGAATTATCTGGTATCTACACCAGCGGCCTTTGCATATAGATTGGGGGTTATTACAATAAATACATCAGCTAAAATTTTGCAGATTCCTGACTGAATGTCTGCTTTGTTCCCTTGTACAATTATGGAGGTAACTTAAACCATGAATCCTCAATGTAGCCTTGGGCAAAGAGGATCCTAATGATTTACAGTTTTATTAAAAGGATTCTGAAAAGTATGTATGGAAATTTTAATGACTACTTTAAGTGCTGTGTAATAATTCTTCAGTTCACCCATTCAATTGTACAACAATTTCTTACAAAATCCTTGTAACTGCTGACCCTCAGCAACCCTTAACAATGTTCTGCAAAAAGATACCGGGTAAGAATTGCCCAGTATGGCTCAGTCCAGAGATTGCCCCTTAAGTACATTCCAGTGCCTTTTTAAGGAATGGTGGCCCTAGAATCCCCCTGCCATTAGACAGATTCACTATTGCCAAACCTAGTTTCATGTCTCCTCCCTGGTAGCTATTATGGTGGTTAAATAAATTCTAATTCTAAAGATGGACAGAATGAAATTGAGGCCATTCAAAAGCAGTATTCATGTTCCTGTTTTGTGAATGAGAAAGAATGAAGCAGATAGACAATTACAGTACTATTTTTATTTTTATTTTTGAGGGGTCCTGGGTGTTCTCTGAGCTTGTTTTTTTCAGATAACACTGATGATATTACCTAGTTTGGGTAATGAAACATCTGCAAGAAAATAACAAAGCTCATAGAGCACCAAGGAGGCCTAATTTCAACCCTGAGCTACAAATATTCTCCTTTATTAATTTAAATTTTTGTTTTCAGTCTGACTTTATGTTAATAAAAATAATGTTGGGAACCTAGTAAGGTCTACTGGAGATCACTCGATCTAGTTCTGGTCACTCCACAGTTGATTTTTTCCCCCTTGGATAATGCTGAATGAGCTTTAAAGAATAGCAATAGCACTTAAATTTATACAGTATACTACTTCATATTGCTTTACAGCCCTCTCTAAGCAGTTTACAAAGTCAGCATATTGAGCCCAACATTTTTTTTTACCATCCTCAGAAGAATGGAAGGCTGAGTCAACCTTAAGGCAGTCAGGATCAAACCCCAAGCTGTTGGCAGAGGTAGTCTGCATTACTGCATTCTAATCACTGCACCACCACGGAAACTTGATTATGTTTTATTAAATGGCTCTTACTCCCAGGAAAGCATATTCAGGACTAGATTCTCAGTAAAAGAATTAGTGTAACTTAGTAAAAATAAAAGACTGAAAATAAAGCAACACATTACCTAATTTGATTTTTTTTCTTGGCCATGAATTGATTACGTAGTCTTAATACTGATCACTTCCTTACTATATCTCTGACAATATTGTAATGTATATTAGCACTTTGAATACTTGAAAGTATAGGCATTTTAAATATTAATAAGTACTATCTTAGTTGATTTAACTGTTGAAGACAATCACTTTGAATAGTTGAAAATAAGACCCTTAATTGATAAACTATCGAAATGAAAAGATCTATAATGGTTACAAGTTTATCACATAAAACTTTTTACACGCACTTACGAACTACAATATGATGCAATATATATTATATATATTGAAACAAATGTAAATCCATATTTTAAATGATAGGTAAAACTATATTGCCTATCAAAATATAGCACTAGATTCTAAAATAACTTTATTTGATAGTTGTATTTATTAAATCATTAGTCCCATTACTTTAAAAAGCAAATAGTTTAATGTTTTATGCCACATAATTTAATTGATTTAAGTTCACAGCTGGTGTTGAAAGAGAAAAATGCTGCACTGCCTTCTTGAATTTCATTGTTTGTTTCCCATATCATTTATTGCTTCAAAGATAAACAGTTTCATTTATCTTTCTTCAAGACTTCCATGACTTCAATGTAGTTATAAGTTTTTTAATTAAATAAGTTTTTTAATTAATTATACATCAGCTAAGAGTTTGCAATGCTGACATCTCTGTAAAGACCAGAATAGGCTTTTTAAAAGATCAAGGGGTATAGTTTGGTAAAAGTAGTAATTGCTGAACTTCTGGGCTTCAAGGCAATTTGTGATGTCACAGCTGTTTAAAAAGGAATGTACTAAAGCACAACATTGCATACAAGGCCATAAAGTTATGGCTACAACTTAACAACTGATCATTTTATGACTGTTTAGAGTTGCGATGGTCTGAGGATGGGTGCTATATGGCCTGTAAAGCACCTCTGATTGTTGCATAATGTCACCTCTCCCCCCACCCTCAGTCATATAACTGCAGTTCAGGCACTTGACAACCAGCTTGCATTTATGACCGATTGTAGCATACCATGATGCTTTTGCTGCAAAAAACATCAGCTCACTTAACAATTATGCCATTCACTTAACAACTGCCTTGAAAAATGTCAGAAAAATGTATCCAGTCATGTGGGCGCCTTGACTTATAAGTATAACCACATATGACCAAATTTCCAGTCCCAATTGTGGTCATAAGTCAAAGATTACCTGTATGGCTTAAAAATAAAGCAAGAAATTCATCCTATTTAAGTCACAGTTAACAATTTAGCCCTTAGCATAGTTTACATTAAAGCAAGTTGGACTTAGAACTCTAAAAATTTTTTATTGACCCTTCCCTTTAAAAAAAGAATGGCATTTTTCATTACAAAATCTTTTACAGGAAAATATTGTTGCTCCCATTGTCTAAAAAATACAGTGAAAATATATTCCCAAAGAACTTATTTTGCAAATGTAGGTGATGATAGCCTTTTGAGATGGAGTAGGTGAATGAAATCATTTGGAAAAAATGTGGAAGATACTTCATTTTAGTTGAAAACATCTGATCCCTGAGTATGTCTTAACTGCTTGTTATAATATTTTCCATTTCAGAAATGTATCTAAAGTAAAGTGAAAATAATCCAAAGGAGATCAAAGTAGTGGCCATAATGATTATACATTATTACCAATATAACATTGATTTAGCAATATGCAGCTTTTCCCTATAGGAGGGTATTCTCAGATCTTTCTTTAGGTTTTATTTTCAGCATCTGTTTGGACTTCCATCGAAAATCTGTTTCTTCTAGTAGATCTTTTGATTTAATCCATCAAACTCTTTGGATGATTTGAAATTAACTAGAGCATTAACAGAATATTATTCATTTGGAATGCAAACTTCTATACCATAACTTAAATGAAACTTGTACTTAAATTACAAGTATTCATTTTAGCATAATACGGTACTAAAATATTAACTAAATCCACAGAATTATATTAATCTGTACAGTTCACAAGAATTTGGTTAGACATCAAAGCATTGGTAAAATATATATTAAAACTGTCTGCTCTATATTTAGCATTCAGTGATAAAATTATACTTTTGCCATTTTGTTAAGTATGATGCATTTGTAATACTTTAAGCTTGTCATACTTTATTGGGATTAGTAACGTTTAAAATTATTCCTTTGTATATTTTAGCAGAGCAGAGGTATTCTATAGAAACAGAACAAATATTAAGCAGAATCATATTAGAATACTTTGATGTTCTCTAAAATTAATTTACTGTCAATTTTTTTCTGAAGACTATGAAGATTAGTGGTAATAATAGAATTTTAAAAAGCATAGGAAATGTGAAAAACTATAACTTAATCAGTGCTTTTAAAAAGAGATAACGTATTTGCCATTTTTGCATACATTATGTTTCCCCACAAATTATATTCTTCAGCATGCAACAAGTAACATTTGTTGTTGTTGTTAGTTGCGAAGTCGTGTCTGACCCATCGTGACCCCATGGACAATGTTCCTCCAGGCCTTCCTGTCCTCTACCATCTTCGGGAGTCCATTTAAGCTCACACCTACTGCTTCAGTGACTCCATCCAGCCACCTCATTCTCTGTCGTCCCCTATGTGTTCCCGCACCTTTTTTCTTACAAAAAAAGCACTGCATTTAACTTATTTAGAGAAAAGATTGTTTTTCAACAGAAAATGTGAAGTGATTTCTGTGAAAGAAATAACAGGGATTTTATGTAGGTGTTCTAACATTTAATTAATACCTCAATGTAAGAATAGATTTCTATATTGATAAAGATTCATAAACAAGCTACGTATGTTCCTATTATTAGTAAAGAGACCTGTCTCTTCACAGATTTATGGGGAAAGCACTGAGGAAGAAAAATCAGAGAATCTCCCTCCTAATGAAGGGAGATACATTGGTTTTCAGTTAAACTAATAAACTAATTTGCTAAAATTCTTGTATTGCTTAGCATTAAGCCAATCTTACTATAGACAGGCATGCTTGGAAAAGAATCATTTTCAGTTCAAGTAGCTGTTCAGTGTGGTTAACACATGTTCAGTCAGCATATTGCAGATACATTTTTCTTAAACAGAATAGAAGGGAGGATATGGGAAATTAATATTTTGGTGATCATCATCACAGATGCAAACCATTCTTTGTATGTTATAGATTTCATTTTAGAATAGCAAAGCTTACTTTTAACTTGGCACACCCTGATGTGTTTTGGGATTCCAAACTGTAGAATTTCTAGCTAGTGTCCAATATGTAGATTGGTTAGGAATCCTTTCAATTGTAATTTCAGCACATCTGGGAGACACCAGTTTGGGAAGAGCTATAATCACTCATTCTTATAAACTGCTGTTCTGTTCTAATATAAGTAGGAGTGTGCTGAGCATTTACTAAACCAAAGTAGTACACTTTTCACTGCGACATCAGAATGCTGTTTGGGGAAAAACAAATATGATTTGTGTAAATGTCATTGTTCCATAAGCCATAGGCTTTCATTATGCTTGATTTCATGTATTTTATAGCTAGGAGCATTGGACCAAATTCCAAAACTATGCCACATTTCTTCCTTGGAGGCTTTTAGCTCATTTTAAGACACTTGAGTGTTAGACATCTGTGAATTTTACCAAGAAATGGAAAGATCAATTTTTGGCTGCTGTCTAAAGCACATGTATGAGATTGAGAGCACTTTGGGAAATAAAGCATGAATGTATAAACATAAGAAAAAGATTTTTTGTCATCTTTCAGGCATTAGAAGTAAATTTTCCTGCTTCATAATCCTTGTGAATAATTCTTTATCCATATGCTTGCTTTCTGCATAATTTAAATATTGCTAAATAACTTTTACTTTGAACTACAAACTTTTTTTGTTACTGTTGTGTTTCTAAAGATCTCTTAACAGGTTGTGGCCACTGCAGATTCAGCAAGATTCAGACCAATGAATCTTAAGTTTGCTCTTTATGCTTCTCCCGCATATGGGAGAATAATCTCCCAATTATGTTACCATCACCCCCTATTAATGCATTTCTTTATTTGTTTGGTTATACAACACAAAGGAGTGTTGGTAGTGACTTTCTTTGGAATCTACTCAGACAGGAACACGGGTAATTTAAAAAGAAAGCAAATAATTTATTTAGGTAATATAGCACCCCAGGACAATTTTTACTTGAAACTGAATATTTTTAGCTCTTTATTAAAACCTTTTCAATGTCACTTAATTCTGATTGTCTCTTTAAACATTCCTTTTAACAGCATCAGATCATCCGAACAGATTTATCTTCCCATTCTGTCAATTAATTCCATTAATTTTTCTATTCAAATAGTATTTGGTAATCCTCCGTTGTTTCATTTTTCTTATAATAAATAAGAAAATGTTGTTTCATTTTTTTCTCAGAATAAAAGAAAAGGACTTTTTTATTTCATCTATAACACAGAGAAGACTTCTTAAAATATAGAAAAAAATATTTACTGGAACATACTATTACAGTTAATATATATACTGGTATCAATCTGTGGATTAATGAGTTAAGCTTATTTTCTAAACATACTTTTCTTTAATTTATGATTAACAGGAAACTGCATGTTTCTTGAAAAGTACGATATAAAATATTAATGCTTTTAATGATGGTTATAGAGCTCTAGGTTCAAAAAGTATTTGAGATATTAGGCTTTGTATAATGCTACCTTTGAAACATTAATGCAAGCACTTTGCTTCATAATAAAGTACCATGATATATTGATTTTAAATTTCCATTCATATGCTGCAATAATTGCTGCTTCTTCTTAATGTGTGTTTGCCCAGATTGTGAATATTTTAAATCTCATTTTTAATCTAGCATGTCACTTTATTCCAACCTGTTTAGTTGATCTTGAAAGAAAACTCGTTTTGCTTAATTAGTGTATAGAACTTTATATAAAGAGAATCGGATTTTAGAATCCCTGAGTGGAGCTTTAAGAAGCAAAACTATTGACTATGCTTTTAACTAGCTTCAGCAAATTATCTACATACTTTTGGCTTTGTTTCAATTTAGTTAATGGGAAAAAAGTTTCTTTTCACATGAATCTATGGAGAATGTGTTGTAGTTTCTCACAGAGGTATGTTGGGAAATTCTAAGTGGCAGTTTTTATTTTTTTCATTAAGTTGCTTTATGCATTACACAAGATCTAATTTCAATTCTTCTAAATGAGACACCAGAGGTGATTGAGTGTTTTAACCATTTGCATATCACATGTATCAAGGATTAGCACCTGGTGGGCTGGGGTCTAATTTAATAGTTTTAGGGAGAAGTAGAAGCTCTCCTGGGTCTGACAGAGATATAAACTGAATAGAGGATGTGATACATACATTTTATAAGCAAGATTTGGTAGTTTTTTTTCTTGATTCTGATTAGTGGAGTTTTTGTCAAATTTTATTTGTTTTCCACTTTTATCACGTTATGATATTTTCTGCCTTATATTAAGATTTTATGTGATTCATCCTCCAAATGGTAGGAAATTCTGATTTTAGTCTCTTATAATCAGAGAAAGCCTTGTGGGCTTCAGAATAACAGAATTGGGGTAACACTAACCTGCACCTTCAGACTTGTTTGCATTTTTAGAAAAAGTAATATCAAAAATGCTTTTGGAGTAACAGTGTAGTTTCAAAAATTGCTATACGTAGAGAAATTTCTTCTGTATCTTACCCAATAAGCTTGCTGTAATATTTACCCTTTGAGGAAAAACTGGCTATATCGTATGGGAAGGTTTTGTTGTTGTTAGTTGCGAAGTCGTGTCCGACCCATCGCGACCCTATGGACAATGTTCCTCCAGGCCTTCCTGTCCTCTACTATCTTCTGGAGTCCATTTAAGCTCACGCCTACTGCTTCAGTGACTCCATCCAGCCACCTCATTCTCTGTCGTCCCCTTCTTCTATTGCCCTCAATCTTTCCCAGCATTAGGCTCTTCTCCAGTGAGTCCTTCCTTCTCATTAGGTGGCCAAAGTATTTGAGTTTTAGCTTCAGGATCTGGCCTTCTAAAGAGCAGTCAGGGTTGATCTCCTCTAGGACTGACCGGTTTGATCGCCTTGCAGTCCAAGGAACTCGCAGGAGTCTTCTCCAGCACCATAGTTCAAAGGCTTCAATTCTTTGGCGCTCAGCCTTTCTTATGGTCCAGCTTTCACTGCCATACATTGCAACTGGGAAGACCATAGCCTTGACTATACGCACTTTTGTTGACAGGGTGATGTCTCTGCTTTTTAGTGTGCTGTCTAGATTTGCCATGGCTTTCCTCCCAAGGAGCAAGCGTCTTTTAATTTCTTGGCTACAGTCCCCATCTGCAGTGATCTTGGAGCCCAGGAAAATAAAATCTGTCACTACCTCCATTTCTTCCCCATCTATTTGCCAGGAATTGAGAGGGCCAGATGCCATGATCTTGGTTTTCTTAATGTTTAATTTCAATCCAAGTTTTGCACTCTCCTTCTTCACCCGCAACAAGAGGCTCTTTAGTTCTTCTTCACTTTCTGCCATTAGAGTGGTATCATCTGCATATCTTAGGTTGTTGATGTTTCTTCCGGCAATCTTAATTCCAACTTTTGATTCATCTAGCCCTGCCTTTCTCATGATGTGCTCTGCATATAAGTTAAACAGGCAAGGCGACAGTATACAGCCTTGCCGGACTCCTTTCCCAATTTTGAACCAATCAGTGGTTCCGTGTCCAGTTCTCACTGTTGCTTCTTGGCCCGCATATAGGTTTCTCAAGAGACAAATAAGATGGTCTGGTATGCCCATCTCTTTAAGGACTTGCCAGAGTTTGTTATGATCCACACAATCAAAGGCTTTAGCATAGTCAATGAAGCAGAAGTAGATGTTTTTCTGGAACTCTCTAGCTTTCTCCATGATCCAGCGTAAGTTAGCAATTTGATCTCTAGTTCCTCTGCCTCTTCGAAATCCTGCCTGTACTTCTGGTAGTTCTCGATCCACATACTGCTGGAGTCTAGCTTGTAGAATTTTAAGCATAACTTTACTAGCATGAGAAATGAGTGCAATGGTGCGATAGTTTGAACATTCTTTGGCACTGCCTTTCTTTGGAATTGGAATGTAAACTGATCATTTCCAATCCTGTGGCCACTGTTGAGTTTTCCAAATTTGCTGGCAAATTGAGTGTAGCACTTTTACTGCATCGTCTTTTAAGATTTTGAATAGCTCAGCTGGAATACTGTCACCTCCACTAGCTTTGTTGTTGCTCAGCTTTTCTAAGGCCCACTTCACTTCACATTCTAGGATGTCTGGCTCGAGGTCAGTGACCACCTCATTGTGATTATCAGGGACGTTAAGCTCGTTCTTGTATAGTTCTTCTGTGTAATTTTGCCACCTCTTCTTAATCTCTTCTGCCTCTGTTAGGTCCCTGCCATTTTGGTCCTTTATCATGCCCATTTTTGCATGAAACGTTCCTTTCATCTCTCCAATTTTCTTGAAAAGATCTCTGGTCCTCCCTATTCTATTGTTTTCTTCTATTTCTTTGCACTGTTCATTTAAGAAGGCATTCTTATCTCTTCTAGCTATTCTTTGGAATTCTGCATTTAATTGGGCATATCTTTCTTTTTCTCCCTTGCCTTTCGCTTTCCTCCTTTCCTCAGCTATTTGCAAAGCTTCCTCAGACAGCCATTTTGCTTTCTTGCATTTCTTTTTCTTTGGGATGGTTTTGGTTGCTACCTGTTGTACAATGTTGCGAACCTCTGTCCATAGTTCTTCAGGCACTCTGTCTATCAGATCCAATTCCTTAAATCTATTTGTCACCTCAACTGTATATTCAACAGGGATATGATTTAATTCATACCTGACTGGCCTAGCGCTTTTCCCTACTTTCTTTAATTTAAGCCTAAACTTTGCAACAAGAAGCTGATGGTCTGAGCCACAGTCAGCTCCTGGTCTTGTTTTTACTGACTGTATAGAGCTTCTCCATCTTTGGCTGCAGAGCATATAGTCAATCTGATTTCTGTGTTGACCGTCTGGTGATGTCCATGTGTAAAGCCGTCTCTTGGGTTGTTGGAAAAGAGTGTTTGCTATGACCATCGTATTCTCTTGACAAAATTCTATCAGCCTGTGCCCTGCTTCATTTTGTACTCCAAGGCCAAACTTGCCTGTTATTCCCGTTATCTTTTGGCTTCCTACTTTAGCATTCCAATCCCCCATGATGATAAGGACATCATTTTTGGGTGTTAGTTCTATAAGATGCTGTAGGGCTTCATAGAACCGGTCAATTTCATCCTCTTCAGCACTGGTGGTTGGGGCATAGACTTGGACTACTGTGATATTGAATGGTTTGCCTTGGATTCGAACTGAGATCATTCTGTCATTTTGAGGATTGTATCCCAGTATTGCTTTTCCTATTTTTTTATTGACTATGAAGGCTACTCCATTTCTTCTGAGGGATTCTTGCCCGCAGTAGTATACCTGATGGTCATCTGAATTAAATTCACCCATTCCTGTCCATTTTAGTTCGCTGATACCTAAGATGTCAATGTTTAGTCTTGTCATCTCTTGTTTGACCACGTCCAGCTTTCCTTGATTCATGGATCTTACATTCCAGGTTCCTATGGAGAAAAAATCTTTACAGCATCGGACTTTCCTTTCACCACCAGACATATCCACAGCTGAGCGTCCTTTCGGCTTTGGCCCAGTCGCTTCATTCTTTCTGGCGCTACTAGTACTAGCCCTCTGCTCTTCCCCAGTAGCATATTGGACGCCTTCCGACCTGAGGGGCTCATCTTCCAGTGTCATATCGTTTTGCCTTTTAGTACTGTCCATAGGGTTTTCATGGCAAAGATACTGGAGTGGTTTGCCATTTCCTTCTCCAGTGGATCACGTTTTGTCAGAACTCTCTGCTATGACCTTTCCGTCTTGGGTGGCCCTGCACGGCATAGCTCATAGCTTCATTGAATTACGCAAGCCCCTTCGCCACGACAAGGCAGTAATCCATGAAGGGGATGGGAAGGTTTAGATAACATTAATTCACATTAGTTTTGCATTTTGTGTAGTGTATCTCTTGCATGAACTCAATGCTCCTTTCCTTAATGCCCTCTTAAGAAAATACAGAGCAGTTGGAAGAAAAAATGAATGCTGCAAACAAATTTGCCTATTAGCAGGGAAGATACAGTTGAATATTTGGTTCTTTATGTAACATATCACACAAAAGCAGCTGAATCTCCACCACAATCAGCCTGATTTAACGTTGAAATTGCTTAATGATTCCTGACATGGGTAAAGTAGTATACTACCTTTATAGTGTATTACATTCATTATACTGAACAGCCAAATTAAAATGACATTGATCTTTTTTTCCCACAAACTGGAATGCTCTAATTAAGGCTGCTCTTAGCTAGAAATCTTTTGGTAGGATTAATTGAATGCAGCTTATTGTGTTTATGATATTTTTTTGCTCATACTGATTATTCAGATGACCTTTGCAGAAGCTGAAGGAATGTTGAAAACTTTGTCCTGATGTGTTTGTATGTGAGAGGGGAAGCAAAAATACCATGATAATAAAAGTACTAATATATAAGAAGGCTCAGTTTCAAATCTGAACTTCATGCTCATCCTGATGTCAACATTCATATCAATGTATATGTAACAAGCCAGAGGAGAAAAATTTATGTGACAGGTAGTTTTATGTTTTTGCTCCCACTAGTTGGGAATTTGCAATATAATTTTGTATTTCATTCATAGAGAAGACAATATTTTTCTGCCAGAAAGTGCATTTTGATAGAAAAATTTCTTATGCATATACAAAACTGCTTTTTTCCATTGCATTCTAGTGGCAATTTTTCTAGGACTGTTTGGACTTGGTGAAGACTGATTTTGGGAGCATATTAATGTACTATCAAGCTCTTTCTACCACTGAGCTGTGACCTGCTGATCTATAATTTCCTGAGAATAGTGTAAATATTTTCCATTTTTGATTTCAGCTTTCCTTTCTGCTTCTTGTTAGCTTCTAAACCATTAAAACAGGGGTGTCCAACCTTGGCAACTTTAAGACTTGTGGACTTCAATTTCCAAAATTCCCCAGCCAGCAATTCTGGGGTTGAAGTCCATAAAGCTGAAAGTTGCTAGGGTTGGACACCCCTACTTTAAACAAATTGGCAGAAATTACAGAGGACCACCAAATTGCCATAAGGAGATTATTTATTTATTTATTTATTTATTTATTTTTGGGACTTATATGCCGCCCTATCTCCCAAAGGACTCAGGGCGGCTAACAACAATAAAATACAACGATACAAAAGTTAAAAAGAATTAAATTAACAGCCCCAATAAAATAAATTACAATTGAAGTTAAAAATTAAAAAACATTTTAAAATCCCTGTTGTCAGTCCAGGTCAGCCTGATGGAAAAGAAGTGTTTTAAGGCCGTGGCGAAAGGACCGGAGATCCGGGGCCATCCGGAGTTCAAGGGGAAGTTGGTTCCACAGGGCTGGCGCTCCCACAGAGAAGGCCCTCTCCTTGAGGGTCGCCAGCCGACATTGTCTAGCCGACGGTCCCCTGAGGAGGCCCTCTCTGTGTGAGCGTACTGGGCGATGGGAGATCATTCCCGGCAGCAGACGGTCCTGCAAATATCCCGGGCCTAAGCCATGTAGGGCTTTAAAGGTAAGTACCAGCACCTTAAATCTCACCCAGAGGACAATCGGTAACCAATGCAGCTCACGCAGGAGGGGTGTAATATGGGAGTATCAGGATGCTCCCATCACTACCCGCGCGGCCGCATTCTGCACCAGCTGGAGCCTCCGGGTGGTCTTCAAGGGCAGCCCCATGTAGAGAGCATTGCAGTAATCTATACGGGAGGTAACGAGTGCATGAGTGACCGTACGTAGGGCATTCGGTCCAGATAGGGGTGCAACTGGCACACCAGGCGAACCTGGACAAATGCCCCCCTGGCCACGACTCCAATATGATCTTCAAAACTGAGTCGTGAATCCAGGAGGACGCCTAAATTGCGTGCCCTATCAACGGGAGGTAACACCTCTCCTCCCATAACCAAAGATGGAACCTCTTGGACTAAACGAGATGCCGGTACGTAAAGCCACTCAGTCTTGGCCGGGTTGAGCCGGAGCCTGTTGTTCCCCATCCAAATCCATACCGCTTCCAGGCAACGGGACATCACATCGAGGGCATCACTGGGTTGGTTCGGGGTGGAGATGAAAAGCTGGGTATCATCAGCATATTGATGATACCTCACCCCGAAACCACGGATGATCTCACCCAGCAGCTTCATATAGATGTTGAACAGGAGAGGCGAGAGTACCGACCCCTGAGGCACCCCACAACTAAGGGGCCTAGGGGCTGACCTCTGCCCCCCTGCCAACACCGTTTGCAAACGGCCCGAGAGGTAGGAGGAGAACCACTGTAAAATGGTTAGATATGGAACATACACAGTGAGAGATAAAAATATGCTGATTTTGTATGTTTGTCCACTGACAAAGAAATGATCAGTCTATAATTTTAATGGTAGGTTTATTTTAACAGTGAAAGACAGAATAACAACAACAAAAATCCAAAAAAACGCATTTCAAAAAAGTTATAAATTGATTTGCATTTTAATGAGCGAAATAAGTTTTTGATCCCCTATCAATCAGCAAGATTTCTGGCTTCCAGGTGTCTTTTATACAGGTAACGAGCTGAGATTAGGAGTACTCAATCAACAGAATCCAAACTCTCCACCATGGACAAGACCAAACAGCTGTCCAAGAATGTCAGGGACAAGACTGTAGACCTACACAAGGCTGAATGGGCTATAAGACTATTGCCAAGCAGCTTGGTGAGAAGGTGACAACAGTTGGTGCGATTATTTGCAAATGGAAGAAATACAAAATAAATGTCAATCTCCCTTGGTATGGGGCTCCATGCAAGATCTCATCTTGTGCAGTTTCAGTGATCATGAGAATGGTGAGGAATCAGCCCAGAACTACACAGGAGGATCTTGTCAATGATCTCAAGGCAGCTGGGACCATAGTCACCAAGAAAACCGATGATGATGATGTTGGAAGGGACCTTGGAGGTCATCTAGTCCAATCCCCTGCTCAGTCAAGAGACCCGATACCATTTCAGACAAATGGCTGTAATACACTACGCCATGAAGGACTGAAATTCTGCAGCACAAAGGTCCCCTGCTCAAGAAAGCACATGTACAGGCCCATCTAAAGTTTGCCATTGAACATATGAATGATTCAGAGGAGAACTGGGTGAAAGTGTTGTCAGATGAGACCAAAAATGAGCTCTTTGGCGTCAACTCAAATCGCCATGTTTGGAGGAGAAGAATGCTGCCTATGACCCAAGAACACCATCCCCACCATCAAAAATGGAGGTGGAAACATTATGCTTTGGGGATGCTTTTCTGCTAAGGGGATAGGACAACTTCACCGCATCAAAGGGATGATGGGTGGAGCCATGTACTATCAAATCTTGTGTGAAAACCTCCTTCTCTCAGCCAGGGCATTGAAAATGGATCATGGATGAGTATTCCAGCATGGCAATGACCCAAAACACAAGGCCAAGGCAACAAAGGAGTGGCTCAAGAAGAAGCATATTAAGGTACTGGAGTGGCCTAGCCAGCCTCCAGACCTTAATCCCACAGAAAATCTGTGGAGGGAGCTGAAGGTTCAAAACCTTAATGACTTGGAGAGGATCTGCAAAGAAAAGTGGGACAAAATCCCTCCTGAGATGTCTGCAAACCTGATGGCCAACTGCAAGAAACCTCTGGCCTCTGTGATTGCCAAGGGTTTTGCTACCAAGTACTAAGTCATGTTTTGCAAGGGAGTCAACCTATTTCGCTCATTAAAATGCAAATCAATTTATAACTTTTTTGAAATGCATTTTTCTGAATTTTTTTGTTGTCATTCTTTCTCTCACTGTTAAAATAAACCTACCATTAAAATTATAGACTGATTATTTGTCAGTGGGCAAACGTACAAAATCAGCAGGGGATCAAATAATGATTTCCCTCACTGTAGATATCTGTTTTACAGGTTGAGAGTTGTGATAGCCTAATTCAGGCGCGGTTCTTGAGATACTGTGGTGAAACAATTGAGTTCAGAAACTGTTGCCAGTTTGTTACTACAAGCCAAGTAGCAATCTGCTAGCCAATTGCGATCTGCCATCTGTCTACTTTACTGTATCTCATCCATCATCATGAGAAAGCTTTGATAAATTTCAAAAGACCAATTGGACAGCAGGTTCTATGGTATGTCCAATAAAATCTGTAATACTGTACTAAAATCACTGCAGTGTGTTATATTCAGAACTGTAAAGATAGTCCTAGAAGTCTTAAAAGGAAATAAAACTGAGGTTATCATCTACAGATGACTGAATTGATGTTTGATGTTTAATGTTTCATCTTCATTGTCCACCTGCACATTATTGGACATGAATCCCAAGACTGCTTAACTGAACAAGTAGTATGCCTGACAGAGAAGTACAAGAAAACAAGCCTAATGCAGTGAATTTAGAGCCCCTGTCAAACATTAATTACTCACTGCCTTTATACATATGTCATTATTTCCATACATTATCTGTGAGTAGAGTAAGCATAAGCCCATACTGGTACAGGTTAACTTTCTTCTTTCTATAATATTACTGTATTCTTCTGCATCTTCATCTGAAATTAATTATTCTCTTGCTATCAACCTATAGATGATGCTTTTAAAAAATAGAAAATGCAATTGTATTTTATTTATTTAGTAGATATTTATCCTGCCTTTTTTTCCAAGAACTCTAGATGACATATATGGTGGTCTATCCTTCTATTTCTCTGCCTAACCCCCATACCTGGGAGACAGAATATGAGATGATGTTTAGCCCTGTTAGCCTGACAAGATAGCCAAGATCAAGAAACAGGCAGAGCAAGAATTTCAGTTTTTTATTATTATAGGCTAAAATAACACCAACAAGTATACCAAAAAGAAGTCAATACATGCTTCATTGATTATAGAAAAAGTGCTTTGATTGTATCAGTCAAAATTGTATATTGTCTCCTTATTCATTCGGTGTATATGCTGAATATATATATATTAAAGAAAATGGATTAGTTTGATTTTAAAATTGGGGGAAAAAACATTAACCTACACTATGCTGGTGATATTATCCTGATATAAAAAATGCAACAGAATGGTAAGATCTAGCAATAAAAGTCAAGGTTCATTGTGAAAAAAATGGAATTAAAATTAAATACTGTATAAAGACAAAATTAATGACAACAGATGCAACAACCTGCCTTAGAATTGCTAATCAAGATATCAAAGTGGTAGATAATTTTTGCCTTTTAGGATAAACCATCAACAGTAAAGAAACAGTCTAGAAGTAGACTAGAACTTGTAGAGCAGGCATGAAGGTCATGGAAAAGATATTGGGTGCTGTGACATGCCTATATCTACAAAGATCAGAACAGAGCAAACCATAGTATTTCCTGTGACATTCTATGGAAGTAAAAAATTGTACTTTGAAGAAGCAAGGTATGAAGAGTATTAATACCTTTGACCTTAGTGTTGAATAAGACTTCTGGGGAAAACGTGGACAGCCAAGAAAACAAACAGATGGATCATAAAACAAATAACCCAGCACATTGTGGCTAATGTTGGACTTGAATATGGGTATCTCTGATGCCACACACACTCATGGACATAATATATGCATTTACAAACATAGATGAACAATTCTTTATATTTAAATATAGCAAGTTTTTAGTATGTTGAAACTGTATCTGTAACATTTTTGTGTGCAAGTGTGTGCTCTTAAGGATGATTTAAAAGAAAAAGAAAATGAATATTTTGTTTTAAGTTAATAGCATGTGTATATGTAGTCATGTAATTATTGGAATTGCATAAAAATCTTTTATTACTAATCTTGCTGCAAAACAAAATACAGGAGATTTGTAAATTTTGTTACCAGGAGTCTGGAGCAAGATGTCATCAAAATGAAAAAATGATTGGGGGCGGAGCCAGCTGTCAGAGCAGGCAGCTGTGTGAATGGGCTTCTCTATATCACACAACCTCTCACCCAGTGCCTGCGGGGGCTTCTCGGAGCCATAGGAGGTCCTGGAGGGACAACTGAAGTTGCGGGCATCCTGAAGAACCTACATGAGTGGCAGCCCATGTTGGAGATCCGGAGAAAAACCCGATGCAAGTGGACTGGAGAGAAGGAGGCCAGTAATGGCCAACATGAAGTTCTGACAGAGGGACGGAACTAGCATTGACTTAGTAGAACAATGGTGGAACAGAATGGATGAAAAGTAATTCCAAGATTTTTACAATTAAAAAGTGAAAGGGAGCGCTTTTGAAAGAGACGCTGGCTAGAAGAGGGTGCCTTACCGAGAGGGAGTGAGTGGCGAGAGAAGTGATGAGAGATAAGGCAACAGGCGAGAGCAACAAGAAGAAGGACCCAGGAAGTTAGAAGATCGTAAACTAGCCGTGAGATCAAGCAAACGGATAGAAAGGTAATGGGAAAAGATAAGTTTTTTAGTCTTGGAGACTGAACTCTTGAGAAAACGAGTGTGGACTATAAGTAGAAGAAAAGTGAATAGTTTGGACAGACTTTGAACTTTTGATTTATAAGCCATGGGAGTATAACGGATCCAAGATGGAGAAAGTGACACAGCAACTTTAGGACTGCAGTTTCGATAGTGAGACAACTACTGGCCATTGGCTGAAGAAAAAGATATAAAAGGAGCTACAAACTCGGAGTTTGGAAATTTATAATCAAAAGGAAAGTGACTTTGATGGGACAGGAAGATAAAGGTGATATATAAATATAGATAAAAAGACACTTCAGTCAAAGAAGACAATTATGACAAAATAGTGAAACAAATAAAAGAAGACCTGGAAAGATGGGGAAACTTGAGCCTTTCATTGTTAGGGAGAATTGCTGTCATAAAAATGAATGTATTACCTAAAATCCTATTCCTCTTCCAAAATATTCCTATACAACTTGATCCAAAATTTTTTGGGAACCTGAACAAATTGACATTAAATTTTATATGGCAAGAGAAAAAAACCGAGGATTAAAATGAAACATCTGCAGGAAGTTAAAGAAAGTGGGGTTTTTGGACTACCAGACTGGTAGAGGCGTTAACCTGGATTCGAGAATGGATAATTTTAAAGAATAAAAGATTATTAACTCTAGAAGGCCATGATCTGCAATTAGGCTGGCATGCATTCCTATGGAATGAGAAACAAGGGCTATATCAACATTTTCAAAACCATCGGATTAGACAAGCACTACTAAAAATTTGGAATAAAATTAGAAAACAAAATTACATTAAAGTACCAGTCTGGTTGTCCACCCTTGAAGCTATAGTTTAGCCAAATTTGTTTAATTTGGAAAACAGCACTACATACAAGGATATTATGAATGAAGTGGGAGAATTGAAATCTAGACAGGAACTAGAACAACAAGGGATAAAATTGGAATGGTGAGCTTACCTACAGATACAAACATGATATGGGAAAGATAAGAAACAGTGGGGGATAAATATTCAAGAAACTACATTGGATAAAATTTTATTGGGGCCAGATGAGAAACAAATAAGGAAATTGTATAGTTTACTATTGGGGTATAAAATGTTTGAGGAACAAGTTAAAGAACCAATGTTGATATGGGCTAAAAATTTGGGACATTGCATTGATTTTGATATTTGGCAAACTCTGTAGGATAGAAATAAAAAGATAACTCTGGCCTCAGCTTATAAAGAAAATTTATATAAAATGTTTTACCAGTGGCATCTTCCCCTAGCACAATTAGCCAAGATGTACAAGACAATATCCCCTAGCTGCTGGAAATGTTCCGAAGAATTAGGTACTTATTTTCATGTTTGGTGGTCCTGTAATAAGACGCAAAAGTATTGGCAAAGGATTCGGATGTGGTTAGAAGAAATATCAGGACAGAGTGTAGATTATAGACCAGAATTTTTCCTACTAGGCATAACAACAAAGAAGCATACCAAAGAAGAGTTATATATAATGATACACATCATCACAGCAGCGAGAATGACGTTCGCCCAGAAATGGAAAAACAGTGAAATACCGGACAAGAGTGAAGTGATAAATAAAGTTTGGGCATGCGCAGAAATGGACAAGTTAACCTTGGAAATTAAAAATAAAGATCAGTCTGATTACTACAAAATTTAGAATAAGTTTTACTTATGGTGGGAACAGAAAGGAAGGTCACAACAGACACACACAGGATGCTGATTTCACATATTACTAGAATAAGGTGGTTGATAAGATTGAATATTGTATAACTGTATATAAATGATATGTACATAAAGTGTATATATGTATATAAAACACAAAAATGATGTAAGACTAGAAGGAATGTCAGACTGTTAACACCTTGTCCAAAGTTTTAAATAATAAAATGAAAAATAAAAAAAATGAAAAAATGATTGCAGTTTAGTACAAATGGGTAAGAAGCACAATATACATTTAGCTTCAGTTTAATAAAAAGGTCCATTTGGTGCCAGCAATAAGACTAAAGAAATATGACAGAATGAGATTATATATTTATAAAAAACAGCTCTTAATAAAAGGCTTTCAAATTTAATATATAATTGAACCTCATTTCAGACTTTATATGGAAGCAAACCAGATTTGCTACTCGGTGTTGCGTCAATGTAGTCATCCTTGTTAGGAATTCAGCCTAATACAGGCATGTCAAACTCATGATATCATGTGACGTCTCATGACGTCTCAGGACTTTTCCTCCATTGCCAGCAATGGGGTGGGTGCGGTTGGTGTGGCACATCCAGCCCGCAGGCCAGCAATTTGACATGACTGGCCTAATATGTATAATATATACAAATGTTCAAATTGAGTGAAAACTGCTTGTTGAAATATGTAAATAATATATAAGCTTAACTAAAATAAGTAATTTTACCCTAAAAAAAGGATAACAGAACAGACTTTTAAAAATCCCAAGAAAATACTGACTCCTGTTCTATTTCATTTCAACCTTATCTCCTTCCTATCATAGATTCAGAGCTCTAGTTCTTTTCTTCAGTACTTCATATTTACTAATAGTAGAAATGAATCCAGCTGGTACACATTGTTATTAACCTGCCAAATCACAGTCTAATATTTAGCAATAGCACTTAGAGTTATATACCGCTCCATAGTGCTTTACAGCATTCTCTAAGCAATTTACAGAGTCGTCATATTGTCCAAATAATCTGGGTCCTCAATTTACCAACATCAGAAGAATAGAAGCCTGAGTCAACTGTGAACTGGTCAGGATCAAACTCCTGGCAGTGGGCAGAATCAGCCTGGAATACTGCATTCTATCCACTGTGCCACCATAGCTCCTATAATTATAATTTAAAATTTATAATAAATACATTCTAAATTATAGAATTTATAATAAATAATTTAGAGTTAATTATGTGATATAATAACCCTAACCCTGCCTGTTTAACTTATATGCAGAGCACATCATGAGAAAGGCACGGCTAGATGAATTAAAAGTTGGAATTAAGATTGCCGGGAGAAATATCAACCACCTAAGATATGCAGATGATACCACTCTAATGGCAGAAAGTGAAGAACTAAAGAGCCTCTTGTTGCAGGTGAAGAAGGAGAGTGCAAAACTTGGGTTGAAACTTAACATTAAGAAAACCAAGATCATGGCATCTGGGCCTCTCAATTCCTGGGAAATAGATGGGGAAGAAATGGAGGTAGCAACAGATTTTATTTTCCTGGGCTCCAAGATCACTGCAGATGGGGACTGTAGCCAAGAAATTAAAAGACGCTTGCTCCTCGGGAGGAAAGCCATGGCAAATCTAGACAGCACACTAAAAAGCAGAGACATCACCCTGTCAACAAAAGTGTGTATAGTCAAGGCTATGGTCTTCCCAGTTGCAATGTATGGCAGGGAAAGCTGGACCATAAAAAAGGCTGAGCTCCAAAGAATTGAGGCCTTTGAACTATGGTGCTGGAGAAGACTCCTGCGAGTCCCTTGGACTGCAAGGCGATCAAACCGGTCAGTCCTAGAGGAGATCAACCCTGACTGCTCTTTAGAAGGCCAGATCCTGAAGCTAAAACTCAAATACTTTGGCCACCTAATGAGAAGGAAGGACTCACTGGAGAAGAGCCTAATGCTAGGAAAGGTTGAGGGCAATAGAAGAAGGGGACGACAGAGAATGAGGTGGCTGGATGTAGTCACTGAAGCAGTAGGCGTGAGCTTAAATGGACTCCAGAAGATGGTAGAGGACAGGAAGGCCTGGAGGAACGTTGTCCATTATATGCCATGGAATGGTGGTAAGGGATAAGAGAAACTGATGCCCAAAACATCTGCAGGACATCATGTAAACTACTGTTGATTTATTGTTGTTAGTTGAGAAGTCGTGTCTGACCCATCACAACCCCATGGACAACATTCCTCCAGGCCTTCCTGTCCTCTACCATCTTCTGGAGTCCATTTAAGCTGATGCCTATTGCTTCAGTGACTCCATCCAGCCACCTCATTCTCGGTCGTCACCTTCTTTTCTTGCCCTCAACCTTTCCTAGCATTAGGCTCTTCTCCAGTGAGTCCTTCCTTCTCATTAGGTGGCCAAAGTATTTGAGTTTCAGCTTCAGAATCTGGCCTTCTAAAGAGCAGTCAGGGTTGATCTCCTCTAGGAGTGACCGGTTTGATCGCCTTGCAGTCCAAGGGACTCACAGGAGTCTTCTCCAGCACCATAGTTCAAAGGCTTCAATTCTTTGGCGCTCAGCCTTTCTTATGGTCCAACTTTCACAGCCATACATTGCAACTGGGAAGACCATAGCCTTGACTATACGCACTTTTGTTGACAGGGTGATGTCTCTGCTTTTTAGTGTGCTGTCTAGATTTGCCATGGCTTTCCTCCCCAGGAGCAAGCGTCTTTTAATTTCTTGGCTACAGTCCCCATCTGCGGTGATCTTGGAACCCAGGAAAATAAAATCTGTCACTACCTCCATTTCTTCCCCATCTATTTGCCAGGAATTGATAGAGCCGGATGCCATGATCTTGGTTTTCTTAATATTTAGTTTCAACCCAACCTTTGCACTCTCCTTCTTCACTCGCAACAAGAGGCTCTTTAGTTCCTCTTCACTTTCTGCCATTAGAGTGGTATCATATCATAAATAGGCAGGGCGACAGTATACAGCCTTGCCGGACTCCTTTCCCAATTTTGAACCAATCAGTGGTTCCGTGTCCAGTTCTCACTGTTGCTTCTTGACCCGCATATTGGTTTCTCAAGAGACAAATAAGATGGTCTGGTATGCCCATCTCTTTAAGAACGTGCCACAGTTTGTTATGATCCACACAATCAAAGGCTTTAGCATAGTCAATAAAGCAGAAGTAGATGTTTTTCTGGAACTCCCTAGCTTTCTCCATGATCCAGCGTATGTTGGCAATTTGATCTCTAGTTCCTCTGCCTCTTCGAAATCCTGCCTGTACTTCTGGTAGTTCTCGGTCCACATACTGCTGGAGTCTAGCTTGTAGGATTTTAAGCATAACTTTACTAGCATGAGAAATGACTGCAATGGTGCGGTAGTTTGAACATTCTTTGGCACTGCCTTTCTTTGGAATTGGAATGTAAACTGATCTTTTCCAATCCTGTGGCCACTGTTGAGTTTTCCAAATTTGCTGGCAAATTGAGTGTAGCACTTTTACTGCATCATCTTTTAAGATTTTGAATAGCTCAGCTGGAATACTGTCACCTCCACTAGCTTTGTTGTTGCTCAGCTTTTCTAAGGCCCACTTCACTTCACATTCTAGGATGTCTGGCTCGAGGTCAGTGACCACCTCATTGTGATTATCAGGGACATTAAGCTCATTCTTGTATAGTTCTTCTGTGTAATTTTGCCACCTCTTCTTAATCTCTTCTGCCTCTGTTAGGTCCCTGCCATTTTGGTCCTTTATCATGCCCATTTTTGCATGAAACGTTCCCTTCATCTCTCCATTTTTCTTGAAAAGATCTCTGGTCCTCCCTATTCTATTGTTTTCTTCTATTTCTTTGCACTGTTCATTTAAGAAGGCATTCTTATCTCTTCTAGCTATTCTCTGGAATTTTGCATTCAATTGGGCGTATCTTTCTTTTTCTCCCTTGCCTTTCGCTTCCCTCCTTTCCTCAGCTATTTGCAAAGCTTCCTCAGACAGCCATTTTGCTTTCTTGCATTTCTTTTTCTTTGGGATGGTTTTGGTTGCTACCTGTTGTACAATGTTGCGAACCTCTGTCCATAGTTCTTCAGGCACTCTGTCTATCAGATCTAATTCCTTAAATCTATTTGTCACCTCTACTGTATATTGAACAGGGATATGATTTAATTCATACCTGATTGGCCTAGTGCTTTTCCCTACTTTCTTCAGTTTAAGCCTAAACTTTGCAATGAGAAGCTCATGGTCTGAGCCACAGTCAGCTCCTGGTCTTGTTTTTACTGACTGTATAGAGCTCCTCCATCTTTGGCTGCAGAGCATATAGTCAATCTGATTTCTGTGTTGACCGTCTGGTGATGTCCATGTGTAGAGCCGTCTCTTGGGTTGTTGGAAAAGAGTGTTTGCTATGACCATTGTATTCTCTTGACAAAATTCTATCAGCCTGTGCCCTGCTTCATTTTGTACATTTTGCCAAACTTGCCTGTTATTCCGGTTATCTTTTGGCTTCCTACTTTAGCATTCCAATCCCCAATGATGATAAGGACATCATTTTTTGGTGTTAGTTCTATAAGGTGCTGTAGGGCTTCATAGAACTGGTCAATTTCATCCTCTTCAGCACTGGTGGTTGGGGCATAGACTTGGACTACTGTGATATTGAATGGTTTGCCTTGGATTCGAACTGAGATCATTCTGTCATTTTGAGGATTGTATCCCAGTATTGCTTTTCCTACTCTTTTATTGACTATGAAGGCTATTCCATTTCTTCTGAGGGATTCTTGTCCGCAGTAGTATACCTGATGGTTATCTGAATTAAATTCACCCATTCCTGTCTATTTTAGTTCGCTGATACCTAAGATGTCGATGTTCAGTCTTGTCATCTCTTGTTTGACCACGTCCAGCTTTCCTTGATTCATGGATGTTACATTCCAGGTTCCTATGGAGAAAAGTCTTTACAGCATCGGACTTTCCTTTCACCACCAGACACATCCACAGCTGAGCGTCCTTTCGGCTTTGGCCCAGTCGCTTCATTCTTTCTGGCACTACTAGTACTAGCCCTCTGCTCTTCCCCAGTAGCATATTGGACACCTTCCGACCTGAGGGGCTCATCTTCCAGCGTCATATCGTACTGTCCATAGGGTTTTCATGGCAAAGATACTGGAGTGGGTTGGCATTTCCTTCTCCAGTGGATCACATTTTGTCAGAACTATGACCTTTCCGTCTTGGGTGGCCCTGCACGGCATAGCTCATAGCTTCATTGAATTACGCAAGCCCCTTCGCCACGACAAGGCAGTAATCCATGAAGGGGTGTTTAATTATACAGACATCTAAATAATCTTAAGTTTCACATTCAGGGCATCCTCCCCCCAAACTATAGAAATATATAAAATAGATTTGATTTAAATAATTATATTGCCTTTGATAATGATCAAAGCCTATGATTTAGGCTAAGCAAACAAATGAGTGTATTTTTAAGATTTCACAGTTAAGTCTTTGCTTTATTGCTGTTGCAGCATAAGAGCTATGAAATGTCTGAATGGATGAGTTAATTTGGAATCAGGCAATTTCATGGCTTGTTCTTTTGTTTACTGAGTGGAAGAGGGGAATAAAAGAGGTGAGGATAGCATTGATATGCTTCGCAATAGTCCTCAACTTTCTTTTTATAAATAATGTGAAGTAATTACTGTTGAATGCGTCTAAGGCAATAAAGCGGTGTCTTCTATGATGTAAAACCAGACTGAGTCTTGGTGGTACACTAGTAAAAAGGTTTACTCTGAACACATATATTTGTCTTTGCATTATGCTAGCACTTTTTAAAAAGTTCACATTTACATGGTGAAATTCCCATAGTGATAAGAAAAAAGCATTGTAGACTTGCAGGACATACATTAAAGTCTCTGTCAATTTGTTTTCTTTTAAAACAAGGTGACAGTATATATTTAATATTGTTTGTAATGTTTCAGTTTTCTGCTTATGTGCAGAACAATTTACAATTTACAGATTCCATGACTGATATAGTTCAGATGCAATATTTAACAGCAATCTGATGCTCTAATTGTAGTGTTTTTATATTCTGTCTTTTATCATGGAATTCAAGATAGTTTGTATAAAGTTTCAATCTTTTTCTTTCTTTCTCTGAATTAAGTAGATGCAGTCAGATAGTGGATTTTAAATAAGAAATCATAAGTCTGTCAGTCAAAGTTGTGGTCTCTTTTATTCCAGCATCAGATTTTGCTCATTGGTTAATTACATTTATTATTATTTATTTTATTTTATTAAATTTAGAATTTTCTGAAATGACTCTGGGCATCATGCAAATTAAGAAGGGTGGTGGAAGAGAAAAACGGTTAAAAGGAAAAGGACATATATGCTTGGACAAAATCAACCAATCCCTTATGAGAGAGAAGGAGAAAGGGAGAGAAAAAAGAAAAAAATAAAGCTTGCCAGGTGCCAAACAAGACAAACCCCAGGGCTGGGAGCAAAACCAAGTTTTTAAAGGCCCGTCCAATGGAGAAAATGTCACTTTGGGGAAGCTGAAAGTGGTTCACATTCCTTACCTGTTTTTTATGTTCATCTGGTGACTTTAGGCTGCTTGCAGCAGCTGATCTAAAGCCATTCAGCCTTACATCTGAGACCAAGTGAAAATTTGAATCCACTGCTTTCAAATCCACAGAACATTTCAAACATTTCTGATGCCATTCTTATCTTGGTTTCTAGGATACTTGCAATAGCTACTGTTGAAAATAAATTGACTAGATTGATATTGTTGATGAGAATATCACTCCTACTAAGCATCCAGAATATTGTGTGGCGTTTACTCTTATAGACTACTTAATTATCTGTCGCTGAGGAGTATTTGCCTTGGGTTTGCAATTGGAAATCAGATGAAATGTATGAGTAAAAGTTTAGTCCCAGTTCCATGACTTCATATTTATATTTTATTCTGGAACTTGCAATTTAGACACTTATTAGTGAAATTGTCTGTTTTAAGGAAGGAAGGAAAATAAGACAAGATATATAAGAAGAAATATTATACAATGAGACTGATTTCTTTAGAAGATGTTGTGGGGGGGGGAAGTAGCTGGCCCTCTTAGGCATTTAATGTGCATGGACGTTGATTTCAGGAAGTAAAATGAGAGGATGCATATCCCTTCCTATAGGTGTTGAGAAAGGGGTGGAGGTATCATTTTTTTTCTCCTCCACCCCCAAAGCTGCTATGAAAATTGCCCACTTTTCATCTTAACACTTTTTTAGGACATAAAGTTGGACAAAATTCACATACACGTAAAAGAAAGAGAAACGGATTCTTTTTCAGATCATGCTTTAAAAAGGCTTTGAACGAACATAAAGTGTTTGGAGAAGTACAGTCTGGCCAGTCAGTCAGAACAGTGAGCAGTTTTGTCTAGACTAAAGAAGAGACACAAATCTGAACACTCTAAAGATGCTGAGCAAACTCGTTTAGCCCATTTCTCAGTTGACATGGTAGACTGGAAAAAAGAAAAGAGTCATTCTAGTCCTGAGCTCAACTTCTGGATCGGTGACCAATTCATTTCTTCAGCAGAGAAAGTTGTCTGCAGCTATCTTCTTTGTCCTGCCAGGACTGGTGAGTTATGATGCCTCTCATCCTACTTCCTGCATGTTTTTCTATTTTGCTGAGGGCTGCAATTTTTTTTGTGGTGGTTTGTATGGTGTATTTCTACCTTCTACAGTTGTGACTTTAAAGACTGCATTAGATAACACCAGTGGATGTCACAGTTAATATGTTGCAGAACTTACAAAATGGTTATATTACAGCCAGTATGTGAGCAGTTCTGTAGTGTCTGACAGTTCCTCTCTTATGCTTAACTGTCATAGACAATTGAACTTTAAAAAAAATCTTTGTGGTTAGAACAGTTTTTATGGCTTACTTGTAAATAGGAGGGGTTAAAATACGTTGACGATGGCATGCTTCCTCAGATTTTGACATTACTATATGGAAAAAAATTTTTTGATCATTTCAGCTGAACCAATTTCTAGTTTTATATAATTTCTAGCATTTATAGTCTCTAACTGATAATCATCCTTAATAAAAGTTATTTTCTTAAAAGAAATTAAATTACTCTTGAAATCTGTTAATCTGCTTATAGCATGTGTATATATCCACCTTGCCTGCCTGCCTAGTTGGTTTTTGACTGGAAATCAATACAGTCAATAGAGCCTGATTTATTACTTAGCTTCCAAGGTGTATAACTATGTCCACTCACTGGCTTTGCAGATAGTTTCATAAGGAGAGGCAAATATCTGTTGGCCCTGTTGTGTGTCAAATTGATTTAGTTCTGTGACTCTGCTTTGTGTTTTACTGCTATTTCAGTTTAATGCCTTGCTATTTCTGTTAATGCCTCTATGCTTGGTTTATTTTTTTCTCTCCCTGAAAGGTTGTAGCCTTTTTTACTTGGTTCATCTATATCTTTTATCTGTTCCTCTTCCAACATTTTGATTTAGATTTAGAGATTTGTGAAAAAAATGTTTTTCTTTGTACCTTGTGGTTTTTGAAGTTCAGAAACTTAATAGTCGATAAAATAGAACATTTGTTTGATGTCAGTATATTTTTATGATGAAGGCTGTTCTCTAAAGACATTCTGGTTATCTTTAACATACCATTTTTTTCCAATCACCTTCCAATCTTCATTTGTCTGTTAAGTGAAAGCTCTTATCTCTAGATAGATTTCATCAAAAATATGCAACATAGAGCAAGTTTTTCAAATGTGGATTCCTCAGTAACATGATGGGTATCCATGAGAGACTAAGCACACATACACACACACACACACACATACACACACACACACACACACACACACACACAGAGAGAGAGAGAGAGAGAGAGAGAGAGAGAGAGAGAGAGAGAGAGAGAGAGAGAGAGATGTGCACACATACCATACCTTGTATACTATTTTCTATGACTAGAACTTTGCTTGAATTTCATAATTTTTTAAAGTTCTCTGGCCTGAAAATTGCATTTATTACTTTTTTACTTTTATTAAATATTCTTTTTCATTGTCTTTTAATATTTCTCATTAGCCAAATTCATTAGAAGATACTTGTGCTTTTGTTTTTCTTGTAAAAATGCTTATGGTTACCTAGGAAGAAAAATGAAATCTTTTGTTATCTTTTATAGTCTACAACAGTGTGTCCTGCCCTCACCAATTTAACGTGTCTGGACTTAAGAGAATTTGGGGAGTTGAAGCCCACACATCTTAAAATTGCTGGAATTGGGAAACACTGGTCTGTAGGCCCCATTCATAAAGAAAAATCTTGCTTTGTTAAAAAAAAACATTACTTGTGGGTCCACAGAGTGATAAATGGGTGATAGCAGCAATTCAGATATGCTCTTAGCAATACATATTCTATGTGCATGTGCTGTTGAGTGAAGTCTTCAATAGGCTGTTATTGGTATACAAGCATCTCTTTGAGAATTAGTTGGGGTTCCTCTCTCCTTGTCTAAGGACCCTGATGGTATGTTTGTAACTATTTATAACTGAATAATGTAAAAATCATCTTGAATATGGCATTGCAACCATCCTGAGCGGGGCCAGAGTTGCTGTTCTGCCTCGGCCGCCTAATCTGCTCCTGGATAGCGGCGGCGTCTCCGAGGGATCAAAGGAGACGCCGCAGACCAGCTGTACGACGGAAGCGGCAGCGAGCGGTGAGACAGCTTCTCTGGGCCCCGGTCGACCGTCCTCCGAGGGGCCTTGACAGCGGCGCTAGCAGCAGCGGTGTGGCGTCTCCGGCCCGCCCCCTGAACCACTGCAGTCATCTTGAGTGGGGCCGGTGCCTTGTTCTTCCTCGACCACCTTGGGCTGCTCCCAGGCGGCGGTGCCTCCGAAAGATCCACACCAAAGGAGACGCTGGGCAATGGACGCGGCGTAGCGTCTCCGGCCTGCACCCTGAGCCGTTTGCAGCCGTCCCGAATGGGTGCCGACGACTCCTCTATGCCCTGGCCCCCATAACCGTTCTCCTGGGCGGCGTCGGCGTCTCCAAGAGATCAAAGGAGGCGCCGCGGACCAACTACATGGCGGAAGCGGCGGCAACGAAGGCGAGGGCGGCGGTGACAGCCTCTCCGGGCCCCGGTCGACCGTTTTTGCCCAAGGGCCTTTGACAGCGGCGGTAGCGGCGGCGGCGAGGCATCTACGGCCCACACCCTGAGCCACCTTCTACGAGGCACCTTGAACGGAGACGGCAACAGCAGCGACATGACACCAGGGACTCCCATGCCTCTGGGAGGTCACGCTCCGGACGGTCCCCAACCAATAGGGGCCTATGGAGCTGCGGCCGGGAACAACGCCCAGAGTATCAGGGAGGAATCTGTTTGGGCGGCTGAACCACCAAAGCCGACGCCAGTTAATGAATCCCTCCACCTTGCCTTCTGCCCACTCTCAACCATCCTTGCCCACTCTCTCCCCACAGGACATGACAGGCCTGGGTGCAAGCCATGGTGGCAGAGTGGCTTGGCCTTACACCTGCAACCCCATAGAGGTGGGAGCTCTATGGGGTATGCTTCACCCAGAGTACGTTCTGGACCACCTCCGGAAGCAGAGTCACAACCCATCGTGAGAGGATGAGGAGTGGCCTGCTTCTGGGGTTCGCCCGGCCAAGTGGCAGTGGCAGGGTGACGGTCCAGAAACCCACCTACCCGGCTCGACCCTCCTGCAATTTCACCATCCAGGGGACTGCCTTCCCGGAACCCCTTGTGACTATGCTCCTTCAATACTCCAGCACAGTACTGCACGCCCTCAGGGGTTCCCCCCTCTCCTGGGTGCGACCCGCCTGCACTACATCCAATCTCGATGACGGGCCCGACCACTGGGCCTCTGAGAGATGGCCGGGCAGGGTCAGGGGCCTCCAGCATAAGCCCAACAAGAGGCCCCTGATTAAGTTCTTAGTTAAGTTTTTTGTGGGGTTAGGGAGGGGGGTGGGAGAAGATTATGGTTGCTCGGGAAAGGCACGCCTTCCAGCCACCATAACGCAGGCCAGGCCTACGACCATTCGCGATGGTGTAAATCGAGGACCAGTCGCCGATAATACCCAGTGGCGTACGGACAAACAGCCCATTCCCAGGATGGTGGGGAACGGCAGAAGGTGCACAAACAGAGGGCCGTATCGTCACCGGGAGTGTCATCTCCGCTCTGTACAAGCGGTGAGACGCTCCGACCCTCTGTACTTCCCCGGAGGACCCGGGAGCGAAGGTGTGCAGCCTCCTATGCTAAGGCTGGTCTACCTGAATGCCAGGTCCGTAGCTAACAAAGCTCACCTCGTTCGTGACCTAGTGGAGAGCGAGCATGCGGACCTGGCTTGCATCACGGAAACTTGGCTGGGCCCAGAGGGTGGTGTCCCTCTGGTTGACCTCTGCCCGCCAGGTTTCCAGGTACTGCACCAGCCTCGGACCCATGGGAGGGGCGGGGGAGTGGCAGTTATCATCAGGGAATCCCTTAGCCCGCGAGAGACCACCGTCCCTCAGATGGTCGGGTGTGAGTCTCTCCTACTGAGATACGGCCCGGGGGCGCAGTTGGGCCTGCTGCTGGCGTACCTACCACCTAATCGTGCAGCGGCGGCCCTGCCTGAGCTACTCGATGTCCTCTCAGGGTTGGTGGTTGAATTCCCAAAACTCATGGTCTTGGGCGACTTTAACCTACCGTCCCTGGGAGGATCGTCCGAACTGGCTCGGGAGTTCATGGCTTCCATGGCGGCCATGGACCTGTTGCAAATAATTTCTGGACCGACTCATGAGAGAGGCCACACCCCAGACTTGGTGTTCTTGTCTGGACGGTGGCGTGATGATATCGGTGGGGGTGCCACGACTGTTACGCCCCTGTCATGGACCGATCACCACCTCCTGCGGCTAGACTTCCCCTTTGCCACCCCCCACCGTGGGTGCACGGTGCCAGCCAGATGGTACCGCCCTAGGTGCCTAATGGACCCTGATAGGTTCCAGGCAGCGCTTGGGGACGCACATGCACTCCCTGCTCACAGCTCGGCAGATGCCTTAGTGGAAGCCTGGGAAAAGGCAGCCACGGAGGCTCTGGACCGAGTTGTACCCTTGCGGCCTCTGACCCGGCGCAGATCCCAGCGAGCCCCATGGTTCACCGCGGAGCTCCGGGAGATGAAGCGCCGGAGACGGGGCCTAGAGAGTCGTTGGAGATCCAGTCGATCCGAATCCGACCGATTGCGATTAAGAATCCTCACCAGGTCTTATCTCGCTGCGATAAGGGTGGCAAAATCCAACTACTTTTCCACCCTCATCGCGTCCGCAGATAATCGCCCGGCTGCCTTGTTCAGGGTGACTCGCTCCCTACTGAACCAAGAGGTGAGGGAGGAACCCTTGCAGGGTCGAGCCGAGGAATTCGGTCAATATCTGCTGGATAAAATTGCTCGGATTCGAACCGGCCTGGACTCCAACTGGGCTGAGCTGGAAGAACAAGACATGGACAGTCTTGTCGACGTCATCTGGGAGGAATTTGATCCTGTGACTCCTAAGGAAGTGGACAGGATTATGAGGAGGTTGAGCTCCTCCACATGCTTACTGGACCCGTGCCCTTCCTGGCTGGCTTATGCAGCTCGAGAGGGGACACGAGGCTGGTTCCTGGCGGTCATCTCTGCTTCTCTGAGTGAGGGTCACTTCCCCACCGCCTTGAAGGAGGCGGTGGTGAGACCTCTCCTCAAGAAGCCCACCTTGGACCCATCCTCTTTGAATAACTTTCGTCCAGTCTCCAATCTTCGCTTCCTTGCTAAGGTTGTTGAGAGCGTGGTGGCGCACCAACTTCCTCAGATCCTGGATGAAGCGGTTTATCTAGACCCGTACCAATCGGGCTTCAGGCCGGGCTACAGCACGGAGACGGCATTGGTCGCTCTGATGAATGATCTCTGGAGAGCCCGGGACAGGGGCCATTCCTCTGTCCTAGTCTTATTAGACCTCTCGGCGGCTTTCGATACCATCGACCATGGTATCTTGCTGCGACGCCTCAGGGGACTGGGAGTGGGAGGCACGGTTCTGCGGTGGTTCTCCTCCTTTCTCCAGGGTCGCTCGCAGTCGGTGCTGGCAGGGGGACAGAGGTCGACCCCGAGGCCTCTCGCTTGCGGAGTCCCCCAGGGGTCGGTTCTCTCGCCTCTCCTGTTCAACATCTACATGAAACCGCTGGGTGAGATCATTCGCAGCTTTGGAGTAGGGTACCATCAGTATGCTGATGACACCCAGCTTTTCATCTCAACTCCAAACAACATCAGTGATGCCCTCGACGTGATGTCCCGCTGCCTGAAAGCGGTCCGGGAATGGATGGGGAGGAACAGGCTTCAACTGAACCCGGACAAGACTGAATGGCTGTACGTACCGGCAAGCCAGGATACTCAGAACATCCCATCCCTTAACATCGGGGACAAGTTACTACCCCCTGTTGATAGGGCCCGCAACCTGGGTGTCCTCCTAGACTCGCAGCTCTCCCTGGAAGATCACAAAGGAGCGGTGACCAAGGGGGCCTTCTCCCGGGTTCGACTAGTTCGCCAACTACGGCCTTATCTGGACCTGGATGCCTTACGTACAGTCACCCATGCCCTTGTGACCTCTCGCCTAGACTACTGTAACGCTCTCTACATGGGGCTGCCCTTGAGATCCACTCGGAAGCTTCAACTGGTGCAAAGTGCAGCGGCACGGACACTCTTGGGAGCCTCCCGATACTCCCATATCACACCTCTCCTCCGTGCGCTGCACTGGCTTCCGGTTGCCTTCCGTGTGAAGTTCAAGGTGCTAACAATGACATACAAAGCCCTACATGGCATGGGTCCGGACTACCTACGGGAGCACCTTCTGCCAATGTCTGCACCCCACCGTCCTGTGCGCTCCCACAGAGAGGGCCTCCTCAGGGTGCCACCGCTCAAGGAATGTCGGCTGGTGGCCCCCAGGGGGAGGGCATTCTCAGTGGGTGCGCCAGCACTCTGGAACTGCTTGCCAACCGAAATCCGGATGGCCCCCGACCTCCGCACCTTCCGGCGCGACTTAAAAACTTACCTGTTCCAGCAGTCCGGCCTGGCCTGATAGCTCTAATTGGGGTCCCAGTTTGTTTTTACTATTGTTTTTCACTATTGTTCAATCTGTATACCTACCTTACTCTGTACACCGCCCCGAGTCCCTCGGGAGAAGGGCGGTTTATAAAAACAAACAAATAAATAAATAAATAAATAAATAAATATGTTCAACTATACATTTTGCTTTGTTGTGTATTATTTTAAGTGTTCAACAAAGAACGAAAAGTGATTAACCTAATTGAGGTCTCGGTCTGTTTTATTAACTTAACTATGACCCTGAATTGACAGCCCACAAAACCACTTTAGGAAACCTTGAGTTTATATAAACAGATCTCAGAATTCATCCAGAAGCCTCCTGGAAGAATGACAAGTTCAGTCAGGTGAACCAACCTATTGCTTCTTTCTTCTTTTTTTAATTATACCAAGTGCCTCACAAGAGTCATCTCTCCACTGAACATTCTCATCCAAAGCGTAAACTGATTTCCCCATTACTAGACCTGTTGCAACACATCTGTTTTACATTGTGCATGCCAGTTTTTTGCTTAAACCCCCAAGCTTAATGCTGTTTCCTTTTCCCCTTTTTCTGAATCATTCCCGAGCTAAGTTATTTGCTAGGAGAGAGGTGTGTGCTCCGTTCACTATTTTGAACAATTCAAAAACTGCTCCTAAGGAAAAGGTTTCAAGTGAGAACCTGCAGCTTGTAAGTAAAGAAATGAATACAGTTAGAAATTGGAGGCCTCATAGGCCAGTTTGATCAATACGAGCTTTCCAAGAGATTTTAAAATGCATTTGCTGCTGTTCACTTCATATCGATTATTACTGGCAGATTTTTTTCTGCACATATTTTCATGTGTTATCTTTAATAAGGTACAGCCTCATGCTTGCAATAGTTTGCTTCATGGGCTCATGTCAGTTTAATATTTAAATTGAGAATGATAAATGATAACGTACTTTGCTTTCAGAGGGAAAATTGTAGCTCTGTAAACGTGTACATTTTTAAAATATAAGCTTGCATTGATTAGGTTAGTTCATTGTGCTTCATAAATCATTTACAAAGAAATTAAGTTACAATTTATAAGGTAAATAATGCTTTAGTCTCCTCTGGAGAAAAATACTATCTTAGCAAATGAAGCAGTGATCAGTATCATCATTGGAGGATTTCTGCAAAAATAGCCTGTATTCTCCAAATACTCCAATTTTTTTTCCTATCACAGTCAGCATATTGTAAAAGTCTGAAGTTATCTAAGACAAATGTAAATCCTTGCATATTAAAAAAAACCTCAAACTCAAATGTATGAATAGCAGATAGGGAAAAACAAATGTTTCTTTTTAATCTTACGTAAAAATTGAATTTGAAGTATTTTAAATTAATTCAGTTTTGATCAGTGTTGCTTGACAATTTTACATTTACCCTTTTCACTTTAAAAAAGGAAATTTAGGATTAAAAGCTCTTATTTGAAATAATAATTTAAAAAAATCCACTGGTCTTCCTGACAGTGAGAACAATTAATCAGTGGAATAGCTTGCTTCCAGAGTTTTGGATGACTCACTTAATGACTGGCACAATTTACATTTGTAATTTCAGGCTCAAGTACAGTTGTAAGTCAAAGACTACTTGTACTTGCTCTGATCTGAACTTAGGAATTGACTGGGATTGTGCTGGGTGTGAATCAAACTGGAAGGTACCTGCAATAATTTTCCAACAATATGATCATATCTAATTGGGATTGGTTTAGTAAAATCAGAGTGAGTTGCTTATGAATGCAAATTCACCAGGGCACAATACTGTAAGAAAAAGTTAATGATTAAGCCTAATGAATCCCTGTATGGGCCTTCATTCCATACTCTTACGTAGATTTTTAAGAACTCCCTGTGAAAATGACTGAACATCAAGAAGGTGGAGAATTCTAGGTGCTGCTTCTGAACATATACAGAGAGTGTCATGTTGAAGGAAGGGTCCTCTCAACATCTACCAATCATCTGTTACATGTTTATAATTGCCTCCATAGGTTTAAGGTATCATAGATACATTTCATCATTTAATCCACATTTTCTAATGGTTGTGATTTTATTGTGGTCACTAAATTGTTTCTAATTTTTTCTCTTTCACAAAGATCTTCCTTTAATATTCCAGCAATTTGACTGTTCATATCTTAGAAGCTGGTATCTGTATAACTGTCAGACTCCTCTCCTTGTAGTCTGGCAAGAAACAGTTAATGCAAGGGAAGAGAAGCCAAAGGGTCTAGTTAAGAGTATTTATTAGAAGGTAAATGTTTCAATACTAACTCCAGCAATTGTCCCACTTTCCAATGAGAGTCCTATATACAGACAGTTTTAGGGAAGCAAAAGCAGAGTTTCTGTATTCTTTCTATGCCTCTCTTCTGAAGGAGGCATTGGATCCACCTTTTCACTCTAATGTTAACTCAGTCTTCTGAATGGTGTTAAAAATAACTCTCACACTAACAGTGTGCACTGAAAAGTGACTTTTCTCTTTAGCTGGAGAGAAGAAAAGACTTTTGTGTTCTCTTGAGTTTGGCCTATCTGTCTAGTTGCATGTTTTGTTTACACCCTATTTTACTGAAGTCCCATTTAAGTACTCTACACCATAATATGAATTGCTTGGTTTGGCTTAGTATATTGTGGCTTATAGACCATGATTTATAAATTAGCATAGATAAAATGTTCTTAATGCCTGAGTTGAAACACAATTCATGCCGGAGGGGATTTGCATTGTACACCACAGATTGCCTCCTAACTTGTACAACATACTGATAAAGATTTTAATGTTATCAATTAAGGCAGTGACCATCTAGCTACCCACTCACTTTTTCCTCAGATGATATGTGGTTTGTTTAAGATTTGTAGAAAATCTTACCTAAGGGAGGGGAACCATAGAAACACTTCTTGCATATTAATGTATCAAACTAGGATCAGATCTTCAAAGACAAGGGCAGCAACAATAAAAGATAGCCCTGGGTATAATGATTTTTCTCAACCCAGTTAGTCAATTAACAGGTGATTTAATCTCATGAATATAGGGCTTCTTATTTGCACAAAACCATCTGTGCCTGTATTTTCTTTTCTTTAAAAAGTTGATTTGTGACTTGTCTTAAGTGGCATTCCCATAACTGTTTAGCTTTCCTAAAAAGACAAATTAAGGAAGAACTTCTTTTCTGAATTAAGGCAAGGCAATATTAGGCTTGCTTTTATTTCATAATTTTTTTTTTATTTTTTATTTTAATTCCATTTATATCCCGCCCTTCTCCGAAGACTCAGGGCGCCTTACAAGCTTAGCAGTAGATATTTTTGCATGTGATATTTTTCTATCTTGGTAAGAAAGGAGTAGAAGTTGGTACTTATTTTGGAATGGGGTTTCTCAAATATACTGAATAGTAGGAATAACACCTTATAGTTTGCATTGGACTGAGCTCTGATGTTTTTAAATATCTGCAACAGAATTTAGAGATGATCAGTTCTTATTGAGAATTGTGTTGAGTTTAGATAATTCAGCTGTATCTTTAGAATCCTATTTAATAAAGAAATGAAATCTTTGAAACAATCCTTTCTGTGCTACTAAAGAGGCCAATATGCAGGAAGTTAAAAAATAGTTCATGTTAAAAAGAGTAACAAATGGTTTTTAGGTAACATTATTCCCTCACTTCTACATCTCTGTGGTAAATAGAGTTTTACCTAATAGAAGCCATACTGTTCACCAGTACATGTAGCTTGCAATCTCTGCTTGAAGTTCATATCATTTGCTTTGTACTAAGGCTTGTCTTATTCCTTCTTAGGAGACATGTTCTAATAGAAGCTATATGCCCTGGTTAGTTTACCATGTAACTGGACTATATTTAGCTTTTCCTGTTTTAAAGATTGAATTTCAAAGCAAAGCATTTTTAAATGAAGCCCCCTTGATGTGAATTTGGAATATGTATATTGGCATCCTGATTTCAGTCCTAATCAGTCACTTATCAGTGGGCAAGCGGACTTTAAAATGGCAAATGGAAAAGTACTTTTAGTTCAATATTACTTCCTTTCTTAGGAAGCTATTTTGTCCTAAATGTACTAAACAAAATGGAACATCTTCATGTAACGGGGGAAAAAAGGACCACTTTGTTCTGCAGAAACTTAGTAGAACTCTGTATTCAGTTCTGGCTCAGGATATATTTTCTATTTTTATCTGTGTAGTTGATGGGGTTGTGGGGAATGTGTTGTGTATTCACTTATTGTTATTGTTATATATATATTCACATATTAAGTTAACAAGGCTGAGGTAAAAGCGCGGCAGCTTTTGACAGCTGTCAAAAGCTGCCGGACGGAACTGCGCAAGCGCCAGCAAGTGACAGCTCAACACGCGCTACCGCTGACAGCTCCGAGCTGTCAAAACCGGACGACCCCGATTGGCGGAGACAACGGCGCGGGAACGAACTCACCCCTGATTGGTCAACCGTCGGCAGCTGTCAAGTATAAATAGATGTCTTGTTCTCTTGTTCTTTGCCTGGTTCAGAATAAAGAAGTTAACTGTTAAACTTGCTGTCTCGCCTGCTTATTAGATAAAGCAGAATGCAAAGGACTGGTTTGAGGACATTCTCTCCTTCTGTTTTCCTGATTGAAAAAATGGCATGGAGTCAAACTTCTGGATGGCAAGAAAGCCTCCTGCTTTGAGCAATCTCCTTCAAGAAGGGAGAAACCTTGAATCTATTTCTCTCAATGGCCTGGCCACCCAGAGTTCCATTTTGCAGTGGGAAGATGAGAGTGAATTCTCATTTGCTTCTCAACTTTATTGTATTAATGAACCCCAGAATTATTACTAGAGCGAGCCTGGATTCTAGTCTCAGTGACAGATTTAGACTGTGGGAGCTAAAGCAGAGAGAATAAGACTAGTCAAAGAACTGAAGCTTGGTTGACATCTGGCTCTTCACCTTGTTTAGATTGGAATAGTGAATAGCTTTTCTTGGACATGCAGGATAATTTAACATATATTACATTTGAAACAATCAATCTGGGTAAGCAGGATTGTGAATCTATACATTTTAAGAGAGGATAAAGATTTTTTTAAATGAAATATTTGTCAATTTAAGTTAATTATTATGGCTTAAGGAGAAAAGAAGAGAAGTAGAGTTCAGTTGTTCTTTCCACAGTAAACATGAAAAAATGTTTCAGTTTTGTGTGATGGCAATTATAGGCAGATTTTGGTAAGTTGAAGTTGAAATGTAAATTGAATAAATAATAAGAATATTGAAACAACAACTGGCTTGAGAGTAGAGTGTACCAGATTGAAAAAGTGTAAAATATCACATTTGGGATACTGGAACTATTTAATGTATAACATGCACCATTGATAGAAGCCTACCATTTAAGAAAATGTAGTCTGATGAATAAAATCAACATATAATTGCTGCTATGCTTGTGCATGTAATGCACATAGCCAAGAACAAGCATTTCTTTCTGCAAATGAAAAATTAATACAGGACATCTTTTCCAAAGATCCTTCATTGAATAAAACATTTCTGAATATGTTGCCAGATTGTCCACCCTTCTCAGTTTATTTAACAAAATGAGATAATGTGCTTTTGTAAATTCTTTTATCCAAAATGATCTCTCAGTTTTCATTTGAAATAGTTATATATAATTTGTATTTGTATAAAAGAAATTGAATGTAGTTACATTAGTTGTCAAAAATTATACATGCATATCCATTATCATTAATAGGATTTCTCTATTAATATTAAACAAAGCACCTGATTAATTTCTCTTTTTCTTTTTTGCCTAGAGAGTCGTTAGGAATATATGGTGTTTTCATTGCCAGTTCAAAATATGTAATTGTATTCTTGAGTCAATTCTAAAATGATTTTATTGTTGGTTTTAGAAATGAATTAAAGCCTTTGCTTGCATCCTAAATATCCACAAAAAATTGAGCTTTGTTTTATGGAGCTATGGCGGCCCAGTGGTTAGAATGCAGTATTGCAGGTTAATTTTGTCCACAGCCAGGAATTCGATCCTCACTGGCTGAAGATAGACTCAGCCTTCCATCCTTCCGAGGTCAGTAAAATGAGAACCCAGATTATTGGGGGCAATGTGCTGACATTTGCAAACTGCTCAAACAGTGCTATAAATATTGTGGAGCACTATATAAGTCTAAGTGCTATTGCTATATATCAGGGGTGTCAAACTCAATTTCATTGAGGGCCGCATCAGCATTGCGGTTGCCCTCAAGGGGCCGGGTGGGTGTAGCCAGGGTGGGCATGGCCTACTGGGTGGGTGTGGCTAGAGTGCATATGGCCTACTGGGTGGGCGTGGCCAGCTCTACATCGTTCACATCAAGGGTGCCTATGGGGGCCTGGGCAGGAGTGGGACAGAACTGAGAGTCTCTGGCAGAAGGAGGGTCTCTGGGCCAGGGCCAAGGCAGTGGGGGCCATTCCCTCACTGTTTCCAGGATGGCTTCGTGGGCCACATGAAACCACTTTGCGGGCCGGATCTGGCCCCCGGGCCTTGTGTTTGACAAGTCTGCTATATATGGTTGCAGCTAAAACCTTTTGATACTCTGACAAATCTGCCATCAATAGACACATGGACATTAACGGCATCTATAGCAGGGGTGTCAAACTCAATTTCATTGAGGGCCACATCAGCATTGTGGTTGCCCATGGGGGGGCGGGTGGGTGTGGCTAGGATGGGTGTGGCCTACTGGGTGGGCATGGCCAGCTCGACATCATTTGCTTCAGGGGTTCCTGGGTAGGACTGGGGCAGATCTGAGGGTCTCCGGCAGAGGAGGGTGGGACCAGGGCGAGTGCCGGGACATGGTCCCTCCCACCTTCCCTCCCTTCCATCCTCTGTTCTTTCCTCCCTCCCTCCCACCTTCCATTCCTTCCTTCCTCTGTTCTTTCCTTCTTCCCTCCCACTCTCCATTCCTTCCTCCCTGTTCCTTCCTTCCTCTCTCCCTTTTTCCCTCCCTCCCTCCCTTCCTTTCTTTGCCTTCTCATCTCTTTCCTTCTCCCCGCACTCAGGAAGGGGTGATGGGAGGGGGAGGGATTGCCAGCACTAATATGCTGCTGCTGGCCATTCCTATATATGTGGGTGGGTGGGGGCGGTCCCGTTGAAAGGGATGCAAGGCTGGGGGTGCTGGTGGGGGGGTGCTGATCTACAACCTGGTTGCGTCCATCAAAGCCAGAACACACTCAGCCTAAGATCGACTGTAACCAGCAAGAAGCTGCCCCACCACCTTTGTCCTGGCCCCTGGGTGTGCACACAGGCGACAGCCAGTGCCGGCATCCTGGCTGAAGTCAGCCTGCAGGGCAAGACAGCCAGCAGGGATGCCAAACTCTACTTGTGTGCACGCCCAGGGGGTGGGGTGGGGCTGCCCTGTGGATTTAAGGCTGAGTGTATTCTGGCTTTGATGGATGCAATCAAGTTGTAGATCAGTGCTGCCACCCCACCACCACCAGCACCTCCACCCTCGCAGCCACAAGGCATCGCTTTCATTGGCACAGACCCCCACACAGGATAGCAAGACCAGCAGCAACATGGCAATCTCTCCCCCTCCCATCACCCCTTCCTGAGCATTGAGGAAGGAAAGATGAGAAGGAGAGAAGGAAGGAAGGAAGTGTAGCGGAGAGGGGAATTGGGGGGGATCAGCACTGGCTGGGAGGCTTAGCCAGAGCTCTGGGGATTCAGCAGAGAGGTTGGGAGCTCCAGAGGCCTCCGCGGTGGCTGGGGGCAGGGCGGGGCTCTTGGGGAGGGATTTTTAAAGGGGAAGAGGAGATTGACCGGGGGAAGAAGATTTTAGTTTCTCTTTTCCGGAGAGACAAGCCAGAAGGAGGGAGAGCGAGGTAGGAAGGCAAAAAGGTTTTTTATTCTCTCTCCAAAGAATAAAGTTCCTATCTCGCTCTCCCTCCTTCTGGCTTGTCTCTCTGGATAAGAGGGTGGGGGTGGGGGTTGGTGCTGATCTACAACCTGGTTGCGTCCATCAAAGCCAGAATGCACTCAGCCTAAGATCCACTGGAATCAGCAAGGAGCTGCCTTGCCACCTCTGCTCCACCCCCCAAGTGTGCGCACAGCAGATGGCCAGCACCGGCGTCCTGGGTGAAGTCAGCATGCGTGACAAGACAGCCAGCAGGGACACTGGACTCTGCTTGCGCGCGCACACAGGGGACAGGGCTGCCCCGTAGATTTAACGCTGAGCGCGTTCTGGCTTTGATGGATGCAATCAGATTGTAGATCAGTGCCCGGTCAGCCCGGGCCGGGCCAAGGTGCAGCGGGCCAGTCCTTCGTTCCTTTCAGAGCAGGTCCCTGGATCGGATGGAACCACACGTCGGGCCGCATCCGGCCCACGGGCCTTGTGTTTGACATGTCTGATCTATAGACTAGTCCAGAAGAAAAAAAGACTCTAGCATTCCCCACCAGTAACCAGCACTCAGATCAGCATAGATTAGCTCCAAGATCAACTTCAGACCAACAATCAAGTAAGTAATACCCCAGTCAAGAAACTGCCAAAGAGCCATTAGTAAACAGCCCAACCAAAGGATCCCTAAGACTATCCCCACCCACCCAGGAAGACACCAGAATATAAACTGACAGCAAACAGCACTCCTTACTAGCACTGATGATGTCACCTAATTAGGGCAATGAAATGCCTACAAGAAAACCAGCAAGCTCAGAGAACACCAAGGACCTCTCATTTCAACCCGGAGCTACAAATTTTCTCCTTCGTTGTTAAATTATATTCCTTGATTAATTAAATTTTTGTTCTTTTGTTTGTATTTCATCATCCATAGTCTTAATTTATTGGTAGCCAACAAATATTTGTAAATGTGATTGATTGACAATAAATCATCTTGGAGCATACACTTAGGAACAACTGTTGAATAAATATAAATTCAAACCAATTAGACTTGGTATCCAGTAGTTGGTTGTAATATAGCCATTTGTTAACATTTGGAAGATTCTCTCTGCACAGCCAATTTATTTTAGTACTAATGTTTTGAATGTTCGTGATATAGAATATGCATGTAGTATGTATTGTATTCATAAGAGGAAGCAAGAGAGAGATTTCCGATTATGTCTGCTCGATCAGACCAGAGGCCTTTCTAGCTCAGCATTCTCTTTTGCACAGTGGTGTCTCTGATGTCAAGGGGAACCTGAGGAGCATAAGAAAAATAACCATTTTCCAGTTTTTGCAACAAAAACTGTACTGAGGGGGGGGAAAGCATAGTTGTTGTGATTAATAGCAACAGATAGCCTTATGTTTAATCCATGTCTACATTGTTTTCTCCTTGGGTCCCTTTGTAATAAAAATTAGGGCATTTTTCAAACACTCATTTCAAACTTTTCCTTTTCTCTGTCATTTTTTAAAAGTTGTTTTCATAACATCAGATAGAAGTTTCATTTAACTTTCCTGCCTGTTGTATCCTGCAAAAACAACAGTGTAGCATCTTTTCAACAAATTCATTTCTTCTGACTTTTCGAATATTAGCTGTCATGTTCTGTGTTTACCTCCCACACCGAAGATGTTTCAGTGAGCAAATTTGAATGAGTTACAAGATCAGTCCCATCTCTGTGGATTTAGTAATCCTTTTTAATGCTCTCTTTTTTCCAAAGATTTCTTATTGACATGAATGTTTATTTTTCCTATACTTCATTTTATTATTTCAAAAGTAGCTTCATTGTGCTCATCAATAATTCTTTAGCACCTCCACCAAATACAAAAGATGTTCATCGACACTCCTAATTAGAAAGATAGTTCTAATTTTTTTATGGAAGAAGGCTTGATTGCTCTTAGAATACGTAAGAAGGAGTAAAATGGCAAAAGGACAAGATGGGAAAATGTGCTTAGTAGTCCTGCTTGTTTTTGTTATGTGGGCATAGTTTTATGTTTTGTATTGATTGGTGAATTACTACAAATAAATGGCCACAATTCTGTTTTGCAGCTGATGATTTCTATGATCAATGAACATGTCTGTTTAAGAGGAGATAGGCCTTCAGAGTTCCTGATTCCAAATCACTGCATAAGCTTGTTGATGATGCATTCTTTTTCACTTCAGTTTAGCTTATTCATCTTGAGACGTGACCCTTAACCATAGCACAAAGTGCAATGGCTACCCAGAGTGTATCATCCTCACCAGAAGTTATTATAATTCAACAGAACTTGATTGGCTCTTTTGTTTCAAACTGTCAACATACTGCCATTCCTTTCCACGTGCATGTTAGCAGATACGGTTTGGCCATCTTTGAGCCAAAGATTTAAGTTTGCATGACTAGAATGAATTTAATTGATGTGTTTATCTTCCTAGCATTTATAAAAACTTCTGAGGGAATTGGCTCTTTTAGATTTAATGAGTGAATGCTTGTTACACTTTTTGCCTTTTTCAATAGATAATTAAGGCTGTTGAAAATTCATATATTGTACACATTTAGAAATTCACTGATTTGTCTAGTGCCACTTCTCAAAGAATCAGTATTGTGTCAGAGCAAAACTATTAGCATTTTATAGATTCAGAAATACAGAAGCTATTTACATCTAATTAGTTTATTAGAAATTGTATTTACTTTCAACTAAATTCTCCAAAACAGGTGTCACTAATATAGGAAGGAGAAAAAGAAGACTGGTTAAAATTGATTGATTATGTGCCATCAACTCATTTTCAACTCCTGGTGACCACATAGATTTTCTCCATTAAGATTGCACTGTTGTTATTCTGTCTCAGCCCTTCCTTCCCTGAAGCAGCAAGAAACTGGAAGCTTTTGCTGAAGCTTCACTTCTGAACTGATTTGTTCTGATTTTTATACTTTTCTTCCCTGCATGGAGTAGCTGTTTGTGTAAAATTTCATTGGTTCTCGGCCATCAGTTTTGCTACCCGTGGTAAAATTAAATGAAAATGGTGGAGGTTTCAAATCAAAGCCAAAAAGAAACAACTCTGGCTGTCTCTGCATGCAGGAACATGCTCAGCCACTTTGCTTTACTTGCTGCATTACTTGCTAGGCTCATGCACAGACAGCCAGAAACAGCTTGCACATGTGTTTTGCATGAGCCCAGAAAAAGATTGTTGTTGTTAGCTGTGAAGTCGTGTCCGACCCATCGCGACCCTATGGACAACATTCCTCCAGGCCTTCCTGTCCTCTACCATCTTCTGGAGTCCATTTAAGCTCACGCCTACTGCTTCAGTGACTCCATCCAGCCACCTCATTCTCTGTCGTCCCCTTCTTCTATTGCCCTCGATCTTTCCCAGCATTAGGCTCTTCTCCAGTGAGTCCTTCCTTCTCATTAGGTGGCCAAAGTACTTGAGTTTTAGCTTCAGGATCTGGCCTTCTAAAGAGCAGTCAGGATTGATCTCCTCTAGGACTGACCGGTTTGATCGCCTTGCGGTCCAAGGGACTCGCAGGAGTCTTCTCCAGCACCACAGTTCAAAGGCCTCAATTCTTTGGCGCTCAGCCTTTCTTATGGTCCAACTTTCACTGCCATACGTTGCAACTGGGAAGACCATAGCCTTGACTATACGCACTTTTGTTGACAGGGTGATGTCTCTGCTTTTTAGTGTGCTGTCTAGATTTGCCATGGCTTTCCTCCCCAGGAGCAAGCGTCTTTTAATTTCTTGGCTACAGTCCCCATCTGCAGTGATCTTGGAGCCCAGGAAAATAAAATCTGTCACTACCTCCATTTCTTCCCCATCTATTTGCCAGGAATTGAGAGGGCCAGATGCCATGATCTTGGTTTTCTTAATGTTAAGTTTCAACCCAAGTTTTGCACTCTCCTTCTTCACCTGCAACAAGAGGCTCTTTAGTTCTTATTCACTTTCTGCCATTAGAGTGGTATCATCTGCGTATCTTAGGTTGTTGATATTTCTTCCGGCAATCTTAATTCCAACTTTTGATTCATCTAGCCCTGCCTTTCTCATGATGTGCTCTGCATATAAGTTAAATAGGCAGGGCGACAGTATACAGCCTTGCCGGACTCCTTTCCCAATTTTGAACCAATCAGTGGTTCCGTGTCCAGTTCTCACTGTTGCTTCTTGGCCCGCATATAGGTTTCTCAAGAGACAAATAAGATGGTCTGGTACTCCCATCTCTTTAAGAACTTGCCACAGTTTGTTATGATCCACACAATCAAAGGCTTTAGCATAGTCAATGAAGCAGAAGTAGATGTTTTTCTGGAACTCCCTAGCTTTCTCCATGATCCAGCGTATGTTGGCAATTTGATCTCTAGTTCCTCTGCCTCTTCGAAATCCTGCCTGCACTTCTGGTAGTTCTCGATCCACATACTGCTGAAGTCTAGCTTGTAGGATTTTAAGCATGACTTTACTAGCATGAGAAATGAGTGCAATGGTGCGATAGTTTGAACATTCTTTGGCACTGCCTTTCTTTGGAATTGGAATGTAAACTGATCTTTTCCAATCCTGTGGCCATTGTTGAGTTTTCCAAATTTGCTGGCAAATTGAGTGTAGCACTTTTACTGCATTGTCTTTTAAGATTTTGAATAGCTCAGCTGGAATACTGTCACTTCCACTAGCTTTGTTGTTGCTCAGCTTTTCTAAGGCCCACTTCACTTCACATTCTAGGATGTCTGGCTCGAGGTCAGTGACCACCTCATTGTGATTATCAGGGACGTTAAGCTCATTCTTGTATAGTTCTTCTGTGTAATTTTGCCACCTCTTCTTAATCTCTTCTGCCTCTGTTAGGTCCCTGCCATTTTGGTCCTTTATCATGCCCATTTTTGCATTAAACGTTCCCTTCATTTCTCCAATTTTCTTGAAAAGATCTCTGGTCCTCCCTATTCTATTATTTTCTTCTATTTCTTTGCACTGTTCATTTAAGAAGGCATTCTTATCTCTTCTAGCTATTCTCTGGAATTCTGCATTCAATTGGGTGTATCTTTCTTTTTCTCCCTTGCCTTTCGCTTCCCTCCTTTCCTCAGCTATTTGCAAAGCTTCCTCAGACAGCCATTTTGCTTTCTTGCATTTCTTTTTCTTTGGGATGGTTTTGGTTGCTACCTGTTGTACAATGTCGCGAACCTCTGTCCATAGTTCTTCAGGCACTCTGTCTATCAGATCTAATTCCTTAAATCTATTTGTCACCTCTACTGTATATTCAACAGGGATATGATTTAATTCATACCTGAGTGGCCTAGTGCTTTTCCCTACTTTCTTCAGTTTAAGCCTAAACTTTGCAAGGAGAAGCTCATGGTCTGAGCCACAGTCAGCTCCTGGTCTTGTTTTTACTGACTGTATAGAGCTTCTCCATCTTTGGCTGCAGAGCATATAGTCAATCTGATTTCTGTGTTGACCATCTGGTGATGTCCATGTGTAGAGCCGTCTCTTGGGTTGTTGGAAAAGAGTGTTTGCTATGACCATTGTATTCTCTTGACAGAATTCTATCAGCCTGTGCCCTGCTTCATTTTGCACTCCAAGGCCAAACTTGCCTGTTATTCCAGTTATCTTTTGGCTTCCTACTTTAGCATTCCAATCCCCCATGACGATAAGAACATCATTTTTTGGTGTTAGTTCTATAAGGTGCTGTAGTGCTTCATAGAACTGGTCAATTTCATCCTCTTCAGCACTGGTGGTTGGGGCATAGACCTGGACTACTGTGATATTGAATGGTTTGCCTTGGATTCGAACTGAGATCATTCTGTCATTTTGAGGATTGTATCCCAGTATTGCTTTTCCTACTCTTTTATTGACTATGAAGGCTACTCCATTTCTTCTGAAGGATTCTTGCCCACAGTAGTATACCTGATGGTCATCTGAATTAAATTCACCCATTCCTGTCCATTTTAGTTCGCTGATACCTAAGATGTCAATGTTCAGTCTTGTCATCTCTTGTTTGACCACGTCCAGTTTTCCTTGATTCATGGATCTTACATTCCAGGTTCCTATGGAGAAAAAATCTTTACAGCATCGGACTTTCCTTTCACCACCAGACATATCCACAGCTGAGCGTCCTTTCGGCTTTGGCCCAGTCGCTTCATTCTTTCTGGCGCTACTAGTACTAGCCCTCTGCTCTTCCCCAGTAGCATATTGGACACCTTCCGACCTGAGGGGCTCATCTTCCAGCGTCATATCGTTTTGCCTTTTGGTACTGTCCATAGGGTTTTCATGGCAAAGATACTGGAGTGGTTTGCCATTTCCTTCTCCAGTGGATCACGTTTTGTCAGAACTCTCTGCTATGACCTGTCCGTCTTGGGTGGCCCTGCACGGCATAGCTCATAGCTTCATTGAATTACGCAAGCCCCTTCGCCACGACAAGGCAGTAATCCATGAAGGGGCCAGAAAAAGATACAGCCTTTTTAAAAATGTAGAGAAAAATGTTCTATATAAGTTCCCAGATGCACTTCAGATCATCGTTTTGAGGGATTTGCATTGACCTATGAGCAATTTTGCAATCAAACATTCTGATCATTTCTACTTGCTCATTTTTTATCTAGATTGTTACTAAGAGTGGATGCTAGTTTGATGGCGTGTAATGAAAAAAATAACTACAATTTACATAATATTAAACAATAAAACTGGACAATCCTGATGGTTAGACAGGTGAATTATAATTAACTTGAGTGTCAGGGAACAAGAAGGACTATGGGAATTTTTTTATCAGTATATTCCAGTCCTTCATACTAGGATTCACTGTGATTTGGGGAATATAGGTAGTCCTTGGCTTACAATAATTCATTTAGTGACTGTTCAAAATTAGAATGGCACTGAAAAAAGTGACTTATCATTTTTCACACTTATGACTATTGCATCGTCCCCATGGTCACATGATCAGAATTGAGATGCTTGGCAACTAACTCATATTTATGACAACTGCAGTATCCTGGGATCATGTGACCACCTTTTGCAATCGTCTGACTAGCAAAGTCAATGGAGAAGCCAGATTCACTTAATAAACATGTTATTAACTTAACAATTGCTATGATTCACTTAACAACTGTGGCAAGAAAGGTCAGAAATTTGGGGCAAATTTCACCTAATAACTGTCTTGCTTAGCAACAGAAATTTTGGGTCCAATTGTAGTCATAAATATTTATACAATATAATAATAATAATAATAATAATAATAATAATAATAATAATAATAATAATAATAAGAAGAAGAAGAAGAAGAAGAAGAAGAAGAAGAAGAAGAAGAAGAAGAAGAAGAAGAAGAAGAAGAAGAAGAAGAAGAAGAAGAAGAAGAAGAAGAAGTTGGAAGGGACCTTGGAGGTCATCTAGTCCAACCCCCTGCTCAGGCAGGAAACCGTATACCATTTTAGACAAGTGGCTGGCCAGTGTCTTCTTAAAAACTTCCAGTGTTGGAGCATTCACCACTTCTGGAGGCAGGTTGTTCCACTGGTTAATTGTTCTAACTGTCAGGAAGTTTCTCCTTAGTTCTAGGTTGCTTCTCTCCTTGACTAGTTTCCATCCGTTGCTTCTTGTCCTGCTTTCAGGTGCTTTGGAGAATAGCTTGACTCCCTCTTCTTTGTGGCAGCCCCTGAGATATTGGAACACTGCTATTATTGCATGCTGATAGGAGTTGTGGTCAAACAATGGAATGCAGAAACTACCTTGATGATCCAAGCTAAGAAAAATGCAAATTGATTTCAGAGCTCTACTATCTGTTATTCTCAGCAATCAAAAATAATATTTTGCTCAACTTATGTTACTGAATCACATCTTAGAATATTAAAACATTTTATAGAAATGCCATTCCCATTTATGAGGATTAACTCCCATCAAGAGTTAATCCTCAGTAAATGTGTTCATAGCAAGAAGTTAAACAAATCTGATTTGGCACAAAATTAGTTTACCCTATTTATCAAGGGATAATGTAGGAGAAGAATGTGTGTAAAGGCCTCTTCCATCAACTAGAACTATTACAGGAGGTCCTTGACTTATGACAGTTGTTTAATAACCGTTTGGAGTTACGAGGATCTTGGAAAGCATTTCCAGACATTGTAAAATGTTGTACCTCTCACCCATGGTCACTTGGGAACTACCTCAACACTTCTGACTAGTTGCAATGAAGTGACTTTAATTTGCTACTTTTTTGTCATATTCCAGCAATTTTTGCCAGTTGCAGTCAAAAAGCACCCATTTGGAAGATTCACAGGATTCACTTAATAACCATAAAAACGGTTGTAAAATCAAATCCAATCATGTGGGTATCTTGACTTAATGACTATCATGATTTAGCACTGAAATTCTGGTCCTATGTAGGTGTACATGGAGGATTACCTCTAAAAGTGGAAGGAGAAATGTAAACTGATGCAATAACTATTTAAATTTTGTGAAAAGTAGAGTTCAGTAATGGGAAAAATGAAGTGACAGAGGCATATTATTTAAACAAAAATTAACTGAAACATAACCCAAAATATCTAAAACCTCTTATGGAATGTTTTCAAGTATACAGTGGAAATTTTTCCTTTCAAATTTAGTCAAACTAAAAAGCAATTTAACATATGTTGCTATTGTCAGGTATTTCAGATTGCTATCCTGTATTATCTTTAGCTATAGTATTGATACTGAGGGACTGACTACATTGTTTTGGCCTTATAAACAGTTAGACAGCTTTTAACAATTTAACCTATATACATCTCAAAATTTCTGCAATTTCTCCCTCTGCAGATTTAATAATTAAGTAATATTTAAAAAACAATCTTAAATAGGTTTTGGCTGCTAATCCAAAGAAGAGAAGGATGTTTTAAAAATGGAATAATACAACACTGTTGTTCAGTGTGAGCACCATAGAAGAAGATTGTTGTATTCTTGGCAACAACGTGTGAGTCATGAAGTACAAGCAGATCACTATTATGACTGCAACTGGTTCTCCTTTTCATGATGCTATTTCTATTCTATGAATGTCTGTGCTAGAGTAGATCACTTGCGAAAGAATGCTGTGACAAAATACATTGCTTACTATTTTAATTCTGTTGCTCTTCAATCTCTCTATTTAAAAAGTCATTGGTCAGCAAAGAGGACTTTATGTTAGCAGGAATCTTTTATCACTCATGGGAGACCTCTTTTCTTTGAACAATCTGTTTTCAGGAAAAAAAGTAAAACAGCATTTTATCAATGTGACCATGCATTTCTAATCTTTATGCTGCCCATTCATGGGTTCAAATTTCCATTCAACCATAAAATATATTTAAATCAAGCACAGTATTCAGTCTATGCTTCCTTATGGACTATTAAAATACTTTTTTAAATTCTTTACAAATGGGATCTCTCATATTTTTCTGATAATTTTGAAAGCATTTTAGGGCAATGATTAATTCATATTAGTTATGACAGTAAAATGTATTATGCTGACATGGAACATACTGAATGTGTTTCAAGAAAATGAGGCTTCAATACATTGATTTTAATTGTCAGTCCACAAGGAAGAGGCAGTGTTTTGCAGCAATTTAATGTCTGTTAAAGTCCTCTGCAAACACATTTTTGATCTGCTTGTTTATTTTTATTATCTTTTCATTTGAAATATTTTACTTCAAATAAATTAACCTGTGCGGGCCTGACTTGTTCAAATTTAGGAAAAATAATGTCCACAATGTGCAAGGCAGAATAAAGCAGTTTTCATTTTTCAATTTTATGTCAAGTAGCTTCAAGAAAAAAAAATCAAAATGTTAATATTACGTATTACATTTACATAAAGGTAAAACTTTGCATTTATTGCATAAGCTTTTTCTTTGAAAAGATAAATTACTAATTTTTCTGTTATAAAATCAGCATACTTAGAATGCCTGAAACTTTATTTACTGAGATAAAGATTTTGGTCCCATTGTCTTTATTTTCTGAATTGTTACTGATAAATTCAGATATATAGATATATATTTTATGTGAAAGAAATCAAAACCATGAAAATGAACCATGAATTATGTGCATATAGCCATTAGACAAGGGTAGTTTAGCCTGAGCACTGTTTGGTGTCAAAATACTGCAGCTGAATGGATTATTTTACGACACAAAGACATCTGCATTTAATATAATCCCTTGGTATATCATGTGATTGATGATCTGCATGGGGAAAAAATGAGAGCCAATTTTAGAAAGCTTATTCAGAAGAAACAATGTCTGGATTATGATGCTAAGCAGACATTTTATTTATTTCCATGATTTTATTGTGTATCTTCCCAAATCTTCTGGAAGAAACAACTTTTGTAAACTTGTGTGGGAAATAATGTGTATAGTTTGTACAACCTTTGACTAGACTAGAAATCAGGAACAGACATTCTTTGGACTAAGATTGCTCTGCTGTGAGATATAAAATACTACTTCCTCAGTTACAAGCAAGGGGCAATTTTAAAAATTATAAGGACTTATAAAAGGTTGGTAATCAAGCCTGCTGTTTTCTGTTTTCCATTTTCCTGCATTGATGACTATATATGGTAATTCTAATAATAATTAAAGATACAGGATTTTCTGCTGCTAAGAATTTAAAATGTAAATTAATTATCCTTGGATGATGTGTTTTCTAGAACAATATTTTGCTGGATCCTCCATTTAAATTCCACATGGTGTTTTGGTCTACTGTTTATAAGCTTTTAGACAGAGAAATCAAGCTTAGCAGATAGCAAGTGTTTATGTAGTCTTCTCTTTGGTTTAAAGTTGTACAGACCAGGAAAGACTGGATTGCTATTGCGATTGCTGCAGAAGAAAGCCCAGTAGAACAGATCACCCAGGCAATGAAAGTTCTGCAAGCTGTAAATCTATGCACTTTGAGGATAATGCACAGTTGGGACAACAGCTTGGATACTTCAGCCTATCTAAAACCCTTTTACAAAATTCATATATACACTCTAAATTACTGAGGAGTTCCATTGTTACATTTTTACTAATATCCATGCCCGGTCTCATATTACTTTAGCAGGAGAAACATAATGTTGTCCGTAGACTATCATTCAAAAGTTTACGTGTTTAGTTTGAGCTAATAGCTATTATTAAAATTTGGTAAACCATTTTTCTTGAGTTGAAGCTCTGCATTTAGTGCATTGATTTGCTGTTTTCATACAAAGCCAGAACTGTTAGATACACAAAGCTCTCAGATCTTTCTTAGCCATTCCAGCAATTCTCTGTTTGTCAGTCGGTGAGTTTGTGCTGCAGTCTGATGGAAATAAATTAAATGACAGTTAACCTTGATACCATTTCAGCCTTGAGTGCAATAAAAAAAAAAAATCCATCTGTCTGCCATAATCATACCTTTTGTGCATTGTAGTGAAATTAATATATTAGGAAGACTGTATGAGTGATTTTGCACACTTGATGGAGTCAATCTATGAATTATCTTAAAGGTGTACCTTGCAGAGTTATTTCTTTTTCATTTGTTCCTGTAAGAAAAGCATGGGCAATTCAGATAAAAGAAATGTATTATTTTGCTCCTGCTGGGGACCTAGTCAATATTGGATAGCCAATACCTGCAGTTTACATTAACAAAAGAAATCTGTTTAAAAAAACTATACCCACCAAGATGAGTATATTGCTTGTGCTTTGAAATAAATAGATGTATTTTCTGGGTGTTTAAACTAGACCTCCTAGCAAGGCATCAGATGAGCATGATGGGAATTATAAATCAAAACACCTGGAGTATATGAGATTGGGTAAGTCTGTTCTAAAGATGTGTGCGAGCTGGCACTGAAACAAATATTACTTTTAAAATAAGAGAGTATCAAAAGAAAAGCAGGATTTAAAAAGCTACATTCACACTTCTCTACACCATTATGCAGTCTAATTATGACCGGTCATGTCATGATGATGGCCAAACTGTGTTTATCTGTTTTATATATAACAGGCCTCTGCAGTTCTGGTATCTGATCTAAAAAGATTCTGCCAGATGTGAATTCGGCACCTGTCTCCACTACTTTAAAGTACAGGTACTCCTCGACGTATGACCACAATAGAGACCAAAATTTCTACTGCTAAGTGAGACAGTTGTTAAGTGAGTTTTAGCCCATTTTCCCACAGTTTCTTGCCACAGATGTTAAGTGAATCCCTGCAGTTGTTAAGCCAGTAACACAGTTGTCAAGTGAATCTGGCTTCCCTATTAACAAACTTAAAAAATGATCACATGACCCCTGGACACTGTAACCTTCATAATTATGAGTCAGTTGCCAAGTGTCTGATCACATGACCATGGAGATGCTGCAACGGTCATAAGTATGTAAAATGGTCATAAGTCACTTTTTCAGTGTCATTGTAACAAACTAAGTTGAGGACTATCTTTATTCAAGTAAAGTAGCACAATCTCAGCTATCACTGCTAAATATTATCTCATACAGGAAGTGTCCTTGGCCTGCCTGACACTTGCTCCAAAACTGTGCTGAAAATCAGATCTCAGGGGCTGCCCCTTTGTCACATAATCATAAACTCTATCCATAGAATATTCTGCCATTACCAAGAGAAGTTAAGTTTGTTGGATCAGAAACAAGGCAGAGTCTCTGAAGACAGATTTCATCACTTAATATTTGGTGGAGCACTTTTTCTTGCTTGGTTTTACAGTGATTTTAAATTTTGGCATTTTAATTGGTTATTGGTTTAATCTCATTTATTTATTTACATATTAAAAATTCCAGTTCTAATTCATTTTAGGATGAATATTTCAGAGCTAAAAGGCAATCCTAAAATATTTTTATATACTGTATGGGAAAATAAATAAACGCCACAGCATTATTTAAGGGTAGGAGGTAGCAAAAACAGATCTTTAAAAACAGATAATAATGACAAATAGTCAAATACGGCAATATAAAAGGATGTATGCACAAAGCAGAAAATAGCAGGATAGGTCAGTTTGCACAACACAAAAACCAAGGAAACTATTCTGAAAAGTGATGTCTGAACTCATTGATGCTCTTATTCCTGGAGTCACTCTGAGAGTAAGATGGGCAGTCTCTAATTTGATTAATAAATAAAAAAATAAAAACGTCTGCTTTGTGAAAGAGCCATTGTGGTTCACAGTTTAAAATAATATATGACGCTATCCAGTTTTTATGATTATTTTATAAACCATTTAGTGACTGGGTTCACACACTTAAAGCCATTGTATAGCCATAGCTTATTAAACATATCTTGGTTAATTCTGCACAACATAGTAGTAAATTGTGATTTACAAACTTCAGTGGATTCATACAACATGCCAAGTTAAAAGCCAAATAAATCACATGATTACCACGTTAGTTGAGCAATCAATTGAATCCTTTGGAAATTAACCAGTACAGCATCTGTAGATTCAGCCACCTGAATCATTTAGCTTCATATGTCTTCATTTGTTCTATTGTTACAGTTTTCAAAGAGAGACTCCAAAATAAATAAGAATTAATTTAAAGAAATTATATTTTGAAGAATACATTAATATTTAGGAAGTTGGGCTTTTTTAAAAAAAATTAACGATTGCCTTGAACCCCAGCTGTGGACATAATCACTTTATGCTCAGACAGGCACAGCAGAAAATGACTCTTGATGTCTTTCATTTTATGTCATTCCTCTTTTGCAATAACAGGAACTCCGTGTAATCAGCAGACAGTTGTTACATGACTCAAATTTTATACACAACTTAATATCTTTTTACATTACGAAAACAGCAAATTCACATTTTGGGGAAGAGGGGGAACTGCAGCATATTGCAAATTGTTTTACTGAACACAAATCAGTATACTGCTTTGTCCTGTTTTTCTTTTTAAGCAAATAGAGAAGATTAGGGAAGTCTCAAAGAGAAGGCTTTTGATTGATTATCAAGTTAATTCTTTGAAACCTACGAAGTTACATAGTATTCTTGTGATCAGAAACTGCACTGTGTAAGTCTAAAAAGTTTCCATTTGAAAAGAAATCAGCTGAGAGTCTGCCTCTAAAATTAAAAAGTATCCAGACAACTAGGATAGTTTTGCATTCTGTGATGCAGGAGAATAGGAGATACAAAGAGAGAAAATGACTTTTACTTTCATCCCCTCCACCCCTCAAAAATAAAGTCATCATCCAGATTGGGAAAAGCAAGCGAGCTTTTTAAGAAGCTTTGAGCTATTTCTTTAAAGTGATGCACAGTTAAACTTTTAGTGTAAATGTATATATATAGATAGATTCCCTACAACTCATCCTTTCCTTCCTGGTTTCTCAGCAGCTTCTGTATTCTTGTTCAAAATTGGCAGAGGGCTGCTGCCAAATGATACCTTTGTCTCACAGTCTACAGTATACGCTAAATCCAATTGATGAACTTATTTTTGTTCTAGTAAGAAAGCAATGCATCTACAGCAGGCTACCTGTTATAATGTTCCCTATGACAAATAGCAATTAGTTTAATCAGTAGTAGCTGCTTGGCCATAGAGAGCACATGATGTGCAAATGAACGTATGTGCACATTCACACAACCTTAGAAACAGTAAAGAACTGTTAAATTGTACAGGAGGCACCAATTAGTATTTAATGATACATTCATATTTTATTAAGGGTACATAAGTTTGCGTGATTAGATATCACTGACCAAACTATGAAGCTTCCATAAAATTAGAAACCTCCAACTTGTAAATATTTGCAGTGGTCATTCTGTGTGAAGACTGCTCTCACATCTGTTCAGTGCAGCTGCCCCTTCAGTAGGGAGAAAGTTTTCTCTTGCAGTTGTATTCTTGATGATTTAGAAGGTGTCCAGCCCCAAAAAATAAAATCCAGAAGAAGAATCCACATAAGAAATAATTTTCCCTCTTCCTGAGGCAGCACCTGTAAAAACAGCAGTAGCTGCTGCACTCCAATGATTACTATTCATGATAGAAGCAAAGGGAAGTGTCTGACTAAGGCCATTGTTTATCTCAGAAGAAGGCTAGATACACAAATCTGTATTTATTGGTATTATTCTTAAGTGATTTCATGTCAAATATTTCTAATGCCACATAATTGAAAACAAAGCAACAATATAAACACTCACCCACCCTCCTCTCCAGTACTTTGTTCTACATCTCCATGAATCCCCATAGGCTTCTGGGTGAAATGAGGTCCTGGATATCACCTGTAGCTGGACCAATTCTACAATAAGCCTAGGCACTCCCCTATAATGCCAAATTTTAGGGGAGGGGCAGCAAAACTGAAGACTTTCAAAATATATAATATGAATCTAAAATGTAATCATCTTCCCTGTAAATATCTGCAGTTTTTGAAAATTAACGTACCTATAAAATTGGTATGCTAATCAGAAGTTGCACATCACAAAAAATAATTTATTATTACAGCTACCGGTATTTATTATTACAGGTAGGAGGGTATTGAGCAAGCAAGTTGTGTGACTCTCTGTGTTCCAGTACAGCTGCCTGAGGGTTAAATATAATTACACTGAATTGTTGCCATATTAAAACAATGAGTTGCTGATACAATTAAAATTATTCATTTTGATGCATTAGTTAATAATATTTTTTTTTGTTATTTTGAATGGCCATCCATCTCACCAAGCGGGATAGCAAACAGAAATTTAAAAATAAAGCAATTAAAATAATACAAACATTAAATACATAGCAGCCAAGGATGAATCATCCGCCCTAAGGACTAAATAAACCAGAAAATGGTTCCCTGCATCACTCAGGAGGCCACCAGGCCTTATGAAAAGCCAGCAGGGTTGGGGCCATCCTGATTTCTGGATGAAGTATGTTCTATAAGGCAGGCATTACAGCAGGAATAGATGTCTTCAAGGCCTTGCCAACTGACATTCCTTAGCTGACAAAACCCAAAGTATGCATCTCCTGCCTGATCAGATTGGAGAGTTAGAAAGAAACTGGGGCAAGCTGGTCCCTCAAATAACCCGATCCCAAGTCATGAAGTACTTCCAAGGTGACAAGCAGCATCTTGAATTGCACTTGGAAGCACATTGGCACCCAGTACAGCTCATAAATTAGAGGTTTACCTTCCCCATTACAATGCCTGACTGCTGAAATGATTATCCTCAAGGTCAACTGAGTGGTGCAAATAAGTATGGAGCCATTTGGCCCCAACTCCCGGGCTTTTAGAAAGGTTCTTAAAATATTATTCTTTCCTTGAGCACTGAGAATAAATTGATTGGAGTTCCTGCCTAGATGGATATTATATGAATTTAGCTTCCTGGCCATTGATTAATTGTTGTTTAAACTGTAATATAATAAACTACATTGTTTATGTTTTGTTAATGAATTGAACACTCCCCAGTGTTATAATTGCTCAGGCTGAGTGGGCATACATTTTCTTAACTAACTAAGCACTTAAATAAATAAGCATCCTAGGTTATACTTTTTTAAATAAAGTCAGCTTGAGAGCACACGAACTAGAGTTTTGAATGGAAGAACTCCCCCCACAAAAAAATCTAAATATCAGAATAATTTATTGCATTCCATTTTTCATTAGGGTCATTTTTTGATGGATCTCAGAATTCCTGGAAAGAATAAAAGTTGTTTTCACACAAGGCTGAATTCTGCTAGCTTCTGTTTTGGAATTTATTCTCAATATATACAATAAACGGCTAAAAAAGCTTCAGGCTTCAGACTTGATAGATGTATTATAAAGTCTGAATGAGAAAAATATGAAATATAATTTCTACACACAGCTTTTGGAATAGAAAGTTCTAGCAGTTCATTCTGCTTGACCCGTCACACATTGTGAAACCACCTCAGCCCGAAATCATAGAGCTGATAAACAATTTGGACAGAGGCATCTTCTCCAAGCCACTACAGACTAGTCATTTCAGCTTTGCTAAAGGGGAAGACATAAGAATTGTTTATAAAGGAAGTTGTAAACATCTTGATAGGAGGTCAAGGACTGTTGTAACTAAGGCCATGCTTTTTGAGTCAAAAAGAATCATGAATTTGTCAAAAAAGGAATCCTAGTATGGTACCATTTTTATAAGATGAATAATTTAATGACTGGAGAAAAAGCTGTTAATAAATTTTTCATTTTATTTTGTGATAATTTAGTTAACAAACTCATTGAATATTATCAACTATTTTAGTAAAAGTAAAGGTAAAGGTTCCCCCGCACATGCGTGCTAGTCGTTTCCGACTCTAGGGGCCGGTGCTCATCTCCGTTTCAAAGCCGAAGAGCCAGCGCTTGTCCGAGGATGTCTCCGTGGTCATGTGGCTGGCATGACTAGATGCCAAAGGCGCACGGAACACTGTTACCTTCCCACCGTAGTGGTCCCTATTTTTCTACTTGCATTTTTACGTGCTTTCGAACTGCTAGGTTGGCAGAAGCTGGGACAAGTAACAGGCGCTCACTCTGCTACGTGGCACTCGGGATTCGACCCGCCAAACTGCCGACCATCTGATCGACAAGCTCAGCGTCCTAACCCACTGAGCCACCGCGTAAACTCACTGGCAATACCTGTTCAGACTGGACTGGAGTTTCAAGTGAGATGCTACATAGTTTTGTTTTTGTTTCTAAGCTCAGTAGTTTTCAACATGGAAAAAAAGGAATATATGTCTTTGTGATTTTTAACAGGACTTGGGGGAAATTGTTGTTATTATAGTTCTTGCACAATTGTCCAAATGTTTAGACTGGATCTGGCATTTTTATCCACCTATCGAGTTCTTCCTAAGGACCTGGGATAGGCAGATGTTGTTTAATGATGTTAAAGATATTGTTGCAGGAAGTAAGTTCTTCCAAGTAAAATTTCATTATGCAATTGACCGCTAATGATTCTGTCAATGCCAGTACCGTTCAATGATCCTCCAGAAGTTTTGAGATTGCATCCAAGGGGCCTATCACTATGGGTTCTATCATTGCTTTCTTTTGCCACAGTTTTTCTACTTCTGTTTGCAGGTCTTTGTGTTTTGTGATTTTCTCTAATTCTTTCTCTTATATTCTGCTGTATACAAATATTGCATGTTCACTATCGAGATTTTTTGTCTTTTTTATGAACAGTTAAATCTGAGGTCTTATGTGGCAGGTGCTTGTCTGTTTTAATTCTCAAATTCCAAAACAATTTAGCTCCTTCACTTTCTATTACTTTGTCTATGTTGTAGTCCCAATGGTTTTTGCAAGCAAGTAATATTTCTTAAAGTATGCCACCATTGTTGGCATGCTTTGCCATGCCATTGTTTGTAGTCAAACTGTGTGTTCTTCTAGCACAGGGGGTGCAAAAACCTGGGTTTAGAAGTTTCAAAATTATAGTGTATATGCATAATTCATTATTTCAAACTTTTGTAAGGGATGTGAGAATGTATCAGAAGCGTTCTAGGGGTGTGGGGTACAGAAAAGTTTGGGAGCCACTGTTCTAGCAGCTAACTTAGGTGGTACTATGTTTCTTTAGCTTTTTTTGCAGAGATGGCACTTGCTATGTGTTACTATCTTTTCAATTCTGACATTTGTTCTTAAGGTTTGGTGTTGTGCAGAAAGAATTAGCCCCTCTGCCTCTTTTTTCAATTTTCCTGCTCTTAGCCATTGCCAAGTCTTATTGTTATCTACTTTGCCTGATTTTTTAAAAAATGTACTGGCCATGTTTTGCCTTGCGATATCCCTTTTCTGGTCTTCATTCTGGTCTTTCTTATAGCCCAGTTTGGTTTTACCAATATTCAGTAAGGCTTCATGGTATACTAGTTTCAGAGCATCTTCCTCATTATCCTTCAGATATTCCTCCAATGCCTTTTTGTCTTCTTCAACTGTCTGGTGACATGGAACATAATAAGAGCCTTGGTGGAGCAGTGGGCTAATGCCTCCTTAAGTAACACCAGCTGCCTGCAATTAGTGCAGGTTCGCATCCCACCAGGCTCAAGGTTGACTCAGCCTTCCATCCTTCCGAGGTATGTAAAATGAGGACCCAGATTGTTGGGGGCAATTAAGCTGACTTTGTAATAATGCCGCTTGGGGGGTGTGTGAAAGCCCTAATAAGCAGACATATACATAGAATGAAGGCTACTGCTAAGCTTGTAAGCCGCCCTGAGTCTTCGGAGAAGGGCGGGATATACCGGTAAATGGAATTAAAATAAAATAAAAATTAAAAAACTGGTATCTTTATAACTTGGAAAGCTTGCACTAATCTAACAAAATAAAACAACAAAGTCAAATACAACATTCTATATTTCGATGAGAGCAACAAGAGGAATGTGTAGTGTAGATATTAGATAGCACCTACATCCCTTGGAAAAATTAGAATGTAACAGAACTCAATATTTAAGTTTAACAAAGACAAAACATTAAATCTACATCATACAAAAATAAGTTAATGTAGCTTTAGACTAATCAAAAGAAACATAGTTCAAAGTCAGGAACATACAGTTTATTTATTTTATTCTGAATTAGTGTGATCTCGTCAACAAAGCAATTCTAAACTTTGAAAAGAACAAAGACACATTGAAGGGTTTAGAAGAGGGCAACAAATGTGGTTAATCACAACATAAAACAAATTACTGTATGGAAAGAAAAGTCAGTCAAAAATGTCTTCGGTATAAGCAGGAAGAGAAAGGTTTGAGGAGGTACACAGTATCATTCTTTAAATATCTGATGAGTTGACCAAAGCCTTGTTCTTCGCCTTCCCAGGAGGAAAAAAACCTCCAAGATCTAAAAGTATTAAAGTGGGCATGCTATAACAAAAAAATGAAGACTTGGAGTACCCTGTGTGATGCATAGATTGCAATATTTTAATTAATTTTGGTAATATCAACTTCCTACTTGTTTTAGATTTGATTTAGGTTTGCTAGGATGAATAATCAATTATAAGAGTACAAAAATATTACTGTATCATGCAACAGTAAGTCTGACATTGAAGTAAGCTGTAGTAGTTGCTGATAGCTTGGTTTTATTCCAGGTTTTGTTAGTCTTAAATGTTAATGTAGGGCATATTCAGATTAGCCTCTTAGCCTATTGTAGTAAATTAGAATCCAAGAAACTCTTACTTTTTTATGCCAAAATTCTTCATGTGAATACTGTATAGGCAAATCTTTAATAACAAAAATCTCATAATATGCTTTTCCTTACCATTGCATATTTTATCTCAGCTTTTTATATCATTCCTCTGCCTTCAAAAATATGTCAAAGAATTGACCTTTTTTGCTAATTAGATTCTAATTGTTACTTGGAAAGTTTGCAAATGTTTGCCTATATATACCCTAAAATCACTGCTTCATTATGATACTTCCCTATCCTTTGCAGTATTTTTCTGAATGCATAGAAGTAATAATTTTTTTTATGTTCCAACATAGGCATCAAAATCCATAATTTGAGAGATAACACTGCTCTCTCTATCTGTAGTTGTAATCACCAAGAAGAGTTGTTGCTGTTTTGATAAACAAATATTAGCCATACACCTTTACTGGCAATTAAAGTTATGTTTCTCTCTGTGTGTGTATGTGTGTGTTTAATTTTTATTAAATATGTTTTCAACAGAATAAAAGTAATACAAATGAACTGAAGAGAATAGAAGAATAGGGAAAGTAATAAAGTGAAAAAGAAATAGAAAAGAAAGAAAATGAAAAAGTAATAAAGCAATTAAAATCTTGTACATTGTATATCATTTTTTTAAAAAAAAAAACAGACCTGTGGATTGTCAGGTTTTTAACATTAATTAGTGTTTCTATTATATGTTCCATGAGTTTATTTTGGATTCCTTTCTGTTTCAATGTTTTTTTTACTATCTAGTACTCTTGGGAACACAAGCTTTGGTTGCCTAAATAGCTGAAGTCAGATTGGAAAACATGATTGTAAAATATAGTAAATGATTTTAATGTACTCAGTTGCCAAAGGATTTGTCCACAGCAATTGGTACATTTGTCTCCTACCCGTAAAAATTGTGGGAAGCTCATCTGCAAACCAAAGTGATAAATACTGGCTGTTTTGCCCTGAAGCCCAGCTAATCCAGGTAGCATTCATATAAAATGACACAGACCTTCACATGAAAGCACTGGTAGTCATTTCATTTGAAAACTATTTGTAGCAGTTACCAGGGAAGTAATTCATGTGTTACCAGGAAACCATTATCAAAGAAGTAATTAGCAATCAGAGAAGTAATCTAAATGTTGCTGGAAAAATAATTTATATTTAGAGTCTATGGTATTCCCTATGTTATTTCTGCTGATATCCATTTGTCTGATTTCCTGGCTTCAGCAGTGTATGCAATAGCTGCAACAACAGGTAAGTGTATGGAAGTGTAAGACTTAGGTCTTAGAGAGCTTTTCCATCTTTCATCTCTTCTTCTTGGGCTATTTTCTCTCAGCAACTCTTTTTGTGTAAAACAATAGGTCAGATTTTATTATACAATTATTGCTTTGTTATTTCATCACATTGTATCATGAAACATAGCCAGTGGTGGGATTCAGCCAGTTCACAACAGTTCGGCAGAACCGGTAGCTAATTTTTTGTTGCCCAGGCCCAGAATGGACTTCCGGAAGCGGCATCCACACAGAGTACTGGTTGTTCACATATTTGAATCCCACCACTGCACATACAAGTTTTTTTTCCCTGTGACTTCAGTACAGCAATGGCTCCAGGAAGAGAATCAAAACAAGTCGAGAGCAAAAACAATGTAATTAAAGCCCCACTCTTTTTTTTATGTGCATCAGGATGCACTTAAGGCAGGCTTCATAACACGCTGACCTCTAGTTCTTCTATGGGAATCCATCAGGAAATCTCAGGACTGTAAATTAAGCCTCAATTAGTTGCAGTGTTCTGGAGTTCTGGGATTGTCATTTGCAACCTTTCTAGGGAGCTTCTGACAAACAGTCAACGGGGAAAGCCAGATTCACTTAATGGCAGCATGATTTAACAACTATAGTAACAGCTATCGCAAAAAGGTCATAAAATGGGGCACAAGTCATTTAACAACTTCCTTGCTTAGTCACAAAAAATTGGGCTCAATTGTTAACATAAGTCAAAGACTATCTGTAGACCAGAAGTCTAAATTACACTCTGGAAGAACACAATGGCAAACCACTTTTGTATTTTTGCCATGAAAATGACATACTTAAAAATTCAACAGTAGTCAAGATGAATTTAGAGGAGAATTTTAAGTTTTTACCTTGTAGATAACAAGTAGTGCAATTTTGACTGATTGACTTAGGTCCTAAAGTTATGGCTAATAGGTTCCTTGTTCATTGTAACACTGCAGACAGACACAAAAAGTCTTCTAAACAAGGCATGAAAAATTGCAAAATAAAATAAGAAATAAAGCCTGTGGCTGAGCATTTTGTTGAAGCTGTTTTTAAAACTCTTTTTAATGTTTGTGGCTTTGGCTCTCTTTAACTGGCCATTTACATTCATTTCCCAGAGAACACTCTTGAAAGATTAAGGAATGTCTGTGGTCACTGTGAATTTCCTCCCTGCCTCCAGGAACAGTAAATTAGTTACAAGAATTGACAAAGTCTCCAGAGTGAATTAACTCTTTCTTTTTGGAAAACAGCTCATCTTTCATTCTAGTTCTTTTTGAAAGGGAACATCACCAAAGTATTGTGTTTCCTGTCAGGACAGGTTGTCAGTTTAATTGAAGAAAACAGAACAAGACAATAGTTTTACAGAGAAGGCCATTTTCCTTATTCCTTGATTTGTGTTTCTGCTTAATATTGTTATTTGATTGACGTGCATCCCCCAGAGTTATATTTTGTGAGTTGGGTGACTGTATAAATTTAATAAATAAATAATATATTTTTTTTGTTATTTATATCTATATATATGGTAAAGATTTTATTGACTTTTATGGCTGAGTAGCACACTTAGCCCTAAATGCAGGTTAACAAAACACAACTGCTGTTTTATATGATAATTAATATTAAGAATATTTGAGTTTCTTATAAGGAAACTAACCTACCCTGTTTTAACTTATTCTGGTATGTTATGCAAACAAGCCTGTATGCTGTAATAATAATAAAATATAACAAATTAGCAATCACAGTTTTGGAAGGAACAGATTATACTATTTCAATATGCTTAAAATGCATTGTAATATGCCCTAAATAAAACTAAATGTACTTGCAGGAAAAAAGGCATTAATTTCTGCTTCCCATAGAGCAGGCATGTCAAACTCGCAACATCACGTGACGTCGCACGACGTATCAGAACTTTTTCCCATTGCCGAAAATGGGATGGGCGCGGTTTCTCTGTGACGCTCCAGCCCACGGGCCGGCAGTTTGACACCCATGCCATAGAGTGAGTCATGTTGGGGTTTTTTTGTCCCAATTCTTTAATGTAAGAAAATGCAGTCTCATCAGAAATATCTGTAGATTTATTAGTACATGTTATCCAAGGATATTTTTGGGTTTTAGAAATAAATGAAGGTTAAAATCTATTTGTATCTGCCTGAAAAAAGAATTATGTCTGCCTGCAAAATAAATTCCTCTAAAGCTTTGTTTCCCATCTGTTTCAAATTTGATCCCATATTCCTAAATAGTGGGGGAAGGCAGAAATATGTTCAAGAAGAGAAAGAATTGGAAGGTTTTATTTATAGGCAGAAAAGTCTTTAGACTACAGTGGGCATCATGCAGGAAGCACTTAATCTCTAGATTAGTTTGTGCTATTTAATCCCAAATAAGATGCACATATTTTATTGAATGAGACAAAAAATATTTTCCCAAACTCAGATTTAAAATCGGGCATGGTATGAATTCTCTTGTGTGTGTGTGTGTGTCCCATATGCTTGCTTGATTTATATATTTATTTAAAGTTTAATTTATTTAAAGTTATATAGCCATCTCAACAATTTATCTGGGCAGCATCACAATTATAAATAAAACTGTAAATATTAAAACAGTAAAATCTAAAGAGAGTTTATTATTGCAAAAAAAGAAGTGGATAAGAATAAAACGCTAAGGCTAATGCTGTATACATTCTATTTTGAAAATTAAAATAATGTTTACAAGATTAAATTTATTCAGCTTCCATGTCAAATTCAATAAAATTTCCCAAGGGAAACAATAAACAATTCTTTAAAATAATGAGTTTGGCTGGTGTTATTAGCTTCTGGACACTTGTTTTAAGTTATGTCAGTTTAAAATATATCCATTGCCAATTAAGTAAAGATAAGTGATTTAATATACTTTAAAGTATCATTTTAATACATAAAATACATTTTATAAATAAAGAGGACAAACTGATTTTTTTGAAAGATATGACTGCTTTCAAGCATTATTCTGTTGCGTTCTATTTTTTTATTTATGATCTATGTCCTGACATAAGGAAAAACCCTTTCAGTAAATAATTAACACATCACCAGTTCCAGCCTGACTCAAGGCATCTTGTCCAAATGTTTTGTCTGGAAAATAATTATTTGGGTTTGAACAGATTTCTTAGCTGTCTTGTTTACAATTGGCATAGATCTGAAAGTAAATGTTTTATAGCTTTGTAGAGTTAAGTGACAGGTATGCCTTTGGTTACAATGTTCAAGCATCTGGAAAGAGTAGCCTTATTCCAGTTTTATACTTAAATAAAACCAGGGCTTGAATGCAATTAGAATTACTGCATAATGAGGAAACTTACAAATTAATGGAAGTAGAGGTATCAACACCACATCCAAAGCATGGAAGTCAAAGGTATGAAATATTACCTCCACTGCGATTGCCCCAGTGTTTCTTAAATGCATTATTCTATCATTTTCAGATATAATTCTCAAAAAAATAATTGCTAGTGTAAATAGTTGAAGAAGGTTTGATTTAATAGAATATATGGAGGTTCCATAATTTTGGAGTATAAATTGGCTAAATTTTTGGGGAGAAAGCATTACCATCTCCAAAACTACTACAATTTTCAGAAAAGAAAAAAATACATAAATATAGGGCCTCCTTTATTTGTGGATTCCCTTGTTCACTTTTGTAGAAGTTAATTACTCTAGTCCAGTCCTCTTGCTAGCCTAACTTGGTCTCAGACGACTAGGGGTGCCCTGAAGTGGGTAGCAGTCAATTTGTTCTTATTAGATCAGAAATGAAGAATTGATTGTCTGCTTCCTTAGAAGAATTAAGCAAGTCCAAAGGTTTTTAGAATTGGAAAGAATTCCTCCTCCTCCAATATTAATTGGGCTTTGGGAGTAACACAAACAAGCCATCTGAAAGAAAGTACTGTGTTTTTCTTACTGAAAAATAAAAAATGCTAGAATCTATATACCGTATATACTTGAGTATAAGCCGACTCGAGTAGAAGCCGAGACCCCCAATTTCACCCCCCAAAACTGGGAAAAGTTGTTGACTCGAGTATAAGCCGATCCGCCGTTCTGCAAGCCTCCGCCGCCGGCGGAGGCTGGATCCGCGCTCTGCAAGCCTCCGCCGCCAGCGGAGGCTGGATCCGCGCTCTGCAAGCCTCTGCCGCCAGCAGAGGCTCGATCCGCCATTTTGCAAGCCTGAATACACAGGAATACCCTGTGTGGCCGCGGCTCTCGGGGAAGCCCTGGCTGTCCGCTTCCTCGCTCCACGCTGCCATTCGGGGCCCGCGCGTTCCCCGGGCAAATCGCGGCGCCCAGCAGGCGAGGAAACACGCCCGCTCCAGTCACCCCCCCTTCCCTCAGGAGACGCGAAGCAAGTGACCGCCCGGAGCTTACCGAGGACTTGCGCGCGGCCGAGGCTTCGGTGCTTCCAGGATCGCGCGCACCTCTCCCAAGCCGCCGCCGTCCGGAGACCTGCCGAAGTTTGGGGAGGTTTGGGGAGGTGCGCGCGCACCTCCCCAAACCTCCCCAAACGTCGGCAGGTCTCCGTTCCTCCGCGCAGACCTGCCGACGTTTGGGGAGGTTTGGGCGCCTCCCCAAACCTCCCCAAACGTCGGCAGGTCTCCGTTCCTCCTGCCGACGTTTGGGGAGGTTTGGGCGCCTCCCCAAACCTCCCCAGGTCTCCATTCCTCCGCGCAGACCTGCCGACGTTTGGGGAGGTTTGGGCGCCTCCCCAAACCTCCCCAAACGTCGGCAGGTCTCTGTTCCTCCTGCCGACGTTTGGGGAGGTTTGGGCGCCTCCCCAAACCTCCCCAGGTCTCCGTTCCTCCGCGCAGTTTGGGGAGGTTTGCAAGCCTGAATACATTCCTCCGCGCAGACCTGCCGACGTTTGGGGAGGTTTGGGCGCCTCCCCAAACCTCCCCAAACGTCGGCAGGTCTCTGTTCCTCCTGCCGACGTTTGGGGAGGTTTGGGCGCCTCCCCAAACCTCCCCAGGTCTCCGTTCCTCCGCGCAGTTTGGGGAGGTTTGGGCGCCTCCCCAAACCTCCCCAAACGTCGGCAGGTCTGCGCGGAGGAACAGAGACCTGGGGAGGTTTGGGGAGGCGCCCAAACCTCCCCAAACGTCGGCAGGAGGAACGGAGACCTGCCGACGTTTGGGGAGGTTTGGGGAGGCGCCCAAACCTCCCCAAACGTCGGCAGGTCTGCACGGAGGAACGGAGACCTGGGGAGGTTTGGGGAGGCGCCCAAACCTCCCCAAACGTCGGCAGGTCTGCGCGGAGGAACGGAGACCTGGGGAGGTTTGGGGAGGCGCCCAAACCTCCCCAAACGTCGGCAGGTCTGCGCGGAGGAACGGAGACCTGGGGAGGTTTGGGGAGGCGCCCAAACCTCCCCAAACGTCGGCAGGAGGAACGGAGACCTGCCGACGTTTGGGGAGGTTTGGGGAGGCGCCCAAACCTCCCCAAACGTCGGCAGGTCTGTGCGGAGGAACGGAGACCTGGGGAGGTTTGGGGAGGCGCCCAAACCTCCCCAAACGTCGGCAGGTCTGCGCGGAGGAACGGAGACCTGGGGAGGTTTGGGGAGGTGCCCAAACCTCCCCAAACGTCGGCAGGAGGAACGGAGACCTGCCGACGTTTGGGGAGGTTTGGGGAGGTGCCCAAACCTCCCCAAACGTCGGCAGGTCTGCGCGGAGGAACGGAGACCTGGGGAGGTTTGGGGAGGCGCCCAAACCTCCCCAAACGTCGGCAGGTCTCCGTTCCTCCGCGCCCTGCCTGCCTGCTTCTTTCCGCTGCGCGCACCTGCCCAAACCTCCCCAAACTTCGGCAGGTCTCAGACGGCGGTGGCTTGGGAGAGGTGCGCGCGATCCCGGAAGCACCAAAGCCTCGGCCGCGCACAAGTCCTCGGTAAGTTTTTTTGTTGACTGGAGTATAAGCCGAAGTGGAATTTTTCAGCCCAAAAAGTGGGCTGAAAAATTCGGCTTATACTCAAGTATATACGGTACTAAACTCACTGTTTTCTTTCTTCTTCTATTCAGTTGTGTCCCAATACTTGGAGATTGGAAGAGGTTTATTAGAAGTTTGGTTTGGCAATGGTTTGCCATTGTCCCCTTCCTAGAGCTGAGAGAAAGTGACTGTCCTAAGGTCACCCAGATGGCTTTGTGCTTAAGGTAGGACTAGAACTCATGGTCCCCTGGTTTCTAGTCTGATACCTTAAGCACTGCACCAAACTGGCTCTCAACTCTGTCATAATTCTTCTTTCAGCTGGCTTGCCTACGGTGTGTTTAAATCACTCACCAAGGCACTATTTTAAATTTATAAATGTTCTATATTTATACGTTGATTAAACCAATACATTAATTTTCTACAAATTCCCCCCCCAAAAAAATGCACACCCATACCCACACATACTCACTCATGAAAAAAGGTTTTCACCTTTTTTTTAATTCAAAATTTCCATAAACTTATTATCTCAAAACATAAGCGGGGTAAATAGAAGAATGCCTTTGAATCCCATTCATATTTTCTTAAATTATTTAATTCAAGAAAGAGCCTGACTACCGTAGTTTATTCTTGACTCTGATGGATAGAGAAGTTAGGAAATTCCTTACCCACCACCAACTACACATCTTGTTTCTCTTTCTTTCAAAACTCTGTACTTCTGTTTTGAGTTATTTTGGTTTATTTATACATCTTTTTTTTGGTCTTACTAATATAATCTTCAGCCTTTCCAGGTTCACATAACCTGCTCTATTTGCAAAACTTTTTGTGTTTTCTTCAAAGCTTCTTTCTGCCTTCCCCAAAAGTATAATACAACATCTCAGCTGTCAACTTCTTTTTAGTAAGCTGCCACTTCACCACACTCCTCTGTCATCTACTTTTTCCCATCAATAAGATGGTTTTTGATTTAGCTGTCACTAACCATCATTTTACCCATTATTTGTGCTTTATCTCCTTTTCACTGTCTTATGCCCTATAAGTTAGACAGTTCCCCCCCCCCTTTCTTTCAATATACATTGTCCTTAAATGTGCCTTCCTTCCCTTCCTCGCTTCTTATTTATAGCCCATTTGTAGATGGGGGTGGGGGGAACTACACAAATCAATGGTGTCCTCTGTTCGTACACATACACATTCTTTCATATGTTAGAAACCACAATGAGACACAATTTTACATAGATATGCCAGGCAAACAGCAGGTGTGTGTATTTATTTCACTGCTAGGAATTCACAAATAGGGTAGTTTGTAGTTAATATAATAGCTTATAACTATTGCAAACAAGGAAGCAATTACAGAAAGAGTTATAATAATTTTATGTAATGATTAAAGTGCAATTTTTCACATCTATGCAACAATAAAAGGTATGGGGCAATTTGATTCACATTATAGAACAGATGTATTCTGTTTAATACAATCGTTCACATATAAGACAATCAGTTGTCTGGCACTCATACTAAATATCCTAAGTGAAACAGAAAATAAAGGAAGGAAATGGTAGAGAAGATAAATGAAGAAACTAGAGAAAAAACATTACCTGCTCCAGAGAAAAGGAAGTACAAAATCTTTACTTTGGCTTAACTTGGGTGCAGTGGTGGGATTCAGACAGTGTGCACCAGTTCGGCAGAACCAGTAGCTAATTTTTTGTTGCCCAGGCCCAGAATGGACTTCCGGAAGCAGCATCCACACAGAGAACCGGCTGTTCACATATTTGAATCCCACCCTTGCTTGTTTGGTATTTAAGATGACATCCTGGCTACTGTTGAATCATGGTACTCCAGCTGCTGAAGCCTGTTAAGCAATTTCTAACACAGTTCTTTTTAAAGGCCAAAAAGAAACAATTCTGAATGAAAGGTTTGGTTATTTTCAGGAAAAAAGAACCCTAAATCTTAGACTAGTCAATAATTCCTGTGTACTTTAGGTCTTATAGAGCAGTTTCTCAAAGCCAGAAATGGATATGGAATGGTTTTTTTCTGTCCAACATTTTAGAGAAGGAATGAAAATAGGCCTTGCACTCAACAGGGCATAAAGTGCTCTTACAACATCTCTGGATTAATAATAAAACTAATAGATCGGGGGGGGGACTATAATTGTGGCCCTGATGCAGCACAGAAAAGAGATGGGGTTAGGGAGAACCAGACTTCCTAATCCAGCCAATAGGCAGCAAGGCAAATTAAGAAATAGTAATGATTACTTAAATCTACCAGGGTTACCAGATTTCAGACAAAGGCTTCCAGAGGCTTAACATATCCGGAGCGGTGCTCAGGATGAGTCACAACAAAAATATTGTAAAAAGGAACCTCCAGAGATTTAACATTACTTTATCTAACAAAAGGAAATCTCTTTTGAAAAAGGAATGTTGCTGAAATACTCTTGTGATAAACCAGTGCTGTTGGAATAGCTTGACTTGGAATAGTTGAGTTGTAATATTTTCTCTGCCAGGTCTTTGATTAGGCCAATATAAGGATTCTCTTCTTTGGTTTATTAGTACAATAGTGGTTCTTTTAGTCAGCATCATGCTTTAGACATTCCTGGAAATAACCTTCATTCTAATTAGTGGAAGGACATGTACAATAATAAACATAGATTTTTTATTTTTGCATTTCTGCAAGTAATTAGTTAATTAAACTGCACTTTCTCTACAGTGAAACAAAATTTGAGCTAGGATCTTTAGCTAATTAAAAGTATTAGGTAATATGTTTCGATATTTGACCCTGCATATTTGGACATTCCTATATTCCTTCTTTGTAACAAATGTTTCTCTTGAAGGAGAAAGGAAAATGTGTTCAACATCACTTGATATATTTTTAAATGTCTAATCAGAAAATTTTACTTACATCTTACAATAGCCTAATTCTTGTGCTGAATAGTATTAGGCTTAATTAAAATCAGAACCAAAAACCAAGAAATCCACATGAAGAAAATTATAGTATGCAGTAAAGGTTACACTGCAGGATCCAATCTGAATCCATCATGGGGCCAAAGTTTTAGTCTTCCAGACTTTCAGACTCATGCTGGAGCCTATCCCTAGGAAACGTCTCTCTCTATAAAGTGTGAACTGGGCTGTTCCATGTGTAGTATTTATGTGGTTCCTGCACACAACCAGGAACCACATAAATACCATATATCAGGGGTGTCAAACTCAATTTCATTGTGGGCCGCATCAGCATTGCTTTTGCCCTCAGGGGGCCGGGTGGGTATGGCCAGGGTGGGCATGGCCTACTGGGTGGGCATGGCTATAGTGCGTATGGCCTACTGGGTGGGCGTGGCCAGCTCTACAGCATTCGCATCAAGGGTGCCTATGGGGGCCTGGGCAGGAGTGGGACAGATTTGAGGGTCTCTGGTGGAAGGAGGGTCTCTGGGCCAGGGCCAAGGCAGTGGGAGCCGTTCCCTCACTGTTTCCAGGATGGCTTCGCGGGCCACATGAAACCACTTCGCGGGCCGGATCCGGCCCCCAGGCCTTGTGTTTGACATGTCTGCCATATATGGAACAGCCCGGTGTGCACATTCAGGAGAGAAAGAAATTCCCTGAGGATGGACTCCAATATAAGTCTGAAAGCTTGGAAGACTAAAATTCTGGTCCCCATGACTTACTCAGATTGGATCCTGCAACATTATCCTTGGACATGTATATTTGCCTTCATTCGTGAAGGGTTATATTACTGTGTGTGATGGGATTTGGAGGCAAAACAGATTTTCTGCACGAACCCTTTGATACAGAATTAAAAAAAAATAATACCTGTTGAAGATTGTCCTTGCCTTGAATTCAGAGAAATTGATGCAGTAATTGAGTTCATAGTAGAAAACATCTTAAGCTGGTACAGTCCACTTTGGAGAAGTCACCTTAAGACTCCCAAATGACCAAATTGTTGGATAGCAGTAATAGCAAAATGTAGTGCAATTATTGCTAGCAAGAAAACATGAAGTGCTCCAGAATTGGAAGAGGATTTGATTTATAGAGTTACTGTGATTTTATGGCAGATGGAGAAAAAGCACGGATCTTCATAACAAAGCCAACATTGCACCAAAAATTGAGTTCCTTTTTAGATATAGCAAAAATGGAATGCTCGATCCAGCGAGATAGATATGTCAATATGTTCTACCCACTCAGCTAATATTACTGAAAGAAAAGTTGACTTCAAACTTCCCCACACCAGCTTAATATTTTCTCATGTGAAAATGTGCCTTGCCTATTCTCTACTTTTATCATGTGTTCATCTATTAATATCTTAGGTTTGCATAATTTTCTTAAACAAGTTGAGAAAAGTTCTATTTATTTTTACTATTATATACTGTAATAAAACTTCTTATTACTTTTCTATAGGCAATAATAGATTTTGTTTATGTTTTCCTTCTAAATGCAGCCATAACATTTTATCTTATGACACAAATAATGAAAATCCCAGAAGTGGAAAATCCCCTGGAATATCATCTCGCAACCCCAGGGGGTACGAGCGGCCCTGGTTGGGAACCCTTGACTTAAAGTATGCCAAAATATGCCCATTGCTTTGTTGCTGTAAATTGACAAATTACACAAAAGATTTTCTAATCTTTCAACTGGGCCACCAAAAAAACCCATTATGGGTCATGCCTGCCCAAAGCCTGTCATTAAAATCTAATTTTTTGAAAATGTGTTTCTTAATTTTGGTTGCTTTATCCCTAGTCAACAGTTCTGTGATTATTTCTGAATGGGTGTATGTTCCCCACATACTGTTCCCCACATACTTTTGTTAAATATTACAAAATTTAAGAAGTTATATAAGCCATAACCAGTTTCATTCCCTCAGCATGCTAAAAATGACTTATGTTGTACAAACTCTCTCAAGCCATGGGAGTAGTAGGGCAGTGAGTTTCAGTGAACACAATAACAACATAAATGTTTGTGCTCAAGCTCTTTAATAAAGAAAACAAGTTTATTTCTCAGAGAGCTATGAGTCTTGACAAATTATAGTGTTGGTTAATATCAAAGTGTGTTGAACTTCACAAATAAATTGGTTTTTCCCCTCCTAGCAATGATACATTGGACTTCCTTTCGTGAGTTTCGTGCTCTGTAGATAGGTTCAGTGTCAGTAAGTTTCAGCTACATGACTGAAAATGGGAGCATGTTTAGTCATAAAAAGCCACTAGTCATTAAAGTACCTGGCTAGAAACCAGGAAACTGTGAGTTCTAGTCCTGCCTTAGCTATGTACAACTACTTAAGTGACTTTAGGCCGTTATTCTGTCTCAGCCCAACCTATCTTGATTGTTGCTGTTCTGAGAAAAGTAGAGGAGGAAAGAACATTTTATATGTTTGCCGCCCTAATTTATTTATAAAAACAATAAAGACAGGATATAAATAAATGATCCAGCATTTTCTCATAATAGTTATTTGGTTATATCGTAATCAGTGTTTTTCATATTTACATGTTTAATTTTGTAGACCAAAGATAGCATTTTCCCATCACATGAATTTTAAAATGCTTTAACACTTTTCTTAAAAGTAGGTTGATTACTTAATGCTGATTTGTAACAGTAAGTTTGGCATTCTTTTCATTAATTTAGTGGACATAAAGTTGAGGCTGGTTTGCTGGAAATGGTTTAACTCAGGGGTGTCAAACTGCCGGCCCGCAGACCAGTTGCATCATGCAGAGGCCACGCCCACCCCAGCTCTGGCAATGCAAAATAAGTTGCGAAATGTCACGACACATCACGTGACGTGGCGAGTTTGACACCCGTGTTTAACTAATCTCAGCATAAGTGCAATGATGTGTTGCAGCATTAGAAGTAGCATTGTCATTCATAACTATCTAATTCCGAATTATGTGTACTCATAGTGTTGTGTTTTTATGCTGCTCTTTCTGAATGTATAATTCTTTATGTGCATAGTTCTTTCCTTGCACTGAAAAGAGGGCAAGAGATCTGCATATGGGTACGGCTGCTTCCCAGAATAATCTTTCCTTTGTCACTCAAAAGTATTACCATGGATATTTTCAACTCTCCTAGCTTAGTAAAAGTGTGATTGTTTTTAATTAAAGATCAGACGTTCAGAGGAGACATATCTTAGTATAGTGTTAATGACAGGTAGCATTTATTTCCCTATAAACAGTTTACTTTTCTTAAAATATTGCTGTTTCATCAGGATGAATGGAAAGATTGTAAAGGATCAGATGTCAAAACTTTGGTGAGATTTTTATTCCTTTTTCTTTCCTGGGGTTTGCTGTTTGTCAGTTTTATTTGTTTCTGTGTGATGCTTTGTTTGTTTGTGTGTCTGTGTATATATTCCCCTTGGTTGGTACAATTGATTTGATTTCTATAGGCAGGTTCTATAAATGAAAATCCTTTGAAGTTTTTTGACAGTGACATGTGGCTAGAAGCGCTTGAAGTTACAAGACCAAATAAATATATTGACAGGTAATTTAGGTTGTTTATTTTCTTCATACTCTTCCTTTCATTGCAGTTACCTGGCAGCCTTGCTGTGCTTTCTGATTTCTTTGCAAAGCTCAGTTGCGTGGTCAGCACAATCCAACTTAGTGAAAGTAGTTCCTTCTTGCATTCAGTTTGCCTATATTGCTTTCAGTAGATCTAATGAGTTGTGATGTTCATTAGTTAATTGGACCTGTTCAGTATGCAGTTGACTCCAGTGGCTTGTAGTAGCTCATTAAATGTAGTTTTCTAAAAGTACATTGATGTTGCTTTGTAAATAGGAATTGTCACCTGATCTCATTTCTGAAAAGGAACCACAATTTTTTTTCACAGTATGCTTGTTATTACATGATTGTCTTTGGCTTCTTCTTTTTTTCCAGAGAACATAGAAAACTCGGAACAAACATGTATTTCAGCAAAGAAATATAAAAGGGGGAAAAACTGACTATAAAAAGAATTTGTTGGGCTCAATTTTACTTTCCTTTTGTTATTTTATACCAGAATGTCATTGAGCTTCTGATCTGAAGCAAATGTGACATGCAATTGGCTGTGGTGTATTGCTGTCTACAGTGTTCTACTTTTCCTAACAGAAATTAATGGCAACTATTCATTGATGTATAAAAAAAAATCATCTGGATTCCAGCACTGAGTAGGGGATTAAACTGAACGTGATGTCATAAATGTCCATTCCAGCTCTGTGATTATATGATTTTATGTGCTTTTACATTTAAAATTGGAAGCTCCATTTCTGATTTGACACTCACAGCAAGAACTCAAAACTATACTTTCAGCTGTAGAAATAATTTCAGTCGAGGCCTCATTTAAACCTAAAGCTGGTTATGTGAAAAGACCTAACAATTGATGCAGCTTCCAGCTTAAATTGACTTGGTGGTTTCTAAATGCCAGTTTGCTATTTATCTGCTCCATTTGTGTAATAACAAGGATTTCTCTTTAAAGAGCAAGTCTATTATAAACAAATATTATTATGTGCAATTTTTTTTGTATATCTGGCTTCATATTTTAACTTAGTAGCTCCTTTGGTGAGTGTCCATCAGTCTTTCTTTCTGATAGTCTCCAGAGGTCTAAAACTGCACATCGCATGTGGGTATTGCCAGATTAATGACAATGGAGTTCAAAGCACGCGGAGGACACTTGAATTGGGAGAGACCAAAGCTGCTTGTTTAATATTAAATGAATTGTAATTTATTAACATATTGTTACTTACAAATTAGTAATAGTACCTGGTAACTGGTTTTCCCAGTGGAATTTAGTTAAGTATTGCACATCATATTTGTGCAGGTAATGAGTTTACTTTTAAGAGTTCTAATTTTCTGGGCTTGATCATAGGCCCCATCATTTCCTATCATGAGATGGGAAGATCAAAATCTTTACACAAATTTTGTTTTTTGTGTAGTTAAAAACTAGAGAAACTCAAATTTGCAATTATTTGCATTTATCCCAGCTGTAAAACTGTCTTTAATATATGTTAAATAATGGTCTTGCTGTTGGAAAAGGAAGCAGATGGCTTTCTCTGACAATTACAGTAGATCTCTAGGTTACAACTAATGTAAATAGGTTTTGTTTTATTTATGACAGTAAAGGCTGCTTTTATAAAAAAAATGCAAGCTTTGGCTATAATTTCTTATCTGCTTCTGTCCATCTATAATATTTTGCTATAAAATGAGAAATATATTCCTTGCATAATTAAAAAATAATCACAGCAATACTTTTATGTTTTAGGACTACCTTGTATATTTCTTTTAAAACAATTATGACAGACTGTTCGGACACTCGTCTGAGAAATAGTGAACACTACTGCAAGTTAGACTATGCTTATTTTGGGTGGATATCTTTATGTTTAGCTGCAAGATATATGATTTTCCAATAGATGAAAGAGGTAAATTTGGCATAGAATTGCTAAAAGTAGTTGGCAAGATTGCCTTTTGGTTTAGACATTGAAAGGTGAACTTTATGATAAGTAGAAATTGTTTTTGTAGTACAAAACGCTCACATGAAAAACAAATTAAATTATGCTTTCAGTGTTCACGTCTTTCTCTATTTTTCTGTGTTTTCTGTAGTGTGGTTTGTTCCACTATTTTGTTTGTACTTTTTCTTTTCTTCTTGTCTTTTGTCTTGTTGAGGCAGTTTCTTTCTGTAAAGAAATGGAAGTAATTCCAGAAAGAAGTAATTCATTATAAAGCCAATTCTTTTAAAGTACACAGGGTTCATCTTAGAAGGAAGATTTAATAAGCATTTTCATTCCTTTCTGGTTTTATATTTGAAGGATTACTTTATTTACTTAGTTGCCCTTCCCTGCATCTATACAAAATTGGCTTCAAAAATATACAACTGTTTTGCAAAGAGTTTTGCATCAGTTTAAGAAATAGTAGGGTTAGAGTTAGTCCTTAAAGAGAATGAGATAGTTGTGTTTTGTTTTTTAATCTATAAATATGTAATATATGTCTACAATAAATCTATTTCTAAAAAATAGCTAAATATAATGTGAGACTTATAATACAAATGAGTCATTCATTTTATTAGTTTTCTATGGCATACAATAGGTTAGAGTACAGTCAGTGTCAACTCAAGTTCAAAACATGGCAAACAAATGGAAGTCATCTCGATGTTATTGCTTTTATTTTTTTTAAATGTAACAATTAACAGCAGTCAGTACACTTTATCAATATTTTATTTGCACCTTTTGTGATAAGCTAGTGAAGTATAATATCCTTAACGTAATTTTCAATAGCTTAAAGAAAGCAATACGCTGATTAGTATCAGTTAAAAGTACAGAGTTTTGATCTGTTCGTTGGCATGATCCAATTTTTTAAGGGATATCTTCTCTCTGGATACATCTTTCTGTTCTTGGTGCTTATTGGGAATTGTTGCTTGACATATCTGAAGAACACCAGGTGGGAGAATGTTACATCATACCTTGTACTCTGCTGCTTTGGAATGTAGAGTAACACAGATGCCAGAAATGAAATTTGTAGTGCACACAGGAGATGTTGTGGCTGAGTCTTTGGGAGCTTGTTATGTTTTTATTCCATTTGTCTTACACTGGAAAATGAATGTACCTGAGTGATGTGTAAATTGCTATAGATTGCAAATTAGTTAAGTGCAAATTACATTAGAATTTATTTTTGTGACTAAATCCTGTAAATTAGATTACCCAATAATTTTGTAGGAGGAGGGAATTCCTGTTACATTTATATGATTGGATAGTTATATCACATAATGAGAACGATATTAAAGCTGTTAAGTATAGCTGCCACGAATTATCTTTCCCTTCACAACTTCCACGATATCTTGAAGGTTGTTGAACATTTTCATAAATAAATCGTAATTTTAGAGAGATACAAGAAAGCAATTGCCATAATATTATTCCTGTCTTTTTCCATCTTCTTAGCATATCCTGCTACAGCTTTAGATAATATAAAATATAAAGTGGTATATATGACTGGCGTCCTTGTGAGAAGAACTGAATTAATGGCAATTCTTCGGTTTCAGAAATATATTGTTTCAAAAAGATCTACTGTGAAAAATACATGCTAGTTTTGTAACATGGCTGGCAGAATTTAGGAAAACCCATTTCCCATATTATTATTCAAAATATAGAAGACGACTTGATCTTACTCCTTAATATAGCAGTGTATTTCCAGCTCAGCAGACTGGCAAAAGTGACAACAGCAGGGTGGGAGAGAGGGTAGGGAAGGATAATGGTGTGCGACCACGCCGCTTTCACAAATGCAGCTTCGAGCACGCTTGCACACCACTTTCATGGCCCAGTTCTGAACAGGCCATGGACCAGCACTGGGCCATGGACCGGGGGTGGTGGTTGGAGACCCCTGCCTTAATAGAAGGATGAATATCTGTGCCTAGAGAATTTTATTTCATTGCCTATCAAGTCAACAGAACTGAGTACTATGTTAGAATTTCTAAATAACACAGCATGCTATTATCGGTTCATTTAAAACATATTAGAAGATTTTTGTTAATAACAGGGCTTTTTTTCTCATAAAACGCTCAGAACGGCATTCCGGCACCTTTTTTTTTGCAAAAAAAAAATCTCCCTCTATTGGCTTTAGGAGTAGGCAATCTTGGCTCTTTTTTATGACTCATGGACTTCAACTCCCAGAAATCCTGAGCCAGCCACACTGAGGGGAAAGAGAGGTTTCCAAGCTGAGCCATGCTGGCTTAGGAATTCTGGGAGTTGAAGTCCTTGAGTCATAAAAGAGCCAAGGTTGCCTACCCTGCACTAGAGGAGGACATTAAAATTATTTACAAGGTTACTTCTTTAGGAACTAAACTTTTAGAATCTAAAACAGCTAATTCAAAAAAGCCAACAGGAAAGAACCTCACATTTTTCATCTGCTTCTGTCTTTTGGAAGGTAAAATTAGATAACAAAATAATCTATTTCCTATGTTAACATCTCTGCAATGAAATCAATAAAGGTAACAGGAAAGAAATGAGAAACATTTTTCTCAATGTAATGTGTCTAATGTAGCTGATGTAATGTGTCTAATGTAATGTAATGTGTCTAATGTAGCTACAAAGAATAGTATCTTTTGTACACTCTTGAAAACTATTTTGAATCTATAACCATCTATTACAACTAAACCATTTTAAATTAAACAATTCTTAAGAATGAAATATTCTTAATATGGACTTTACTTTTACTGTTTGGACTGTTGTGTGTTTTGAAAAATAGATTATTTAGAATCTAGTTATGTTGCACTTAAGTCTTTAAATAATTAACCTAAAATATACATAAGAATATATGATGTTTTCCATGGTGAGCTTAACAGCAATAACATTTATTAAAAAGGCTAAAATAATTTCTAGTGGTATTATCTGTACATTAAAATTTTGTTTAGTCACAATCTTTCACTTTTCACATTCTGGACAAGCAGTGGTCATGTATCGTAGCAAAAGATGTTACATATGTGCATAAGCGTAGTCAGTAGCATATGCCTTTTTAAAAATATCAAACATGCAAAGAAACAAAAATAAGTCCAAAATATCTGTATTACATCCAGAAATGCCAACTTTGCAACCAATATTTCTTATCCATAACTATGGCACTCTAAGGATACCTGCATACATGCAAATGCATTTCTGGGATCAGTAACGTAGCAGGGATTGCTTTTTCCTTCCAGTAACAGATTGCTGGAAAATACCAAACATGGTCTTGAGAATTCCAATGCTTGTTACAAATTTTTCTGGATGTGGTTGTAAAGAGGCTGTTTGGCGCCAGAGACCACTGCCACGAGGAACACAGCTCTGGGTCGGGGTTCGGAGCAGCTCCGGGTGGGGGCTCAGCACAGGCCGCAGCGTGGCAACTGCGGGGAGGGGAATCCCCACTGCGGCTGTGGGGAGGGGAATCCCCATGGCATGTGGCTCTGAGCCACAGGGGTGGGGGTGCAAAGGACAGGCAGCGATGCTGTAGCAAGACACCGGCATCGCTCCCAGTGACAGCACCTCTGAGTTCCGGCACCTTTTTTTTTAAGAAAAAAAGCACTGGTTAATAATATGTAAATAATTGTCTAATTCATAGGAAACCAGAGGTAGTTAACTTGCAAGTAGATTAAATAGCCTAAATACAGAGAGAAAGTGGTTCAAAGAATAATTGTAAGGGGATATCAGCTTTATAACATGGGTTATTCTTAGCTACAAAAAATAGGACATTTTATTTATAGAGGAGAAAAGCCTTATGAGTATTTGACCTTAAAATGTAGTTCTGTGCAACGCAATCCGTAGTCATAGCTATTCTCAATATCAATTGCTGCAACAGAATGTAAAATGGGCAAGCATTTCATTATGTTGTGAAAGACACATAAGGGCTTTGTACAAAAAGTACAAAGGTGAAACTAACTAAAATACTGACTGTAGTCATGCAGTGACTAATTGGGCTGAAAGTTAAAAAGGTCTATTAATGCAGAAGAAACAGGTATGACTCCCATTTTTTAAAGTGCTTTAGTAACTAAAAAGATTTAGAATGGCTTTTATTACAAATATAAATAAACTCTGCCTCCTTCCTGAAAATTTAAAGATGTGGCCACAAAACCTCATTTGCGAGCAAAGTGTAGAGAGGAGTAGCCAAGATAGAATTGTTGCTGACTCCTCAAACATTGGAGCATTGTGACTATATTGGGTGGAAGTGGATACTCCATAAGAGATCTGTAAATACTTGTGGAATAGTTGCATCAATACATTTGCAGCGAATTTTTATAAAAAAATTAGATCTGTAAATCTGCTTGCTTTGACTAACCTTGCTCCACTTGCTCCCAAGCTTCTCCTTTGGGAGAAAAACAGAATCTAATAACTGACATAATTCTGAGCTTCAGAAATGGGAAGAAGGGATTTTTTTTATCACATAAACTTTAGAATCACATGACTCTAAAACATTTCAATTGTGGGAGCCAATTCTCAATTCTAAGGAAATTACAAAATTCATTCCTATCACATCAGATTTGAAGGTGTTCAGAAAGCAAATTTTAAGAAGAGTGAGTTTTGGATTTCTTCTATATACATAAATGCACTCACTTCCATAAAAATGAAATACAATGTAAGATGTGCTGCTTTTACTGTGCTTGTATGTAACATTGAACAGAAAATTGGGCCATCTTGACTAAGCATATTTGTTTTGCTACTAGACAGCATGTTTCATGAGAGGTCTTTCTGATAATTTTTACTGTTTTTAGGCTCGTAAAGCAATATTTTGTCTCTTAATATCATTTAGAATTTACTGGGTTCATTTGGATGTTTAGGTCTGTTTTCACACATTATCTCATGCATTTAATGGAAGTTATGCCCATAGTTCTTGTCCCATAGAAATACAATCCCAAATTCCTGAACAATCTTTCACATATATGCAATTGTACACACAATAAATCCTACATATCAAACGTAAGGGAACAGAGTGGACCAGCCATACTTCTTCCCTTGGCACTACTCATATCAAGGCATGTGTAGAGTAAAGGGGATCAGTGAGTACATACCAGTTTTTAAAATTCCACTTTCCAAATGCTTTTGCCAAGTCTTATTTTTTATGACTTACAATGATGAGTTGAAAGATGTATAAAATTAGGTTTCCCTCCAAATTAATGTACAAATGTTAACTTGTCATTTGTACAAGTTATTTCTGATTTCTGACATTTGTAATTCATGATACCAAAGGAAACACAGTTGCCAAAGGGCAGTGTTGATATTTGCAGTTAGCGAAGCTGAAATTCCCACCTATGTTGTGCTGACTCATTTGGAGTTGCAGGAGTATTCCAAATTGGAAAAAGAAAAAGAAATAACTTTGAGCATTGTTTTCTGACTGATGAGTACAAATGACAGCAGAAGGTTTTCCGAAGATATTACAAAAAGGTAGCAGACTGCAGTAAAGCTTGTCTTAGTTCTCCAATTATGTCCTGTTTAAATAAAGGAAGAAAGAAGCTGAGTCTACCCACAGATTGTCTTTTCAGTTATCATACAGCCAACGGAAGTTATGAAAGGACTTCAAGGAATATGCAGCTGTTATGAAGCCCAGCCATCTAGGATTCCTGATGACATGGAAGATCCTGTGTCTTTTACACTCTGTTGAATGCGTAAAAAGCAAGTCTAGGGCTGCTGTAGCAATCTCCAGTTAGGAAGTGACCATATATGGAGTTTCTGTATTGGAATGTACATTATATCACTACTTCAAGTCTCCACATAGCCATGGAGTTCCCTTCAGGCCTGTCATTATCTTGCAATTCCTCAAATATGAGGTAAAATAAAATAAATGCATAAATTGCTTTATTTGCTTAATATTATCCAAATGGTATTAATCTTGTAAGAGTAAGTCCCAGCTGCTTTACTGGATGGAACTGATTATTAAATGACCAGCTTTTAACTGAGACTGCTTGAGATCCAGTGTTATCAACCAAGGAGGGGTACTGCTCTGCTCTCCAGAAATGTTAAGTCTCTTAACTGGAATTTAGGAAATCTACAGTCCAGTCATACTTGAATGGAATCAGATTGCCTATCTTTGTTTTAGATAAACAAGTAAGTACACTGGATACTTTTTGGAACACTCATTGGTTCTGCAGTTGATAAGAATAGTTTTCTGGTATTTGCTTCCTTAGTATTACTCCCTTATTTTGTTTTTTAAAACTAATATATTTCAGAGGTATCACTTATATGTTTTGCCCCAGTTTGCTCTGAATTTTGAGTTGTTTTCAACATTCTGGAGATCACCATGGCAACATTTAGAAATATATATGCTGCAGATTTGACGTTGTCCCTGGGAGACTTCTTGATTACCTATTGGCTAATGAAGGTAGGAAGCAGGAAAAGGGGGCAAAAGTTAAGCAAAGTCTGGCTTGTGTATTTGCATGTAAACGTGGAAGATCACACATGATAGGGTTGTTGCTGTTCTAGGAGGTAAATCAGAAACTAGTCTATATACATAATGGGTTTCTGAAAGCTCTGTCCTCACACTGGGAGTATGAATAATATAAGAACAATTTGCTTTTGAGTTTTGAGTAGATCCTATTAGTAAATTTCTTCCAAAGTATTTAATTTATGAAATACATTTTAAACAATAATATGATTAGGGGACTGGAGGCTAAAACATATAAGGAACAGTTGCTGGAATTGGGTATGTCTAGTTTAATGAAGAGAAGGGCGAGGGGGGACATGATAGCAGTGTTCCAATATCTCAGGGGCTGCCACAAAGAAGAGGGAGGCAAGCTATTCTCCAAAGCACCTGAAGGCAGGACAAGAAGCAATGGATGGAAACTTGTCAAGGAGAGACGCAATCTAGAACTAAGAAACTTCCTGACAGTTACAACAATTAACAAGTGGAACAACCTGCCTCCAGAAGTGGTGAATGCTCCAACACTGGAAGTTTTTAAGAAGAGACTGGATAGCCATTTGTCTGAAATGGTATAGGGTTTTCTGCCTGAGCAGGGGGTTGGACTAGATGACCTCCAAGGTCCCTTCCAACTTTATTATTATTATTATTATTATTATTATTATTATTATTATTATTATTATTATTATTATTACTATTATTATTATTCAAACTAAAAGTCAAAGTTGTACTCTGTCAAGTGCTGAAAATTTAAATTCAAATTTAAGCAAATTGGAGTTCATTTGTGCTTTCATAATATAAGGAACAAGTTATGAACTTACTAAGTATATTATTCCAGTTACTCCTGTGGTACTAAACACATGTATTTATACATACATCTTGCTGCTGTTTTCTCTTTTCCAAAAAGTCAAAAGTTGTACAAAGTATCAAAAGTTAACAACATAAAACAAGACTTTTGTGTCTTCATGAATTAGATTTTAGAGATTCCCTTAAGGGGATAACTTTTTTAATTGGATTGGTTTGATTTTATGATGTGAATTCTTTATATTTTGTCGCAAGAGGAAAAGGGGTTGGATTGTAGACTTTGTGGGATCTAGAAGCAATAATGAGGAATGAAAATAACAAAAATTAAGGGATGGAGAAGGCTGGCAAAATATCTTCCTGCAACTATAGTTTTGCATACTTTTATAGTATCACAGAAGTTTTGATTAAATCTAAAAGACATCTACGAACAATTTTGGAACAAGGAACCTTGAAATCTGTATTATGGTCTCATACCACCCCCTTCTAACACCGTTACTAACCATTTTTTTGTGTTCTACAATGTGCTAAGCTCCAACTGGAACCCTTTCAAACACTGATACTAATGCAAAAGCAAATATTAAGTTTTTTCCCCCACAAAAAAAGACCAAACAGCCTTTCCAGTGACTCATAGTTTTACCAGCCTACATGTCAGTCTATGAAAAGATTCAATATATTGCTTTCTAGAAAAGATAAGGATTGCCTGTGGTAACGTTACCAGAGCTATTTCATATCCCTTAAAATCTATCTCAAATTTCTGAATTTGCTATAAAGGGAAATATATGTGTATTTTTTTTAAAAAAAACACACCTAGAAGCTATTTTTGTTTACATTGGTTTCTTTCAGTATTATCTTGGAGATTTCAGAATAAGTCCCAATATGCAACTTCCTCAAAATACCACTGTGAGGATGAGCTACAGGTATTACCAAGTCAGAAAGAACTTTGTTTACTTAATCTTGCCTCTCATTGAGAATAGCCCTATAAAGAACCTGTTTCATTTTACAAAATACCCCTGTCCAGTCTATATACTCCTGTTTTCTCTCCTCCTCCAAGATAGTTTATTCTATCATCTTGGCAACAATGGTACAGAAACTTGGGAAGAATAACCAAGTAAGCAGTATTTTTAAGCACAATAAAAAGTAATAGGATATCCAACTGTGCAGAAAAAGGCAAAGAAGGTAAAAGAAATATCTCCTCAAATTGGCCTTATTCATAGAGCTTTTATGGTACCACAACCACACATTTAAAAATAATTGCTTCATAATTGTGATTCATTTCAGTAGATTCAGAAATGTCAGATTCAACATGGCAAAACCAATTTCCAAGCTTCTGTGTGAAAAGCAAAGCTTAGGTACTATTATTAAACAGTTAAAAGTGAGATTTCTTTCCAGAGAAGAAAAGAGTGGTTGGATAAATTCACAGATTAAAAGGAAGCAGTTGATGCTTAAGGCAGAAATTATGGACAAATTTTTGTTGGACAGAATTCCACAAGGTGTCTTTATTATGGTAAAGGAAGGGTAACTGTGGCTTACCATTTTTGTGAACAGATTATAATAGTGACATAATAATTTAATAGTGACATAAGGAAACACTAGGGAAGTGACACTTTTGGTATCAAAACTATTATCTGACCAGACTAATAGAATTTCCTCAAACCTGCTATTAAATATCTGAGACTGTGGAATTTGTGACAGCTTCATAATTTCCTGTTGTTTTGTTGTACTTGTTAACTATTTTTTGTTGTTGTTCTTCATCCAACTTTGCACACATGGAGAGAGTGCGCAGGAAAGCCATAGAGAAATATATTGAAAGGTGTATCCAAGTTTCTGTGTCCCTGTGTCATTAATTTGAAACAAATTCATTTGTTTTGTATTTGGTTAATCATTCCCCTGTTTATATAAATTCATTGAAACCTATGCAAATAAAAATTAACTTCTTGTTCAGTATACAGTATATGGGCAAGAGTGAAGTATTGGATTTTACTCTTGGTAAATAAGCTGTGCAGTTTGTTTCCTTTATTTTATTTTGACTTGCTATAAAGTTGTATGTAAATGCAGATTCAGCCTTAGGATTTTGTAGAATCATATTAATTTGCTGCCTTGTTACAGTGATATACACAACTGTGATTGCACAATGCACATTTCATTAATGAAAATGGTTACAAGCTAATTACCAATAAACTTTGCAGCAATTAAATAAGGAAATGGGTACACATCAATTGCTACAACTAGTAAAATGCAGAATATTAGGAGATTAAGGTTTTGATGTTTCAGCTTTTGCTACAGCTAGATAAAGAAAATAAAGTCTAAAAGGAAGGAAGGGGGCGGGTTCGGTTTTGCACAGTAGTGCAGCAGCTGAAGGATAGCAGAGCTCTGCACCCTACGGCCAATTTCTTCCTGTTAGGGGACTCTAAATGGGCCTGAAGTCGCCCCATAGAGGTGATAAAGAAGGAGAGAAGTCCCGCCGAATGTGGAGAGATGGCGGTTGATCCTATCAGTCCGGGAAAAGCTTTCCAGAATCCAGCAGGAGAAAGGCTAGCTTAACTTCAGAGTCTAGCCCAAGCTACAAGCAGCCAAAGAAAAAAAGCACTATCTTAAGCTGACTGAAACCAATGTGCTTGGAACTGGGTAAAACAGTGATTTTTTCTCTTCTACTTGATAATTGATTTCCTGTGGGGGAAAAGCCCAAGAAGCAAAAAGTCTCTGAAAGTGAGAAGGAGGGGGATCTTTGTCCTACCCTCCTACAGACGGAAGCAGTGAATTAAACCTTTAAGTGGGGACAGAAATATACTGAAATGAAATGAATACAAGATCTAAATATGCATAATTTTGAAATTGGTGGAATGTGTTAAGATTTCCCTTTTAACTTGTGAAAATAGAAGAAAACAATTGTTTATTTTGAAAACTGAAAAACAAACTAGTGCTGACATCTAGCGGTGGATGAAAATATAGTAGTTGCTTCAATACAAGCGCTGGCAAAGCCCAGGAAAAGATCACTTGTTTTTGGTGATCTTCAATGTCTTAATAACAGAGAACAACTGTGACAAAAAAAGGAAAAAAGAAAAGAAAACATCTTGGGCTACCTACAAAGCAAGAATTATAAACTTTAGAAGAAGAAGAAATGACCTTTCTGGATTACAAGTACTTATTCAAGTGTGACTTCAAAGCTGTCTGACTCAACCCAGGTGGAAAAAGATTTACAGGAAATAATGGACATGACCTGTCAACATGACTGCGTATAGTCAAGGCTATGGTCTTCCCAGTTGCAATGTATGGCAGTGAAAGTTGGACCATAAGAAAGGCTGAGCGCCAAAGAATTGAGGCCTTTGAACTATGGTGCTGGAGAAGACTCCTGCGAGTCCCTTGGACTGCAAGGCGATCAAACCGGTCAGTCCTAGAGGAGATCAATCCTGACTGCTCTTTAGAAGGCCAGATCCTGAAGCTAAAACTCAAATACTTTGGCCACCTAATGAGAAGGAAGGACTCACTGGAGAAGAGCCTAATGCTGGGAAAGATTGAGGGCAATAGAAGAAGGGGACGACAGAGAATGAGGTGGCTGGATGGAGTCACTGAAGCAGTAGGCGTGAGCTTAAATGGACTCCAGAAGATGGTAGAGGACAGGAAGGCCTGGAGGAATGTTGTCCATAGGGTCGCAATGGGTCGGACACGACTTCGCAGCTAACAACAACAATGGACATGGAAAAGATAACATACTCTAAGATCACAAAATAAGACTGAGGACAAGAAAAAAAAGATTTGACAAAATGGATTACAGAACTACCAGGAGAACTACAAGAACTTAAGAGACAAAAAAAGTGATAAGAGAAATTAAGAGAGAAAGAAAGGGAAAAAAATTCAATGAATCTGGAGGGGCAAAACTTTCCTATAAAAACATCTCAACTGATTTGCCTTTTGTACCTATAACAACATCTACAAGACTATGGAAAGATCTTTGATTCAGAGAAACATATTGATCAGGAAATATGTCTGGTAAAAAAAAGGCTAAAGTGAGAATCAAGAAATTAGATGATGGGATCTATCAGAGGGAATATTTGAAAATTAAACATATGTTTGAATATGGATAAAGAAATAAAAAGATTTTGAATATAAATGAATTTTAGTTTAAGAGGGATGAGCCCCACAAGTAATATAGTATTTTTTCTTTCATTTTTCCTTTGTGTTCTGTTTTTTGACATGAGAAATATAAACATGTTGGGATGGTTTATATAAAGAAAATGTTTTAGATACTTAAGTGAAATTGATCTTAAGAAAACTTCAAATGGATAAAAATGTTTTGATTAGATCTAAAAGATTAGATAATTGGATTTATTAAATGAACGCTTAAAGATTAAACATATGCTTGAATATGGTTAAAAAGAAGAGAAAAATTCTGGATATAAATGTACATTACTCTAAGAGGGACATGTATTTTAAATAGTATGCTATCTTCTTTCTTTTTTTCCTTTTTTTCTTTTTTTTAAGATATGAGAAATGTAAAAGTGTTGGGATGGCCTGTATGAGGAAAAATACTTAAATACTTAAGTCTAATGAAAATCTTAACCATTAAGAATGTTTTGAATATTGTGTGGAAAACAAATTTAAATAAGAATTTTAAACAGGATCTATGATAAGGCAATCAAATGATCAATTAGAAAAGAAGTCTTATATCAGTGTGGTTATTATTTACAGAAATATTAGAAAAATGTCTATATTTAATTGTTATTTATCTAAATAATAAGAATTGTATTAATGGAAGGTTGGCAAAAGAGAACATTTTTGGAGGAAGAGAACATCAAGCAAAGCTATCATGTGGACTATAAATTATAGAAACTAATTGTTATTGATTGTTTTTAAATATAAACCCAGACAACATGATGTTTACCAAATATTAAGATAATTATGTAAAAAATAATAATAATAAAACATATTTTAAAAAAGGAAAAAGAAAATAAAGTCTGCTGCTAGAACCAGAAATCCTTATAATTGTTTGCCTGGAAATATTTTTTTTCATTCCTGTCATCAACTGATATAAATTAAGGTAATTATCTTGCTGAGTTTTTCTCTTACATGATCATTGTGACACACTTCAGTGGGGTAAAATATATAATGTTAAGCTTACAGATAGTGAATTTGTTCATTTAAGGATGCTGCACATACAGCATCTGTTCATGGAAACATTGGATGAAGGTATAAAGATGGAAGTGTTAGCTATATAACTATCTGATAAACTCAGAAGATTCATTTTTCTCACTATGCACATGTATACATAACACAACCTAGACTGTTGTTTCTCTGTGTCATATAATATATGTGGCTATATGCATAATTCTGTATTTATTTATGTTTGTGATATTTATGTAGCGTATATCAGAGGTGGTGACTCTTTGAGAGCTGTATGCAACTAAATTTCATTTTAATGTATGCCGATTAGTGTACATTCAAAGTGACAATAAAGTTATTATTCTATTCTATATCTTTATTGAGGTCTTTAACCAGTATATAAATACAGTTCTAAATACATTACAAAATAACAAAAAGAAGCTAATTAACATTTAATTTAATTAACTTTTAACTTTTAAAAGAGTTAAGGAGAAAAGGAGAGGCAAATTTTAAAAGTGTCAAAGATGTTTTATTTGTCAATCTTTTCTGCCTCACTCTCATAACAAGGAGACAAAATTTGGCTTCATTACAGGTAACAATGGCCTTATGTTTTGCTAGAAGATAGTTGAAGTAGCAGTGGTCATCTGTCCCTGGGAAATCCTTTATAAGGGTGTCTATGGAGATTCCCAGTCATCCAGATATGGTTGTCCCAAAGGTGCTTTTTTCAGGAAGCAACTCGACTTTGTTGTTTTTCTTTTGAAGACGTTTCGCTTCTCATCCAAGAAGCTTCTTCAGCTCTGACTATATGGTGGGAAGTGGAAAGATTTATATTGCTTGCAGACAGATGGTCATTTGCATTCCTTGAGAGAATTGTTGAAACTATTTTGAAGGTTTACCTGTGTCCTCAGGGTCACCTGAGGAATGCAAATGTGTGTGGAGTCTTCTTGGCTGCAGGATGTTTTCTGCCCTTTGTCCCTTCACTGTTGACCTTCATCCTTATAATCTTTATAAGGGGCTAAATCAGCATATCACACAGGTTCAAATAGGCATGCTGGCTGAGGAATTCTAGGAGTTGAAGTGCACAAATCATAAAAGGGCCAAGTTTGAAGACCCCTGCTCTATATTATGGGAATAACTCTGTTTTTAAAATTGTTTTAAAAATTCTGCTTTTTCACAATATTGAGGCCAATTGTGGAAGACAGTTGCTATCATGCTTAAACAGCTTTTGGATATTGGTCAGATCAGATCAATTTTATTATGGTCTTTAGTCATCATATAAAACAGAAGAAAAAATAGGAGAAAAGAGAATCAAAATGGATAAACAAAGATAAGCATATATAGAAATTCATCTTAAATCTTACTGTGGATCCCCTATCAGTATAAGTAGAAAACCAAACTTTGCACTATTGAATATTGGTATGGAAGATTTATGGACACCACTGAAAATGCTGATTATTAACTAAAACTGCTGTGCAACTTTGATCCCAGATTATCTACGGTTCATCCATTAGTTCTTATCCTACTCCTCCAACAGTAGAAAACAATTGTGTTCTTTTCTCATAAAATGTTCTGACAACTTTTTATATATCTACATATCCCTTTCTCCAGCCTATGCATAAGTGATTCTACTATCATCTTCATTGGCCTACTTACTAAGAATGTTACTTTATTGGATAAGACTTTGTCCCCAGAATATTATGGAACATAATTGGGTATGAAGATAAAAGAAAAAAAGGAAGTCAGGGAGACGGGGGGACTATTTTTTAGTGTATATGGTTTAAATAAATATTATTTTTATGTAGTGTACTCTACATTATAAATATATAAACTGTCTGGATTCAAGAAACATATATCACACAGTAAAAGAATTGTGCTTGAACAAAAGATAATCAATAAAGGGCTGTTTCTTATCAGACTAGGAAATTCACCATGTGTCATATGTCCAATGCAGCCATTGATTTATTCTGCATAGATAATATTCATCTTGACATTCTTTTCTTAAAGCAATTTTATTTGCTATTTTTTACTGAATTCACGTTTATGAGTATTGTATAGGATTCTAGATTATCCTCTGTTAAAATGTATGTTGCAAAAAAAACACCTTAGTGTTGCTTAGTTCCTTAGATAAATTCAGTAATGTTAGTGTTAGGATTTTGTGGTAATCAATTTGGATGAAAAGTTGCCCATGAAGATGTAACCTTTCAAAAAAACTACTGTATTTTTCAAGAGTTTTGGTGGACACAGTCCAGGCTGCACATCCATTTCCATGAGGGAAAACGACCCTAAGATCATAAAAACATATTTTATGTATGGATCTACTAGTTACCAGATTTTATGAGATTTTCTGCAGCCAAATAGAAGTAGTTAAGAACAGAACCAACAAGCTCTATTCTAATTCTAACAACATTAGAGAACTAAGGAAAAAAAATAACATATTTTATCTTACTTGAACCATTCTGTAAGCATTCCATTTATTTTCACACGTTACCTCATTAAGCAATCAACTTCCAACTCAATTTCCAGGAATACCATTGCATAATTCAAGCTTGTTACACTTTCTCTAAACAAGCAAACAAACACCATTTTTCACATTCATACATTTTTCAGTGATGTACTTAAGAGCAAAAATCTTTCCACAGTTTCCTTGTGGTCACATTCTTTGTCCTTTCAGTTAGAATTCTGCAAAATATCTTCCAAGGTATATTTAAGAAACTAATGCCCTGTAAATTTTGCTTTCATTCTTACTACCTTTCCCCTTGAATATAGAACACTAATGACACATTTCCAATTTTTAGACAAGGACGCAATCTGCACATACACACACAAACACACACACACACAAACTAAACAGGTTGTAGAAGCTAACCACAGCGATATTCTTCCAGCTGGAGCATTAATACCTATGGGCTTATCGTTTTTCACGTTTGTTTTATGTTGACATACGCAACATGATGTTTTTAAGCTTATGCTTCATCCTTTCTTAACAGTCTACTCTTTAAAAAATTTTCTCAGAGATCCAGATGGTGCCCTACTTACCTGTATTTTGGAAAGCAGTAAAAGGAAGCTTTTTGGAGAGATTTAATTATGATTTTAAAACATTTTAGGAAGATGAAAGTATACATTAAGTTACTGGTTTGGTTATATCTATGTCACATGCACATTCCGAAGGAATAGTAAGAACAGTATTTGTCAGTTTGGGCCATCATACCAAAAAGAAATAATTGAAAAGCAGCTATTTTAAATTTTGATAAAACACTTGTTTTACCTTGCATGCCCCTTTACTAACTATATTTATACCTTAGTGTGCTTACAGTAAAAACTGTGCTTTTTGTCCCTGGAGACACAAACTGTTCCTTTTGTTCTGGTAGCTTTTCCACTGTCAAGTAATTATATTACAAAACGCAGGTAACCTTATTTTTGGCCTCAGTGGTAATATATTAATCAAAAGACTAACTATATTTAATATTAACCCACAGACTATCTATTTCAAAATATTGTGTAACAAAGCTTTGAAATCCATTCTCAAAACTACATGTGTTTGTAAAGTGAGCCAGGTGAACGTCTGACCATTATTCTATCTTAATCAACATGAAATTATTGCAGGATTTTAAAAAGCTATGCAAGCAATGTGAAGATGGTTTCCTGTGATCCTTATGTGTAACAGGAAGTTCTGGAAAAACCTAATATCCTTGCCTTTCATATTTGAAATGGGAAACATTCAAGTCAACTAAACCTGAATACTGGTTTTTTGTTGTTGTTGTTTTTTGTTTGTTTTTTTAGTCTGTGAACTGGCAATACTCCTATTCTTGTTCTGTATTATCCAGCTCTCTGACTTGCAATAATGTACTTGTTTGTGCATTTTCTCCACCAGTGAAGGTAAAGCCAGAAGAGATACAAAGAGTTGGATTCAGTCAGGCTGGAAAGGGAACGATATTTTTATCTAACATACACTGAATTTTTAAAAGAGCCTGTGCTGTTTTCTTAGCCATATATAAGCAGGAAGTAGAGGAAATCTGTAACTTTCTCATCTGGGACATTGCACTGACACAAAATTTCTATGCTACTTCGTTATTAGCTATTAGGAACAGTGTAACTAAAAGCAAAAGAATATAGTGTCAAAGTTTACTTTTAGGATGCAGCATTATGCCACAGATGTAGAGGGTGGGTTTTTTTTAATGTGGAAAAGGTTTTTTATGTGGAAAAGCCAAGTGTTTGGCTTCTGTTGAAATATATAAACTTAACCCCCCCATTAAGGCTTTATTACTTTTCAGTTGTTATATGGAGTAAATTATCAAGGATAACAGTTCTTTACTGTTTTCTCTTTAAATCATTATTTATGCATTTGCTTCTTTATTATATAGATTTATGGCAAGGAATAGTCTTTGCACAGCTTGCCCTAGGTTGGGAATCTAGCATCTATGTTGCTTTCACAGATTTCCAAGCCTGGATCTTTCTCCTTAGCCCCATTGGTTAGAGGGGATGGGATTATACAGTACTATCTGCAGGGCACTTGGGTTGGCACAGCACTCATGGAATATTTACTTTGACTTACTGGAGAAGAGCTGTTTAAAATACACACATTTTGTGTTGTATTTGACTTCTTCTATAATTGTATAAAAGGGACGCGGTGGCTCAGTGAGTTAGGAGGCTGAGCTTGTCGATCAGAAGGTCGGTAGTTTGGCGGGTCGAATCCCGAGTGCCGTGTAACAGTGAGCGCCTGTTACTTGTCCCAGCTTCTGCCAACCTAGCAGTTCGAAAGCACATAAAAATGCAAGTAGAAAAATAGGGACCACTACGGTGGGAAGGTAACAGCATTCCGTGTGCCTTTGGCGTCTAGTCATGCCGGCCACATGACCACGGAGATGTCCTTGGACAAGCGCTGGCTCTTTGGCTTTGAAACGGTGATGAGCACCGGCCCCTAGAGTTGGAAACGACTAGCACGATTTTGCAGGGGAACCTTTACCTTTACGTTTATAATTCTATAAACAATCTAAATTAATTGATTGACATCAAGTCAATGTCAGTTCTTAATGGCTACATAGATAGATTTTTCTCAGCACGATCAGGTCCCAGTCTAAACCTTTAAGTCTTACACCAGGGCTTTTCAACCAGTGGTACAGGTACCACCTGTGGTACATTGGCACCTGGCAGGTGGTACACGACCATCCTAGAAAAGTGGTAGCAGGGGAGGGGAATGAGCTGAACCGGTGGGAGCACCGCACAAGCCTGAGTGAGAGACGGCTGGAGCTGCAGGGCTGTCAGGGCTCAGCGGAAGCGCCAGGATCAGTGCCAGGCTCCAGCTGGAATGTTGCAGGGTCTTGTGATTTACATTCAGATGCTTGGCAACTGATTCATATTTATGATGGTCACAGTGTCCCAGGGTCATGTGAAGTGACCAAAACCTGATGCAACCACCCAGCAGATGGGGGGAATAAAAACCAAACACACCTCCACCCCACCCCCACTGCCAATCCTCAACAGAAATGCTCACAACAATGAAAACCTCAACAGGAGGAAGAGCACCACCGGGCAGGCAGGCAGGTGTTTGCTTGGCTGTGGCTTGGGGGGCACTTTTTTCAGTGCCATTGTAACTTCAAACAGTCACTAAGCAAACTGTACTTCATCACTTTTTTCCTTTTGGGGGGGGGGTCATCAAGTTTTTGACACCTTGCTAGGTGACTGGTGGTACTCAGATGTTGCCATATCCTAAAAGTGGTACAGTGGGGGAAAAGGTTGAAAAGCCCTGTCTTACACCACTGCACTGATTTCTACTAGGTGAGTCCATCCACTTTGATGCCAGTTGTCTTCTTCACTTACTTTCCACCTTTCTCAGCTTTATAGACTTACCCAGAGAGCTAGTTCTTCAATAATATGTGCGAAGTATGATAATTTAAGTCTAGTCATTTGTGCCTCAACTGAGAAATCTGAGTTGATTTGTTCAGTGATCCATTTGACTGGTTTTTGGCTAATAATCTAGATAGTAATCTTATATTGAATACCTACACTTGAACGACAGTGTAGAATTGCCCTTTCCAGTTCTGAGGTTCTAAAGTTGTGTTTGTGTGTGCGTGTAGTGTGCATGTGAATGTATGTATGTATGTATGTCATATCAGTTATGTTGCTTATTCAGTGAGTTCAATGTAAACCTGAACTGGAGAAGTCCAGTTATCACATTGTTCTATTATTTTTATTGGCTTGATAAAATAACATGTAACCCTGAGTTCTTTTTCCTGTGCAGACAGGGCAAATAAAAAGGGAAAAGATAGTTGCTGTCACATTTTGAAGGCCTAGTAATGTTTTTAAAATACTCTATGATAATGTCATAAAATAGAGAGTGGGCTGATATTTCCTGTATTTTATTGGATTGCCTCATTGTGTTATCACTGAAACAAACCCCTAACTCAAATACAGATAGTGTCAATTATTTGACATGGAGTTACAAGAGCTATTTGGTAGTAAATATTTCAGGAATACAGAAAATTGATTGACTGATAATGTGCCGTCAGACTTATGTGAGTGTTGTGATTCAGAGTCAGCCTGTGGGTTCGGCAGTTAGGTCGGACGACTCAGAGGAGGAGGGGGGTGTTGAAGAGCTTGCTGAGGGGGTTGAAGATCTTGCTGATGAGAGGCCTCAGCCAGGCCCCTCCCACCTGGTCACGACGGAGACCCAGCTGTGTGAGCCTGACAGCGTGGATGAAGATGACCCACAGCTGGCCCTGTTCAAGGACGCCCGACGCAGGAGGCAGTCAATCAGGAGTAAACAGAGGAAGGCAATGGGGCACCTCGGAAGGAGGCAGAGAGAAGCCACGCCCTGAACTGTATAAAAGGGGAATGCGTGGGAGGGCTGGTTTGCTGAAGGCAACCGCTTGATTAGTTCCTGTTTCATAGCTCCTGTTTCATGGTTGGTGTCTTGTTTTGCTGTTTTATGTTAATAAATTTGGCAGGCTTAATTCCAGCCTCTTGCCGTTTGTAAAGGGGTTGTCCCTGCCTTTTCTGCAGGGCCGGTAGCAGGCTGGTACAGAACAGTGAGCTCTTAGTTATCACATAGACAGACTGAGGCATATATTTGGCAGAGAATGTTTCTACAGTTAATGAAACATGCCTCTCTATTTTCTTTTTTTCTACCACCATATACTTAAAATTAAATTTTAAAAAATTCTATAAAAGATCACGGTAACACTTGTTTTGCCTTTTGTTTTAGCATCCAGTTCTAAAGTGCAAGTTTGTTCATGCAAGCAGAAATATATTTTCTACACAGGTTGGGAGTTATGCAATTCAACTAAAAATATCCAGTCTCAGAGGAAGGCACATCACTTCTAGCTTAGTGTTAGTAGCTCTTTTTTTTTACTTGAGTTGAGTTGACAACAGCAGTCTGTCTTGTATCAAGGTATTTGCTGCAATGATAAAGTGTTCACTGAAATGTAAATCCATCTGTCAAATAGACAAAAACCTAGATTCCAACTTTTTCAGGCTATATTTCCCATCTAGAGAAACATTCCAGTTTTTATTAAAAATCTTTCACCATTGTTCATCTGTATGATGTCAGTAGTACTATTTGACAAAAAATGAACTGCCAGTTGAATTCTGTTCATTGACCACAATAAATCTTTGTGTTTATGTTTGAACAGCTAATTAGTAATTTAGAATTATGAGTTGTATTCCAAGAGGAAGTCATATTAATGATGTAAGGATTGGAGACAAAGCAATTTTTGTTAACTTAACCTGTCAATGTAATCTGATGGATTTTTGACACATTTCATATTGAACATAATTCATGTTTTATAATTATCTAATCACAGAAATGTGGAGTCATAGGTGCAAAACTCAATAGGTGCAAAACTCAAGAACTATAATGGTTCACATAGCACTTACATCCTATCCAAGGCAAATAGTAGCAGAATGTTAGGCAAAAAATAAAAATCCAATTTTGTTTATTAATAATAGGAAACTAAATTTGGTTTAACCTTCATGGCACTATATTATTTGCATGTTATAGAAACTCATGGTTAATGTAATTACTATATAATTTCAGTATTGGAAATGCAATAAGCCATGTATAGAAATGCATCCTCATTCACTTACCTCAACTCAATATGAGTGAGAATGCAGAACAGAATACAGAATAGACTATTTTATGTTTTACAAAATATCTAAAAAAAATCTTTTTCAAAAAAATCCTAGAATAAACCACCAATCTCCAAAGGATTCAGCCAAATCATTTTGGATCAGATGTGATTCAGCAAAAATAAAATCCAGTTTTTTACTAGATTTCAGCCAAACCCAAATTTGAAATGTCTTGGAAGAATCCTAAAGTGATTTTATGGGTAATTTGGGCAAGTTATTCATACCAACTCCTCCCTCCTGTTATCTAAGACTTGCTTGCTTTCTTAATATCTTACCTCCCTTCCTCCTCCTGTAATATGGACCTTCACTTTTTCCTGATGTACTCCCCCCACTATATCTGCTTGAAAAGCCACATACTGGTCCATACCTAGAATAAAACAGCTTTTTTTTCCTACTTATAGATCAAAACATCCCAAAAATATGTTGTAGATTAAACATGGTTAATTTGAAGCCAGATATTCTATATAAATGGAATGCTTTATACACAAACATTTTGTACATTTCCACTGAAAAAGCCTGTCCTAAGCTTACTGTTTTGTTGTAAGTATGGTGCCATGTAGTTGAAGCATGAATGGAGCCATATGTGTTTTCATTTTTCTTTTCTGTGTTTTGCAAATGCAATCTATCAGCTAGGTTTCCATTTCTTCATATTGTTCCAGCTATATTTTATTATTCACAGTGGTGGCAGTAAAGCTGAATGGCCTTTTTCCAATCATAGAGTTATAGCAGAGCCTCTAACCATGATTATTATCAGACAATCTTGTGCCTTTTAATACTTTACTGGGAACAGATCAATTTGGATGATATTTAAAAACTCAAATGTTCTTCCAGTAGCAAAAAAAAATCCCCAAAACATGCCTGATCTTTATGCAAACTCATCTTTGATGATACATAATGTTTGTAATTATAGGTTTCTTCAGGAGTTCTGTGTATTTTTTACATTGTCAGAATTTAGTCTAGCTCAAATGAAAACACTGCATAGTGATAATTTGAAATAATTGAGGTGAGCTATGGGATTATTTTTTATGCAATATGCACAAATTATTCAGCTTTATAGCAGCAACAGCAGTGCATACAAAATACCAATAAACTTTAATCACACTTATGAGTTTATATGTATGTTGATTTCATTCTTATGTATTTCAGAAGTTGCATGTTGCATTATAATAACCCTTCTGGATTTGATGGTGTTTCGAACTACAAACTGTTCTCTTCAAAATAGTACCAAAGCTAAAACTATAAAAAGGGTGAAAATAAATATATATATTTTCTTACCCTGAAGATCATAGCAGCAGCATTCAAGTAACCCAGAATATTGGAGCTGGTGATAAAAGCTGCTTACCAGAACTCTTTTGAAGATTTCTTTGCTAATTGGGCATGCAGTATAGAAGTATTCAAATCAAGATAGATCTTCAACTAAAAGAAAATGTAGTGTGTGCTATCAACAACATGCCTAGTTTTATTAGCTTTGATGGATAAAATTATGATATGTAGACTATTGCATGAAAATCTTTTTAATAGTTCTAAGTTGTCATAGAAGTAGTTAATATCCCACCCTGCAGTTGCCTAGCAACCCCAGAGGTTTTTATCCCCTCTGCTCCAGTTAAAAAAAATGCTAGTGAGGAAGAGAAGCAAGCAGATGGCACACCATTTGCCTTATGAATCATCTATTCCTTCTCAAGAGCTTGCGTTTGTACAAGACAAATAATAGACCCAAATGAATTCTGTACAGTGTATTCACATTATATTACATACCTACATATCCATCATGTTATTCCCTTTGAGAGTAAGCAGGGCTATGCAAAGTGCCAAAGGGGAATAGGAAATTGTCAATCAAAGAACTGAAGGTGTGAAATAAGAAAAAGTAAAGGACATCTTGTTTATACCAAGAGCATTCATTATAACTTGCCAAACCTCTCTATTGTTGCAAATTATTCTTGCTTCTTAGATGAGGGAATAAAAGGGGAACTCATCAGATTTGCAGATAACACTAAACTGGAAGGAATAGCCAACACTCCAGAACAGGCATCCCCAACCCCTGGTCCATGGACCAGTACTAGGCCGCAGCATGCCAGCAACCAGGCCACACAAACAAGCAAAGCCCCATCTGTGGGATGCAGGCAGCACACAAAAACATGCACACTCTGGTTCATGGAAAAACCTTTCTCCACGGAACCGGTCCCTGGTGCCCAAAAGGTTGGGGACCACTGCTCCAGAACATGGGCTCAAGATCCAGATGGATCCCAGCAGACTATCTAACAAATTGAAATTCAAGTGGACAATCACTTATATATGAGCCAGCAGTATGCAGCAGCAGCCAAAAAAGCCAATGCAATCCTAGGTTGCATTAATGGAGGGATAGAATCAAGATCACATGAAGTATTAGAACACTTTATAGAGCCTTAGTAAGACCACACTTAAAATACTGCATCCAGTTTTGGTCATAGAATACTTTTTCCTTGCCTTCAACTTCTTTCTTTACTAGCACAATTGTCTGTCTGTCTGTCTGTCCATCCATTTCCATCCTCTTTCTTTTCCTCCCCCTTTCCATTCATTCTGCTTGGAAGATTGCTCTTGCATACTTCCTCATACAAGACATACAATTTTTTTTTTGTTCCTGTAACCACTACTCTTATTTCTTTCTCTTCCTTGCTTTTTTCCATATCAGTTTTTTTTCAATTCCACTCTTCATATTACTAAAAACTGACATTAAGAAGTTTTCATTACCATTGAATTCTTCACTAATTCTCTTTCATCATAAAGAACCCAATAATGCCTTTAGATACATTCCTTTGCATGAATTTATATGAACTCTGATATTTATGCCTTGTACTCTAAACAAGCAGACTATTTTTGGAACAGGTACTCACCAACCATAATCCTTGACTCTCCAAATAGCCCGATTTATTTTGTATATTCTCCCATCATATCCTACACACTATTCATGACACCTAATGGAATAATTTTCCCTTGCTTCACATTCATTAAGAATGTTGTACTGTGTTTCCCCAAATCATACTTTGTTCTTATCATTATTCATTGGATTGTTGTAGGTATGAATTCTACTTTCATTTGCATCTAGAACAGACATGTCAAACTTGTGACGTCACACAATGTATCAGAGCTTTGTCGCCATTGCCGGCAATGGGGTGGGCGTGGTTTCCCGGTGACACGTCCAGTCCATGAGCCGGCAGTTTGACACCCCTGATCTAGAACAATCTTTATGATATCAATTCAGACTTGAATAAATACATCAATTTACCTCTTTCATTTATAATTAATCATAATGTTTTCCTGTGCCTTTATTTATCAACTCCATCTCCCTCATAGAGAAAAGTTTTGGTTGTCATCTGAATTAATCATAGCCATGCCAAATCAGTATCTCCTGCTCACAATACGGCAATACTGAATAATTTAGACACATGTAGACCAGTATAGGTGGTCCTCAAACTTGCAACCATTTGATTAGGGACCATTTGAAGTTACAACAGCACTGAAAAAAATGACTTATGACTATTTTTCACACTTACAACCACCGTATCATTGTTATGGTCACATGATCAAAATTCAAATGCTTGGCAATTAGCATGTATTTATGATGGTTTCAGTGTCCCAGGATCGTGTGATCACTTTTGTAACCTTCTGACAAATAAAGTCATTGGAGAAACCATATTCACTTCTTCACAACCGTATTACTAACTTAATAAATGCAGTGATTGATTTAACAACTGTAACAAGAAATGTAAAATGGGACAAAACTTATTTAACAACTGTCTTGTATAGCAATGGAAATTTTGGGCTCAATTGTTGTCATAGGCTGAGGACTACCTGTATGCCACAACATAACAAAACCCATTTTTGCCACAGGATGCTGACACTATGCTAGGCAAGCTAGACTCTCAATTTTAGAGACTTTCTTGTAAGCCAGCATCTCAACATCATCAACTTGGAGACATATACACTATTCTAGATAGGCACACACTCAGGATACAGCATATAATGTGATTTTACATTTTGTTATGCTATTTTATAACTAGAAGAATATCACTTTATTCATTTTGCTATTGATAAAATAATAAACTAAATCAATCTGACATTCATCTTTCCTCTGTAATTTCATTGGAGTAGAAGAACAAATAAAAAAAAATGAAATTACAGCCGAATGTCTCTTTTCTGACCCATGATAAAATATTGACAGAAATATTTTACACTTGAAACTATAAATCTACAGATCTAAATAAAAATATGCATGAGCTCTAGGCCAGTGTAGATAGAAGTCTGATTTAGAAGTTCATGTGTTTTTGTACATTTTGACAGATGACATCAATGTTTGATGTCTTCAAGAATTTTAATTCAGATTTACATTTAAGCTATCATATTTTTTCTTCTGTTTATGATGTATAACCTAAATGCGAGACTGGATATCGCTTAACCTGATGTGCAGATGTGTAGAGCTTTGTATTGTATATGATTATGTGTAAACAAATCTGGAGACAAAATTGCAGGTAGTCCTCAACTTACAACAGTTTATTTAGCGACCATTCGAAGTTACAACGGCACTGAAAAAAGTGACTTATGACCATTTTTCACACTTATGACCATTGCAGCATCCCCACGGTCATGCGATTTACATTCAGATGCTTGACAATTGACTCACATTTATGACGGTTGCAGTGTCCCAGAGCCATGTGATCTCCTTTTGCGACCTTCTGAGAAGCAAAGTCAATGGGGAAACCAGATTCACTTAGCAGCTGTGTTACTAATTTAACAACTGCCACGATTCACTTAACAAATGTGGCAAGAAAAGTCGTAAAATGGGCAAACTCCCTTATAGCAAATTTTTCACTTAGCAACATAAATTTTGGGCTCAATTGCGGTCGTAAGTTAAGGACTACCTACAGTGGAGAGATGGCTAATTTATTTTCCCCAGAAGTTGGTGTGCTTCAGTTCCCAGTATCCTTGTGATGCCGCTATGCTGAATAGAGATGATGGGAATTGGAATTCAACAAAAACTGAGACTCGTGTGGTGTTTATCTCTGGACTAAACTGTTGAAATATCAACTTGTTCTAAATCCTTTTTCGTGTTGTGCAAGAGAATGATACATAGACAGGATTTGTAGTAGTAATAACTTTAATTTCCAGTGTTTCTTCTGCAGTTGTGTGTTGCTTTTCTCTGTATGGAGGGAATGGCTGCTTTGAGGGGGTGGATTTTCATTTAAAGATAGAGGGAGCTTTGCAAAGTTATTGCTAAGAAGTCTCCTGAGGGTTAGTCTGGCCCTTTAGCTGAATTAGGATCCTACTTTTCTAAATAATAATGTATTAACCAGCAATATTCTGTTTCAATTCAGAATATGCTGTATTTAATGAAAACGGCAAAGATCAGGACATCATTAGGGAAGGTGAGAGCCTCGGAACAAAAACAACTGAATTCATGCGAACTAATTTATACAGCAAGTATGAAAAATTTTCTGTTTTCATTTCCAACAGTAAAAAGTTAAAATGTTTTGGGAGGGTCTAGAAATTTTCAAACCTCCTGCCTGCGATTCTTGAGAAACTTTTATGTTTCTCATTCTTGCGGTGATTGTTTCTACTTATGCTTTTTATAAAAGAGATCATATTTCTGCTATGAACATAGGCAGTATATCCCTTAAGCATAAGTAAGCTTCAGTAACATGCATACTTTTGCAATGCAAGTAAATATAAATTTGATACTTTCAGCTTCATTGTTTATATTAAGATCCCTTGGGCAAAAGGAACATATTGAATGGTTACAATGAGGTTACAATGCTGCTGGACATATTTGTTGCCTCCGAGCAAATTTCCCAAAAGGTAGAATTCTCTCTCTTAGGAGACTGTCCAGGAAAATAATCTTAAATCAGCAAGAATGCATATTTAGATATAAACATATTTACACGCCACTCCCTTGCCCAAATAAAAATATGTCCTTATGACAGAATCTTGTTGGACATCTCTCCAAAACCAACAATTTAATGGCCACACTAGATACCCATACAAAATTGATTATACTGTATAATGGCTGCACTGACATGCCATTAAATCGATGGGCAGGCTTGGTGTTACTAGCTGATGATTGCTAGTTGTGATTAATTTTTTTCTTTTCAACAACTTTCTCTTGATCTTTTTAGGAATAGAGATGTGATTTTCAACTCAGTACATCAACCTTATTAAATTTGATGTACTTATTTTGATTTTTCAGAGTTATATTTGACTTGGGCAGATATTTTATTTTGGTGATCATTTGCTAAGAAAAGCAAAAGAAGCTGCTTTTTGCATTTTAATGAATGTATTTATTTTATTTATTAAATTTATAATGCAACATATATCTGCTAAAGGTAAAGGTAAAGGCTCTCCCGCACATGTATGCTAGTTGTTTCTGACTCTAGGGGCCGGTGCTTATCTCCGTTTCAAAGCCGAAGAGCCAGCGTTTGTCCGAGGACGTCTCCGTGGTCATGTGGCTGGCATGACTAGACGCCAGAGGTGCATGGAACGCTGTTACCTTCCCACCATACTGGTCCCTATTTTTCTACTTGCATTTTTACATGCTTTAGAACTGATAGGTTGGCAGAAGCTGGGATGAGTAACAGGCGCTCACTCTGTTACGTAGCACTCGGGATTCGACCCGCCAAACTGCCAACCTTCAGATCGACAAGCTCAGCGTCCTAACCCACTGAGCCACTGCGTCCCTATATCTGCTACACCATCTAAAAATTACTTCCAAGGCCTTAAGTCATATATGTGATTCTTTTTCTTTTATGTATTTGTGTATTATTGCATAGACAAGTACACCCTGATAATATTGCGTGTGTTTGATGCTCACAATAAGATTTTGATTCTTGGTGATACTAAATATGTATGTATATGTATAAGTGTATACACACATACATATATACACAGATATACTTACATACATATATACCTACACATACATATACGCAATTGCCTGTAGTAGAATCTGGTTGCTTGGTCATTGATCAGATTGTATATTGCCTGCCCTGTTCTGGTGGGGATGGCATGCTGAGCAGATTTCCTTCTTTTAGTTCTCTTCTGCCAAACTGAGATAATGACACACCTGGGGGAGAAGAGCGGTGGTTATATTTTCTTCTTAGTCTGCTAAAGCATAGAAGGGAAAACCCTTTAAGGAAACAGGGGAAACAATGGGAGCTTTGCAGTGGAAAGCTATGCATGAGAAGGCCAGTAAATGAAACAAGGGAAATACAGGCAGACAAAACAGAAAATAAAAAGCTTAATGAACAACAAGCCAGAAAAAATACGAGATATGTATAAAACAAACAAACAAACCTGTTGCAGTATTATGTATGTAAGCTACAATCATTTCATATTTGTAAACCTGAAAATATATTCTTTCCTTGTATGGATAAATATATTTACATATATGCAAGGCTCTGTGTAGATTCCAAATAAAGAAAACACTTTTATTTTATTTTTTTAAAGTATTTTATTAGTTTTCTGTCATTACAATTCATTTGTGCTTAATGAACAACATGCTGTCTGGGTTGATTTTTGCTTAGTCATAAAAAGTTGAGTTCTTATTCTCTATCTCGTTTTTCCAACCATTGATAAAATAAGTTCCATGTTTGAAAGTATTCTGTATCTTCTTTTTCTTTAATTCTCAATGTAAATCTATCCATTTCCGCACAGTCCAGTATTTTCTTAATTATTGCTTTCTCCAATGGAGTTATCTTATTTTTCCAGTGCTGTGCAAATATAATCATCACTGTTGTTAATATATGTAGTGTTAAATATACATTTTGTTTATCAAATTTTTCTGGAATTATGCCTGATAAAATATTTCCAGGTTTAAAATTTACATCCGTAACATCTTTTCTAACAAAATATGTATTTTTGTCCAAATTTCTTTTGCTTTAACACATGTTCACCACAAGTGATTATATTGATTATATTTCCAACATTTACTAGACACATTTTTAAACATTTTTGCTAATCTAACAGGTGGGAAATGCCATCTGTATCATTAATAGCCATCCTGGGATTTTCGTATAAATTTTTGGTTTTATCTTTTCCCATACAGATAATAATACGTTTCTTATGTAATGGTTTTGAAAGTATCCATGGGTTTTATTCTTTTCATCCCATAAAAATGTGTGCCACCCAAGTTGTAAGTCATGTCCTTCTAAATATAACAACCTTTTGTTTCTGAGGGTTATCCATTCTTTTAGCCATGCTAGAGCATGTGCTTGGTAGTATAGGACCCAATCTGGTAGTCCAAATCCTCCATTTTCTTTGGCTTGTTGTAGCATTTTCAGTTTACTTCTGGTTTTCCTTTCTTGCCAAATAAATTTCAAGATCTGTCTATTCAAATCATCAAAAAACTGTTGGAATAAAAAAAGTTTTGGTAAAATATTCATTTTCACAGTAGCTATTCTTCCTAGCACTGATAATTGTAGGTTTTTCCATTTTTCCAAGTCTATTTTTATTTGACTTAGTAATTTTATGTAATTATCTTCTTTTATCATTGCACATCTTGCTGTTAAGTATATTCCCAAGTATTTAACTTTCTTAACTATTTGTAAGTCTATTTTTTCTGACAGTTGTGTTTTTTTGCTTATCTGTAAGGTTTTTAACTATAACTTTGGTGTTATTTTTGTCTGTTTATTTTCAGTCCTGCTATTTCTCCAAATTTCAATAATTTGGACGTTGTCTCCAACGGTTCTTCTAGAATAAATACCAAGTGATCTACAAATGCTTGTAGTTTATAGCTTTCATCTTTTATCTGCATTCTTTTAATTTCCGGATCTTGTCTGATATTCCTGTTGAGATCTTCCAACGTTAGTATGAATAGCAGTGGGGATAGTGGACATCCTTGTCTTGTGCATTTCTTTATATTAAAGTTGTCCGCCTAGTCCCCATTGACAATTACTTTTGCTGTTTGTTTATCATATATTGTCTTAATAGTTTTATGAACTTTTCTCCAAAGCCCATACAGTTTCATTGTTGTATCATAAATTGCCAACTTACGTTATCAAACGCTTTTTGAGCATCTAGGAAAATTAGAGCCATTTGTTTTCCTGGATGCATTTCATAGTATTTCAGTGCATCTAAAATAATCCTCAAGTTATTTTTTTATTTGTCTTTTTGATAAAAATCCATTTTGATCTGGATGGATAAGTTCAGTCAAGAATCTTTTCAATCTCTCTGCTTTACTGAAGTGAAGATTTTATAATCCACATTTAATAATGATATTGGTCTATAATTTTTATCTGTGTTAAATCTGAATCTTCTTTTGGTATTTGCTTCTGTCTGTGAGTTAGGTAATTTAGCCTCTAATAATACCTCATTGCACACTTGGTAGGCTTACTATATCTTGTAAATATTTGTAGACCTCTGCAGGTAGCCCGTCCGGTCCTGTTTTGTTTTTTATTTTTTCATTTTTCTGTTTTTTTTAGCTTCTGTCACTTCCATCATTGTAATTTTTTCATTTAGTATATTTTTCAGGTTCTCTGGAATTTTTGATATATTAGCATTTTCCAGATATTGTATTATTTTTTCCCAAGAAATTTCTTCTTTATCATATAATTTTTCATAAAATTCTTTAACTATTTTTTTATTACATCAGTTTGAAATTGTAAACTGCCCTTCTCATCTGGCAATTTATTTATCAATTTTGTTCTCTCTTTCTTTTTTTCAGTTTATAGGCCAACCATCTTCCCGGCTTATTTGCATTTTCAAAAAGGTTTTGTTTTGCCCTTTTAATTTGTTGAGCCAATTCCTCTGACTCTTATTAAGTTTAGTTTGCGTTTTATTGTCTCCATTTGTCTTTTCACAGTTTTCTTTTTTTTTTTATTGAAAAGTTTTAACATACAATTTTTCCCTTAAAAAATCCCCCCTCCCCCCCTTCTCCCTCCCCCCCTTCCTCTCCCCCCTCCCCCCCTCCCCCCCCAACTTCCCAGAGCTAAATACAAGGTATATATAAAAAAAACAATCATAAACAACCATATACTAACAACCATAAACTCTAAAATCTATCACTCTCTAGCTTATATAGGATAAAACAAACCTTAGTACTATTAAATATATTTAAATATATATAAAAAAAACTAATATAAAAAAAACAAAGAAAGAAGACTTATTCAAATATAAAACTTCTTAACCCTATACTTATTCTGAATAAACTCAAACCATTTTCTCCCTTCCATAATATAGCGTTCCTGCGAGTAATCTTTCAAATAGGCCGAAATCTTCACCATTTCGACCAGGTCGGAAACCTTTAAAATCCACTCTTCTATGGTGGGCAGTTCCTCTTTCCGGTACTATCCTATCAAAAGTCTTGCTGCCGTAGTTAAATTCAACATCAACTTAGTATATTCCATCAGACTTTTATCCAAAAAGCCTTAACCTTTTTACAAGTCTACCATATATGAAAATATGAAAATATATTACGTCTTTATCACCGCACCTCCGACATTTAGGCTAATAATTCAGATACATGCTTAGCTTTTTAAAATCTAAATACCATCTATAAAACATTTTGTAAAAATTCTCTCTTAGATTTCAAACTTATATAAATTTTACATCCCTCACCCAAATCTTTTCCCACCTCCCACTACTTGGCTGTAAGTACGTTGTGAAAGTTTCATAGACTTCTGCTGATCTTGTTCTTTTATCTTTTTTGATCGTTTTAAAGCAGCACGCGTCACCCTCTGTTCTCTGGGATCATCCAAAAGTGTTATAACTTGATCTCCTCCAGCACCATTCTCCTCTGTCTGTCCATCTTCAGCCTCTTGATATTCTCCTTCTCCAGATCCCTTTGCAGCTTCCAGAAGTGTTAATGGGGTTGCTTTTAAAACATTATTGTAAAAATCACGCGCTTGCATCACAGTAACCAGACGGTACCTTTTACCTTCATGCATCACCATCAACCCAGCTGGAATCTCCCATCTGAACCTTATATCTCGTTGCTTGAGCTCTTGCACAAGAAATGTAAAATCCTTCCTTCTCCTTAAAATCTTTGGAGGAATTTCTTTTAGAACCAGAACTTCTTGATCAGCAATCACGACTTTAGTATCATAGGCAGCTTGTATAACTTCATCTCTAATTTCCCTTTTTGTAAAATAAACCACCACATCTCTAGGCAACTTTCTCTGTCTAGCAATCCATGAATTCACACGATACACTTTATCCATGCCTCCTTTTATTTCAAATGCTGGCTGATTCAATACCACTTCGAGAGCCTCAGAAACCAGCTGCTTTAGATCTTCCTTAATATTCTCCTTTAAACCTCTGATTCTAATGGCAAACTGCATCTGGAAATATTGAGCAAGACTCAATTCTTTATCCATTTTGTCTCTTAAATCTTCATTCTCCAATACTTTTGCTTCTAATATGGCATTCTTTTGAGTCAAATCTTTGACTTTTTCATCCAAATCTTCCACACATTCAGCCACTTTATACACTGAAGACAAAATGTCTACCTTCATCACCCTGTACTTCTGTTCCATCCTCTCCTCCATTCTCTCCTCCAACTTCTTCAATTTCTCCTCCATCTGTGCAAATTTATCACCCATTGATTCCAAAATTGATTGCAAGATTACCTGGGTATGTTTTTCAAGAGCATCTTGTAAGTCCTTCGATGTCACTACATCAGGAAGATGCAATGCCTGCAATGATGTTTGTTGCACCGGGGAAGTTCCAGCACTCCGAAGAGTTTTAGGGGGAGGTTTAGCCGCCATCTTTTACTTTCAATTGTGACGCACTTTCACTTAGAGTTTAAAAAGTCCATCAAGCTCGAGAGTAGAATAAAATAATCCTCTTCACCTTTTCCTCTTGTACCGCTCTGCCTGCTCTTTTTATTCCATAGTCCTTCCTTCAGGCAGGGGTGGTCGCAGACGCCTGGCTCTGCTCTATAAAGTCAGGAGCAGAGGCGCTTGCCAGCTGGGAGCGACCCAGGCTACGGGGGAGTTCAATCCTTCGGCCGCCCAAGCTGCAAGCTCAGGCGGCCCCGGAGAACTCAACCCCTACCTGGGGCCTCACCCCCTCCTCTTCTCCCGAGGAGGGGGCTTCAAATTCGCCCGAACAGCTGATCGGCGCTGTTTCGGGCGAAAATCACTCAGCTGAGCCGCGGGCAGCCCGGGAAGGCTTTCTCCGTCGCCGCGGAGCCACCGGAAGTCCGTTATTCACAGTTTTCTTTTGTGGATGTATTTGTAATTCTGACTCCAGTTTCTTAAATTCTTCTCTTAATGTTGTAAATTTCTTTGTTCTTTGTTCTTTTTAGCCATATATGTTATGGCTAACCCTATAAAATATGCTTTGGCTGTGTCCCATACATTCTGAGTTGATGTCTCTTCCTTTTTGTTTTCTTTAAAGAAGAATTCCATTTCTTTTATTGCTAGTTCTACAAATTGTTTCTCTTTTAGTAGGGATTGATTGAAAGTCCACCTTAGTTTCTTCTTTACCTCTTTCCAAGTCAGCTTTATAAAATTATGGTCTGCCCAAATGTTAAGTTCTACCTCAATCTCATATATATTAGTGCTTAGCTCAGGTGACATCCATATCATATCAATTCTAGACCAAGATTTATGTCTATTCAAATAAAATGTATATTGGGTCTTTTTTGCGTTTCTTTCTCTCCAAGTATCCTGTATAGAAATTTCTTCTGTCATTCTAAAGAACGCTTTAGGGAGTATCTTTCTTCCCTTGTTCCCTATTTTACTGTTTCTATGGTCCAATTTTCTGTCTACAATTGCATAAAAATCTCCTATCAAGCAAATATTTTGATGTTCCATTTCCAATATTTTCCTGTGTAATTTTTGATAAAATTCTTCTTGTTTGCTATTTGGTGCATATATTACTACCATCAATATCTGTTTTTGATTTATCAAAGCTTCCGGTTTGCATCGTGGCGATATAGCCAAAGGAAAGCAGGGCTCCACTTCCCATGGTTGACTTTGCCCTGCCAGGGGACCCTAAAGGGGTCTAAAGTCACCTCAGAGAGGTGATGGAAAAAGGAAGGGACCCTTGTTGATCATACAAAATCGGAAGTCATTCCATTTTATCCGAGGAAAGCCCTCCAAACCAGCAGGGCAAAAACTAGCTGCATTCCTGTAGCTAGTCCGAAGCTACTGACAACCGAAAAAAGAAAGCACTAATCAGCAGATCATGACCATCATGTTTGGAACTGGGTGAGACTATTGGTCCTTTTTCTACTACTTTGTAACCTGATTCCCTGGAAAAGATAAATCTCTAAAAAGCAAAAAAGTCCCCAACTGTGAGAAGGAAGGGGATTTCTGCCTCACCCTTCCAGAGAAACAAAAGTGGCAGCCTAACTCTTTTTGGAGGACAGAAACAGAGAAATACATAATACTAAAGTGGAAATAATATAAAGAAACAGCTTTGATAAACTTGGGAACTTAGAGAACTGTTAAGATTTTTTCTTGAAAGAATATTAGGGTAAAGTTTAGGAAATAAGTTTTCACTTTAAGTATTGGAAGAAGGATATCTAATGACATCTAATGGTGGAGCATAGGTATAGCACTAAATTTGTTGTGTCTGGAGTGAACTTGGCATGAAGCCCAGACATAGATAACTGTCTAGCATCTTTGATGTTTTTGGAAGCTTTTAGTTCTACAGAAACCAGCTGGAAACTGACAAAAACATTCTGGGTTGTTTTCTGCATGGTGGGAGTTATAGATTGTTTCGAAATTTGCTGAGCTTCTTGGATTACAAACATCAATTGAACTTCAACTTTTGACTTTAAAAATTATTTAGAGAGAGAGGAAAACTTGCCTTTTGGTTATTTCTGCTTGGGGAAGATTTACAGATTGATCTTAGGATGACTGGACATTTTGGATTACAAACATTGGTTGATTGACAGTTTTTGGATTTCTGGATAGAAGAGCTGAGTGCCCAAAACATAGCTAAAAGTGGTAAAAAAACATCCCCAACATCTTCCTCTGAAATCCCCAGCCCGGTATATCAGAGATCTATAGATGTAACATTTCAACCAAAAAAAGCTAACAATTTCCAGAAGGAAATGCAATTTATACTGCAATTAATTCAAGAGGCAATTGTTTCACACAAAGAAGGTACAAGAAGAAATTATGATGAGACAAAAGGCAATTTGGATAAGATAAATGAGCAAGTTTTTAATTTAAACTCACAATTATAAAATTTTCAGAAAATGACCACAAAGAATGAACAAAGAATTCAGAAAATAGAAGATAAATCAGAGGAAACTGACCAAAAGACAGAGGAAATAAAGGAAGAAAATCCAAGACTGGTGCAGGCAAATAAAAACTTGGAAGACTCAGTGACAATATTGGAAATGGAAAATGCATCACATCCCTTAAGTTTTCAGAATATACATGAGGACAAGGAAGAATATTCTACAGAATGGATTACAGAACTCTTAGTAGAAATGTTAGAAATTGGGAAACAAGAAATGAAAGGAGAAATTGAGGAATTTTTTTTCAATGAATATAAATGGGTTGAATTCCCCCTCAAAAATATTCCACCTAAATTGCCTTCCCTATTTCAAACAGTACCCATAAAAATAGAGAAAAAAATTCTTTTATGATCTAAATACACTGATTTGGAAATTTATTTGGCAAAGGAAGAAAGCTAGAATTAGATTAAAGAAAATGGAGGATTGGGCTTAACGGATGGGATCTTATTTATTTATTTAATTTGTATACCGCCCTTCTCCCGAAGGACTCAGGGCGGTGAACAGGGCAATACATAAAAACCAGATACAAAAATTAAAAATTATTAAAAAGTAATTAAACAGTGCCCGTAATAAATTAATACAGATTAAAAGTTAAAATCCATTTATAAAATCCAACCCCATCCCATCAGGCCAGGCCAGCTTGTTCAAAGAGATGGGTTTTAAGATCGCGCCAGAAGGAGCGGAGATCGGGCGCCATCCGGAGCTCGACCGGAAGATGGTTCCATAAATCCGGTGCACCCACAGAGAACGCCCTCCCCCTGGGGGCCACCAGTCGGCATTCTTTGACCGGTGGCACCCTGAGGAGGCCCTCTCTGTGGGAGCGTACTACCAAGCATGTGGATAATCCTTAGACACAAAAAGATTATACTTTAGAGGGATATGATTTATAACTAGGATGGTACACCTTTTATGATATGGGAAAGAATAAAATTTATAGATACTTCCAAAATCCCCATGTAAGAAACACATTATTTTTAGTATGGAAAAAGAAAAAAGCTAAAATTTATATGAAATCACCAGGATAGCTTTCAAGAATGGAAGCTTTTGTTCACCCAAATGTAGCTAATTTTGAGAAAATTGTAACCTATAAATATATTTTGAATACTGAAGGGAAATCAAAATTGAAACAAGAGTTGGAAGAACAGGGTATTGATTTATTATGGTGGCCTCAATTGCAAATACAATTGATATGAGAAAGATGCCAAAATACATGGATTTTATAAAGACCAGACAAGGTTTGATTGGGTGACAAAAATACATATTTGGCTAGAAAAGCTGTTAAGAAAAGCATGTAGATTTTAAACCGGAACTATTTTTATTAGGTATAATATTAGAAAAATATGATAAGGAAAGTGTATGTTTAACGTTGCATGTATTAACAGTAGTAAGAATTGTATTTGGTTAGTGCCGGAAAAAAGTCATCTGAAGAAGAGATAATCAAGAAAACACTGGACTGTGCAGAAATGGACAGATTTATACTGAAGGATAAAGAAAAAGAAGACACAGAATAATTTTAAATATGAGATATAGTGTATTAATGGCTGGAAAAACGGAGTAGAGATCAGGAATTTAATGTGTATTATTAGGTAAGGCAAATGGACTCAGACAACATGTTTACTAAGCACTTAAGATTTGTAAAAATGGAAAACTAATAAAATATTTAAATAAATATCTTTTTTTGATTTATTATTATTTCTACTATTAAAATTCTTCCTTCTTCATCTGAATAGACCTGTTTGGATTCCAATGTCTCTTTTATATATAAAGCTACTCCTCTTTTCTTTTGATGTGCTGATGTAAAATAAAGTTTCCCAATTTTGGACATTCCAACAGTTTATAGTGTTGCTTTTTATGTGCATTCCTTGGAGGGAAATTATATCTATTTTTAGTTTCCATAATCGTGTAAAAAAATTTCCTTTTGGATGGGGAATTCAATCCATTTATATTCATTGAGAGAATTCTGCTTTCTTTCTCCATCTTCTTTACTTATATTTAGATTTTATTCTCCTTCTTGAACTGTATTTTCTTCTTCTCTTTGTATGGCTGTCTCTTCTGTTACTAACTTTTTCTGTTTTTCATATTCCCTATCGCCTTGTGATTCTTGTGTTTTTCATTCAAGGAAACTTCTATGTCTCTCATAGAACTCTGTTGCCTTAAAGATGGAGTCCAATCTATATCTTTGCTCATCCCAAATAATTAGGATCCCCTCTGGGACCAGCCATCTGAAATTCACTCCTTTTTCATTCAATTTTGTAGTCAAGAATTAGTAGTATTTTTGAGAATCTCTTATCCTTGTTTCAGGACCACAATTTCTTTTTTTCCCTATATATTAGTGGTTCATCTCTCACTCTTTTCAGTATTTCATTTCTTATTGTGTTTTTTTTTTCCACAAATCTAACATGCACCTCCCTAGGGACTCTATGTCTCCTTTCGTAGCTTGAGTTAATTCTATATATTTGATCCAATTGTCGTTTTTTTTCATCTTCCAGTGCTTCAGCAAACACGTTAGTAATCAGTTCTGTTAGGTCTTCCTCCTTGTCTTTAGGTACGTTCTGTAGTCTTAAAAAATGTGATGCTTTCTGCATCTCCAGTACTGCAACTGTATCTTTCAAGCTTTTATTTGCCTGTGCTAATCTTTTATTTTCTTCTTTTATTTCCTACATCTTTTTCTCAGTTTCTTCTGATTTCTCTTCCATTTTCTGGATTCTTTGCTCATTCTTTGTAATCATTTGTTGGAAGTTTTCTAATTATGAATTTATATTGAAGACCTGCTCATTTATCTTTTTCAAATTATTTCTTGTCTCCTTGAAAGAAAACACTTTTGTTAGGTTTGTTGTTGGTTACAAATTTTCCAAATTCCATAAATATTTCCTTATGTAAAACATGCAGAAATATAGAAGTTAGATGTTTTGAGAATATGAGCAGAGTTCAAGAGATGCCTGCTCCCAGTTAGAAATTTAATGAAATGTGGGATTAATCTCCAGACACATAATTTGAATCTTTTCTATTCTATTGGCTAGGAAGAAAGGAGCAAATAGATTACTTGGATTTATGAAATACAACAAAATTGAAGTCTTTTCTGTTATGACACAGTACATCTTTTGGCTAGTCTGATAAAGTATAATGCAGGTGTCCCCATTATAGCTACCAGCCATATTTGAGGTCATAGTATAAAGTCTGTTTGTGAACATTGCTGATGTTCTCAAATCCCAACCCACATGGCTGATTTTAGTCCTGTTCATAACAATTCTTCAGATACAGAAAGTGAAAATCAAAGTTGACATGTTTAATAGTAACCAAAGCATTCCAAATTTAAAAAAATGTTAAAAAGAAATAGGACAGGAACAAACTTCCAGGCTCCCAGTCCTGATATTAAGACAACTTCTGTGTTCTTTGTAGATTTCATTTACTGGTTATAAATTTGCTCAGGGCTGAAATGAAAAAGCTATATGCAAACAAGACAATGAAAGTCTGCAAAATGTGAACAGTGAAAGGATACACAACAATTCTGAATCAAGTTTTGTATGTGTACATAGGTTTCCAAAGTCACAGAAAAATGTGTGTTAGATTTGTTAACTTTTCAGTTAATAAACATTCATCCCTTCCTTTCTAAGATTAGTAGGCCAAAATTATAGATTTCTTTGAAACTAAATTACCTTTAATGTGGAATATATAATAATGATTATGAATAAAAACACTCCCATGTTTTGAAAAATATGTACTTTTATTTGAAATAAGAGTGCAATGAAAAAAATTACTATAAAGGCAAATACTGTTTTCTGATTTCATGACCTTCCAGTGCATTGCTTGTTTGAGAATTGGGTCTAGTTTCAAAATATGTGTTCCTTTTTAAAGATAGTTTGCTTGATACAATCAGAGTATTTTTAATTGCTTTTTATTAATGTGATAGATGAAAATCCTGAGAAATGTTTAACAGTATTGTTACTTAAGTATATTATTGATAGACTAAAAATAGTCCTTTGTTCAGTAAATCTCTTGATGAAATTCTTTTGTGTTTTATAAAGTTCTTCCTTATTTGTTTAGTTCAGAGTATTCCAAATGTAGTCCTTGAAAATAACCTTTGAGTTATAAACAAACAAGACTTCAAAGAAACGTTGAACGAAAAGTATCTAGTCCTTTTTATCTACTTTTAGAGACAGAAAGAGAGGGGGGAAATTAAATTTGTGACTTTTTTCAATAAAAGGGCCATTGCCCCAGAGCACAGAACTGAACGGAAAATACGAAGGGCATTTACTTGTAATTTTTAACAGTTCTCTATGATTAGATACATTATCATTTGAACTTGATAGCACAGATATAACCCAAATTCTAAATTCAAAAGTCCACTATGCAGTTGTTTCTACTTAAATGATGGAAATTATAGGCAGGTTAATAAGTTGGTGAAAGAAAAGTACATTTATTTATTTTTCATTTAGCTTCCTACATTTCTGTTACATGCATTCAGTAATTATGATTATAGCTGTTCAATCTAATTAGGCCATGAAATTAATCCCATTCAAAGAATGCTGATATAAACAAAGTAGGTACGATGAACTGGTCTGCATTCTTTTACACCCTTCACCTAGTTTTATTTCATTAAAAAATAAGAAAAAATGAAAATTGGTTTATCAAATGGAAGAGGGAAGTGAGTTTATCCAACCCTACTTTTATGGAATGAGAATTTCTTTGCCTATGTCTGCAGAGGAAACTTACTTCATCTAAACTAGTGACAAAATGTAAGCATGACAGCAGCCTCATTTTTCTTTCCTTCCATAGCCTGTCTGCTTGCTTGCTTGCTTTGATGAAAAGCTCTTATGAAAATGGAACCTTGTTTTTATTTGGTTTACTTTATAACATTAACAACTAAAGGAAGGAGAGAAGAAGAAAATATAAATTGTGTTAGTAACTGGGGGGAAAAATAAATTTGCATGTTAAAATTGCCTTAATATATTTCCTTGAAAGCTTAATTTTGCACATTAGATAAAGAATCCATGGAGAAGTTCATGTTGAAGGAACTGCCAAATTTTGTTGGCATGTTATACAAAAATATAAGAATTTAAGAAAAGCCCTGCTTGATCAAAATATGAATACAGTAAGTCCAACATTTTGTGTCCCACAATGTCCAATGGATTGCAGTTAGGAAGTTCACAAGAACATTATTCATGGCTCCGTGACCTCTTTTCTGGATTACTGCAATGCATTCTAGACGGGGCTGCCCTTGAAGACCATTCAGAAACTGCAACTGATGCAGAACACAGTTGCATGGTAATAAATGAGGTTGATATTTGACACATGCAATATCCTTATTGCATCAGCTACATTGATTGCTAGTTTGCTTCCAGGTGCAATTCAAGGTGTTAGTTATCACTTTTAAAACCCTTCATGACTTGGAAATGGTTTACCTAAGCTTACCTGCTGTATCTACCTGTCCAATTCATTCTGACTTATCCCATCAGCCAAGGAATGTTGGCAGGCAGATACTAGGAGATATTCTTTTTCTATCATAGTCCCTGCCCTCTGGAAAATTCTCCCTCCAGAGATTTGGATGGTCCCAGCTATGCTGGCTTTTTCATGTCTCCTCCTCCTTCTCCTCTCCCCCCCCACCAGCACAGAGTGTTACAGGAAAAACTTGCTTCTGCAAATCCTAGCTGAGATCTAGATGAGCAAGGTGTGAATTTCCAAGTCAAGCAGTTCAAAGTCAAGCTGAAAATTTCTGATCAAGGGAAGGATGAGATCATGGTTAAGAAAACAAGCCGTGATTATAAATACCTAGATTCTAAATGTCACAATATGCAAGCCAGATGCTACAGTTGTTTCTACTAAGAGAACATTTTCCTATGAAAACTTAAATATTCTGTCTGCTGAGCATGCGCAGTATGATGAGTTGAGTGACTTGCTGCTTGCTCATGAGCTGCACACACTAGCAAGGTGCAGACATCCCAGGAGAAGTTGCTGAGGAGGCGGGAGAGAAGTGTATACCTGAAGAGATGTGTTGGAATTATTCTGGATTCCCAGAAGGGAGAGGCTGCTTTCCAGAAGGCAAAGAGGCAGTGGAGCTTGGAAAGACTGATTGGCAAAAAGAGATTAAAACAGCTCCTCCCTAGCTTTTCCCGGAGTATATTTGTAGTTATGCTAATAGTTGCTTTAGTCTAGCATAGGGGTGTCAAACTCGCAATGTCGTATGACGTGTCGTAACGTATCTTGACTTTTTTTCTGTTGCCGACAATGGGGTGGGCATGGTTTTGCCATGATGCATCCAGCCCGCAGGCTGGCAGTTAAACACCCCTGGACTAGCAAGATTCTGTCTATATGTGAAGACCAATAAAGGAAACTACTCTTAAGTATCTCTAAATATATCATTCTTGCTTGGGGTTCCAAGTATAGTAAGGGCCCTATTTCTTGGTTATATTGATCTCTGTGCTTACATTTTTTTTCAGTTTATATAATCTGATCCTCTATGGATCTCATCCAAAATTGGCTTTTATTTCTAAAACAAATTCCCCAGCTTTATTATACACACTGAGGAAGGGGACTTTAATCTGTTGGTTCTGAATTTTCCAGAACTTGGTCTCATAGATAATCTTGAGTTCTAACAGTGTGGCAGAACCCCTCCCCCACCTGTCCATTTTATCTACAACATGCATTAGTTTTTCTCTACAGAAGCCTCCCAAAGCATGTAACACAGAGGGGAAGAACTGTTTTTATGGGTGTGGCCCATTAAAATCAATTAGCTCTTGTCCTTACACCCATGAAGATTTAAAGTTTATATTAAAGAAAGGCAAGAAAGCAAAGAGGAATTCATGAAAATAGTTTTCCACTATAAAAACAGGACAATGTGCTTACTTGCCATTATACACTAGGAATAGAGACATTAGAATTTCAGAGTCTCTTAATTCAAACATCAAATATAAAATAAAGAGGAAAACCAGGAAAATGTTCACATTTGGGGGAGTACAGCTCCTAGCCAGTACAACCATAATACATTTTATGTTCCATATTATGGTATATAGTTTTTCATGAAACCTTATCAGATAATAATAGGCTTTAAAGTGCACAAGACTCTTTATTGCTTTAGGTGCCCTCTGGAAATCAAACTTATTTTCTAAAAATGTGAACCTATGATTTGAGAAAAAAAAGGTACTTAGTTTATTCTGAGAGTGCTAGTCAAGACATCAGTCTCCTGAAACTCAGTAAAAGTGTTTGTTAATTTTTCTGTAAGATATTATTTATGTATGTATATCTCAAAAGTGTAATTAATATTAGGAGTGGTAGAGTGAGGAATTGGCCTCTCACTGCACTTTAATTCAACTTAGAAACACTTGGTGCAAACAAGAAATTATCTTCTTTCTCATTTGATTGATTGATTCTGAATAAAGAATTGTTCATTTCCGTTCTAATTAAGACTTCAAAGGACAAAAAAGATGCCTAATTTCACTCTTGCAAGTATAAACAATTCATTATAGCTTAGATTTTTGTTCCAGAGTTATGCCATTATGAATGGTATCATAATAGCATTCAGAAGATATTATTAAGTTCCCAAATAATATTGTTCTTTGCCACAACACATCTGGTTCAAACTAAACAAGCTATTTCATTTTTGTTGTGCAGCAGATAATTTAAGTAACAGTATTTTCTTTCTTCTATTTCAGCCTTCTTTTAAAAAATTCTAAATTTCTATTATTGTCTAATATCTGAATGCATGAATTTGAAATAAGGAAAAAATTCACAAAGTGTTTTTTGGGCTCAAAGTCCATTTTGTCAGATTCAAGAATTGTGGGTAGCGGTATATTTCTAGAGAGATTGAGAGAATTCATTAAATCTAAGAAAGTATAGCATATTGTTTAAATGCAGTTATCTACCCTTTCTTAAGAAAATGGATTATTTAACAGTGCTGGAACTGTCTCAAAGGTGCACTTCTGAGCAAGTCTAATTAACAATGTCATAGTAAAGAAACCACATCTAAGTGTCACTTTCTTCTTCAGGTAGTCTTAAAATATATTTCAAGCTTGGCCAAGGGCCTTCTCAGTTATACACAAGTATAACAGCATTTGTACACAAGTTGAAGAGGAAGCAATTCATTTTCAATGCTTTACAAATCCATAGTAACTTCGAATAACACTTTAGAAGACCAGATATGTGTACGACTGAATTGTTCATGCAGTTTTTCTCTCAGCAACTCATTATTGGGGATTTTGAAGTTAGCCAACTGGGGACTGAAAACATTTTCTACGAACCTCACTTTTACATAAATTCAACTTAACGTCAACATGAGCTGTTTGCAAACATTATCCAGAGCTTTGGAGATGGGCTTTGTATGTATGTGGATGATACTCATCTTTATATTTCATGAACTAAGCTTTCAGAAGCAGTTACAAAGCACTAAAGCTTCAGTATAATTCCCCTTCATGGATTACTGCCTTGTCGTGGCGAAGGGGCTTGCGTAATTCAATGAAGCTATGAGCTATGCCGTGCAGGGCCACCCAAGACGGAAAGGTCATAGCAGAGAGTTCTGACAAAACGTGATCCACTGGAGAAGGAAATGGCAAACCACTCCAGTATCTTTGCCATGAAAACCCTATGGACAGTACCAAAAGGCAAAACGATATGACGCTGGAAGATGAGCCCCTCAGGTCGGAAGGCGTCCAATATGCTACTGGGGAAGAGCAGAGGGCTAGTACTAGTAGCGCCAGAAAGAATGAAGCGACTGGGCCAAAGCCGAAAGGACGCTCAGCTGTGGATATGTCTGGTGGTGAAAGGAAAGTCCGATGCTGTAAAGATTCTTTCTCCATAGGAACCTGGAATGTAAGATCCATGAACCAAGGAAAGCTGGACGTGGTCAAACAAGAGATGACAAGACTAAACATCGACATCTTAGGTATCAGCGAACTAAAATGGACAGGAATGGGTGAATTTAATTCAGATGACCATCAGGTATGCTACTGCGGGCAAGAATCCCTCAGAAGAAATGGAGTAGCCTTCATAGTCAATAAAAAAGTAGGAAAAGCAATACTGGGATACAACCCTCAAAATGACAGAATGATCTCAGTTCGAATCCAAGGCAAACCATTCAATATCACAGTAGTCCAAGTCTATGCCCCAACCACCAGTGCTGAAGAAGATGAAATTGACCGGTTCTATGAAGCCCTACAGCACCTTATAGAACTAACACCCAAAAATGATGTCCTTATCGTCATGGGAGATTGGAATGCTAAAGTAGGAAGCCAAAAGATAAGTGGAATAACAGGCAAGTTTGGCCTTGGAGTACAAAATGAAGCAGGGCACAGGCTGATAGAATTTTGTCAAGAGAATACGATGGTCATAGCAAACACTCTTTTCCAACAACCCAAGAGACGGCTTTACACATGGACATCACCAGACGGTCAACACAGAAATCAGATTGACTATATGCTCTGCAGCCAAAGATGGAGAAGCTCTATACAGTCAGTAAAAACAAGACCAGGAGCTGACTGTGGCTCAGACCATGAGCTTCTTGTTGCAAAGTTTAGGCTTAAATTAAAGAAAGTAGGGAAAAGCGCTAGGCCAGTCAGGTATGAATTAAATCATATCCCTGTTGAATATACAGTAGAGGTGACAAATAGATTTAAGGAATTAGATCTGATAGACAGAGTGCCTGAAGAACTATGGACAGAGGTTCGCAACATTGTACAAGAGGTAGCAACCAAAACCATCCCAAAGAAAAAGAAATGCAAGAAAGCAAAATGGCTGTCTGAGGAAGCTTTGCAAATAGCTGAGGAAAGGAGGGAAGCGAAAGGCAAGGGAGAAAAAGAAAGATATACCCAATTAAATGCAGAATTCCAAAGAATAGCTAGAAGAGATAAGAATGCCTTCTTAAATGAACAATGCAAAGAAATAGAAGAAAACAATAGAATAGGGAGGACCAGAGATCTTTTCAAGAAAATTGGAGAGATGAAGGGAACGTTTCATGCAAAAATGGGCATGATAAAGGACCAAAATGGCAGGGACCTAACAGAGGCAGAAGAGATTAAGAAGAGGTGGCAAAATTACACAGAAGAGCTATACAAGAATGAGCTTAATGTCCCTGATAATCACAATGAGGTGGTCACTGACCTCGAGCCAGACATCCTAGAATGTGAAGTGAAGTGGGCCTTAGGAAAGCTGAGCAACAACAAAGCTAGTGGAGGTGACAGTATTCCAGCTGAGCTATTCAAAATCTTAAAAGACAATGCAGTAAAAGTGCTACACTCAATTTGCCAGCAAATTTGGAAAACTCAACAGTGGCCACAGGATTGGAAAAGATCAGTTTACATTCCAATTCCAAAGAAAGGCAGTGCCAAAGAATGTTCAAACTATCGCACCATTGCACTCATTTCTCATGCTAGTAAAGTTATGCTTAAAATCCTACAAGCTAGACTCCAGCAGTATGTGGATCGAGAACTACCAGAAGTACAGGCAGGATTTCGAAGAGGCAGAGGAACTAGAGATCAAATTGCTAACATACGCTGGATCATGGAGAAAGCTAGAGAGTTCCAGAAAAACATCTACTTCTGCTTCATTGACTATGCTAAAGCCTTTGATTGTGTGGATCATAACAAACTGTGGCAAGTCCTTAAAGAGATGGGCATTCCAGACCATCTTATTTGTCTCTTGAGAAACCTATATGCAGGCCAAGAAGCAACAGTGAGAACTGGACACGGAACCACTGATTGGTTCAAAATTGGGAATGGAGTCCGGCAAGGCTGCATACTGTCGCCTTGCCTATTTAACTTATATGCAGAGCACATCATGAGAAAGGCAGGGCTAGATGAATCAAAAGTTGGAATTAAGATTGCTGGAAGAAACATCAACAACCTAAGATATGCAGATGATACCACTCTAATGGCAGAAAGTGAAGAGGAACTAAAGAGCCTCTTGTTGCGAGTGAAGAAGGAGAGTGCAAAACTTGGGTTGAAACTAAACATTAAGAAAACCAAGATCATGGCATCCGGCCCTCTCAATTCCTGGCAAATAGATGGGGAAGAAATGGAGGTAGTGACAGATTTTATTTTCCTGGGCTCCAAGATCACTGCAGATGGGGACTGTAGCCAAGAAATAAAAAGACGCTTGCTCCTGGGGAGGAAAGCCATGGCAAATCTAGACAGCACACTAAAAAGCAGAGACATCACCCTGTCAACAAAAGTGCGTATAGTCAAGGCTATGGTCTTCCCAGTTGCAATGTATGGCAGTGAAAGCTGGACCATAAGAAAGGCTGAGCGCCAAAGAATTGAAGCCTTTGAACTATGGTGCTGGAGAAGACTCCTGCGAGTCCCTTGGACTGCAAGGCGATCAAACCGGTCAGTCCTAGAGGAGATCAACCCTGACTACTCTTTAGAAGGCCAGATCCTGAAGCTAAAACTCAAATACTTTGGCCACCTAATGAGAAGGAAGGACTCACTGGAGAAGAGCCTAATGCTGGGAAAGATTGAGGGCAATAGAAGAAGGGGACGACAGAGAATGAGGTGGCTGGATGGAGTCACTGAAGCAGTAGGCGTGAGCTTAAATGGACTCCAGAAAATGGTAGAGGACAGGAAGGCCTGGAGGAACATTGTCCATAGGGTCGCGATGGGTCGGACACGACTTCGCAACTAACAACAACAACAACATAATTCAGGATTCAAGTTGTTGAGTATGAATAGATTGAAAGAAATCCAAACTAGTTGGAATAATACCAACAATAAGCAGAGACTGCTTCTCCTACAAAATATTATTTAGCTTTCTTCTCTGATTGATTTACAATGGATGAACGTTAGAAGTGATCAGGAAAGCTGTGACTCTTTTCTTGTAATTGGAACCCTTGGTTATAGTTTATACAACAATAACAGTGCCTTCTCTGAATGCCCAAAGCATATAATAGTAAATCTCAACTATCTGATATCCCTACTATTCTCTTACGAAAAATATATTTTTAGCAAGGATGTGAATACTTGTTCCACTATTATGTATTTTGGCATATGTATGGGGGAGGGGAAAGATCTTCCAAAAATGCATACTACATTACTGTATTTATTTATTTGCACCAAGGTGGCTCCATATATTTGATTTTCCAGGAAATTAAGTGCAATTTGTAAAATGAAACAAGAAATATCACATTGAAGAATTTGGGGTTATCAAGGTCTTGGGGTCAAGTTCCAGCTGAAAAGCCCAATGAAGTAAAACATTGGAGAAATTATGATTTCTAATGTAAACTTTATTAGACATAGCATACCAGTATGATGGAAGGAAAGCTAGCTCTGGCAATATAGCAGGAAACAGATAATTAAAAGAGTAAGACTTTCCCTGCTCTCTCTCACAGTTCCGGTCACATTGTCCAATTGATCTTCCAGCATTTGTTATGAGGAGAAAAGTTCAGTTCGCCAAAACACCGCTTTGGTGGCCTCACTGATAGGGAACACCTGTGGATCCCAAGCTCTTCCCTCCCCTCTCGCAACTGTAGAGCTAGAAGCACTATGGCAGTCCTTAAAAAAAATAAAACTTCATAGCTTGACTCTTGAAGTCAGTGACCCTGACTTTTCAGAAAACTCACATGGCAAAAGCCAGTCATTGAGAAAATTCAGATGGTCATAGGACAAAGCTACTGTTTGGCATGGATGATGTGTGCAAATTACCTTCTTTTAGGGGGATCCACCATTCAAGTCAGAAGCATGAATAACTGCAATTTGCTAGATGTGTTCTGGACATATGAAAGTCTTTTGAAGCATTGATTTGTTTGATAGGACACATCCACCTTCATGTGGAGAAAACCATAAACAGCTTCCATATGAGCATGAAAGACAGTTCTATGTTATTAATGCAAAAAGATTGCTTGGTATACATATTTGTACATTACAAAGCAGGTCTTCTGAAGGATTAGTACAGTGCAAACAGCGAAACACATTGTGTAGCATGTCTTTTTTTCACTTTATATCCTTCCCAAGAGATATGGAAAATTAAGGTTTTGAAAGGGTTTTAAACCAAAGCTTTTCTTTACACGGTGGAAAAAAAATACCTTCAAAGATATAATACATTAGTGTAGATTTTGTAAGGAATCTATATGCAGAGTGGCGATGTCCAAAACATAGTCTTTGTACCTGTTAATTGCTGCACTTTCATTCTTCCATAAGCACCCTTAGAATATCTAGTAAGGATGGCTTGTAACTTAATATGTAGCTTCAGAAAAGTTGAAATAATATTATCATAGTATGAATTGTATATTAGTTACATAATTGATTAACAATCTTTTTTTGAAAATTCATATAGTTGAGAAATTGTGTTCAGAATCCTGTTAAGTGAGAATCAAGAGAGGTAGTTACGTTTCATGGGTTCAAAAATTTGACATATATAGTATACTTCAAATTTGTGTTTGTAATTATTTCTCATTACAGTTTGTCAGTATTAATAAATAGTATACTGCAGTGGTGGGATTCAAACATGTGAACAACCGGTTCTCTGTGTGGATGCCGCTTCAGGAAGTCCATTCTGGGCCTGGGCAACAAAAAATTAGCTACCGAAGTGGTGCGAACCAGCTGAATCCCACCACTGGTATGCAGTGGTAGTATACGAAATTTGACATTTATCGGTAGTTTGATATTTGTCCTGTGATTCATTGTTCTGTAATTCAGAGAGTTTGGATTATTTTATTTATTTTGTAATAATTAGTTGGACAAAAACATTAGTAGCAAATATATCATTTTTAGAAAAATCTATTTAGGCTATATCATTTAGTTATTAATCCAATATGGACATATAAAGTAAAGGTAGAATTTCGTTAAAGTAAGTTTGATTTACGGGGACTTTAAAGACTATCCATATTGTATTCTTATAAAAAAAATTGGTCTGAATTCCCTCTTTCTTAAGATGGGTGAATGTTGGTTTTAAATGGAAAATGGATTTCTTTTATGTAGGACCCAGATTGTGATTTATAATTAAGGTTGGCTTTATCAAACACTTCTCAGATAAAATTATAGCAAAATTTATAAATGGGGAATATTTTTCAACAACTGTGTAAATCTGTATTTTTCCTACATCTATTTCTTTCCACTAAATCTTTTATTTACATCTCCAGATCAGCTAACTGGCAGCACATAGCTGACCTGAGCTCATCTCAGAAATATGCAATAAAAGAAATTACTTTTCCCTTTAAAGTGTGTTATATGGAGATACTGTCATGTTCCAACATATGGTAATTCATCACTTCACACCTAATAAATCTTTATATGTAAGAGAAGTAGGTTGATATAACGCTTCTTCCTTCCCAGGACTCTTGGGAAAACATCAAAAGGTGCATTCAAAGATGCAGAAAAGCCACAGGAAGGATTGATGGTTAAATGCTTTTGAACTATCAAGGATACCCAGCTTCAAATCAGAAAATTTCTGATCTTGGATTATTTAAAGTCAGTTGACTCCCAGCTATGTTCAAGGGTGATTCCCCCCCTACCAATGATAATAATTACTATCTGCTAAAGCATAGAGCATAATAATTGACCTTTGTATTGGAGCATAACATTTTGCTCAATGCAAAATGTTAATGACTTATAACTTTTTAAACAGAAAATAATTGCCAGGTTCTTCTGTTTGCTCTGACATGATGATGAGCTTCTTACACTGGAGTGTAGGGTTATGCCATATTCATTTCAGTAGAAATCCTGAATATTACAAAGGACATAAAACAAGAATATGCTGCTTGAACTGAAACATATGAAATAACTGTGTTCTGCACTCCTACAAAATTATTAGGTTATGTCATTGCAGTTAGATGCTGATTTTACAACCCCCATTTCTCCACAGAATGAATTACATTAGATACTTAATCACAGTTCAGGACTGTTGGCAAAGCACTTATAATTTTCTTTCAGTTACTGATTATTCAATTTATACAGTTGTAGAATGAAGGCTCTGTCCTTAAAAAAACATACTTTTAATCATATTCTAGTATTCCCTCCCTTATATATCAGTAAATTTAGGTATTCCATTGAACATAAGGATAGAAAATAGCTGCACTTGGTTGATTTCCCCACAATCCCCTGGGTGAGAAGCAGGAAATGTTAAAGTTATTGGATAGACTGTCAAGTCAGAAAGCATCTTGGAAGAGGACAGTGGCAAACTATGTGTTTATTACTATCAAAAATATTATATGGATAGGTTTATGCAGTGACCAAGAGTTCTGCTCAATTCATAGGAGTCTTTCCCTAACAAATGGAATGTCAAAACACAGAATTCTCTTCATAAGGAGTCAATGTTAAACTTTCCTGGGGAGATATATGCTTAATAAGAAGAAAATATTTATAGATCTGACTTACTAGTTCCATGAAGTGCATGTTTGATATTGCTTTCCTTCTAATGTAGCTCTTAAATAGGATAATTGTGCAGGAGTATAGATGGAGATGCATATCCAAATGTAGTACAGATGAAGAGAGCCGTGAGTTGAGTGACGAGTTGAAGGACTATTTTATTAACTCCTTTTCCTAACCTATAAAGTGTTCTGCATGCCTACTTAGTCTGCAAAGTAATTCAATGCACAGAGATTCTTTTGCATAGCCAAATATGCATTCACATAGACATAGACATATTGTATTAGGAGTGTATGGACCCTAATTTTATTATTTAATTATGTCATGACCCCTTCCAATCCCGGTTTAGAGGAGGAGTAGGAATTGGAACTGGGACCGTCTGACAGAGATGGCACGTCTCTCTTGGCATGTTTGGAGAGGCCAGGGGCTGTCCCAGCCCCTCAGACATTGGGTCAACCTGATGGAAAGCTGCCTGCCCTCACAGACACAAGTGTTGGCTGCAGACAGGCAGTGGTTCTGAGAGGCAATTGATCCCTTCTGATGAGGAAAGCTCCCTCCCCCACTCGATCCAAAGTCACGGAGAGTAGAGTGGAGGCAAGTTCAAAGGAGGGCTGCTTGGCTGCTCAGGAGAAGGTCGCCCCGCCTCTCTTCACAAGGAACACCTGGCATGGATTGAGGGGCTTCCATTTTTGCGCAGTAGCACAAGTAGCTGAGGGATCACAGGGGCTACACACCCTACAGCTGATTCTGTTTGAGAACCCTAAATGGGCCAAAAGTCACCCCAAAGAAGTGGCAAATAAGGAGAGAAGCCCTGCCAACTGTGGAGAGGTGGCGGTCAATCCAGTTGTTCAGGGAAACCCGTCCAGAAACCAACAGAAGAAAGGCTAGTGTCACTCCAGAGTCTAGGCCAAGCTACAAGCAGCTGAAGCTAAAAAGCACTAAGTTAAACTTGATCGTAAACAACATTCTTGGAACTGGGTAAGAATACTGATTCTCTCCCTTCTACTTGATTTATTTCCTGGGGAAAAAAAACCAAGAAGCAAAAATCCTCCAAAAGTGAGAGGAGGAGGATTTTTGCTCCACCCTCCCATTGATGGAAGGGGCTAATTAAATTTTCATGGGAGACAGAAATATACTGGAATGAAATGAATATAAGACTTAAATCTGGATAAGTGTGAAATTGGTGGAATTAGTTAAGATTTCTTGGCAAAAGATTATTGATGAAAACAGAAAGCAATTGCCTGTTTTGAAAACTGAAAAATGAACTGGTGCTGACATCTAGTGGTGGATGAAAATATATAATTATGGCTGCTCTAAACACAGGAACTGGCAAGACCAGGAAAAGATAGCTTGTTATTGTGACCTTCAATGTTTTAACTAAACAAAGAACAGCTATAATAAAGAAAAGAAAACATTTTGGTCTATCTGCAAAGCGAGAACTATAAAACTTAGGAAAAAAATGACCTTACAAATACTTATTGAATTGTGACTTTAAAGCTATTTGCAGACAAAGGAAAACTTTGATTTTTGGCTATCATGGAACATCAGAGATCTGCAGAAAAAATATATCAAGAAAAAACAAATACTTTCCAGGAGGAAATGTATGCTGTGTTACAACTAATACAAATGACAATGACCTCAAACCACAAGAAAAGTAAAAATAATTTTGAAATTTTAAATGAACACATCTTCAACTTAACTTCACAACAAAAAAATTCTCAGAAAATAAAAGAGAGAGAGTAAAGCAGATAACTGAACATAAGCCAGAGGAAAGAGATTTAAAGATGGAATTCAACAATGGAAGAAACTATGATTTAACCCAGGTGGGGAAAAATTTGCAGGAAATATTGGACATGGAAAAGACAACTTATACGTCAAGATTGCAAAATAAGTCTAAGGACAAGAAAAAAAGATTCAACAAAGTGGATTACAGAGCTGTCAGGAGAACTACGAGAACTTGAGAGACAAAAAATGATAAGAGAAACTAAAAGAGAAAGAAAAAGAATTTCAAGGAATATGAAGGGGCAAAACATTCCCACAAAAACACCTTATTTGACTTGTTTCTTATGCCTACAACAATATCTACAAAACTACGGGAAGACTTTTGGTCCAGCGGAACATACTGACTAGGAAAGATGTTTGGCAAAAAAAAAAGGCTAAAGTTAGAATTAAGAAATTAGATAATGGGACTTATCAGAAGGAATATTTAAAGATTAAGCACTTGTTTGAATATGGTTAAAGAAATAAAATTTTAGATATAAATGAATTTTAGTTTAAGAGGGGTAGGCTCCTCAAGTAGCATAGTATTTTTTTGTTTATGATATGAGAAATATAAAAATGTTGGGATGATTTATATTTATTTATTTATTTATTTATTTTATTATATTTATATACCGCCCTTTCCCGAAGGACTCAGGGCAGTTTACAGGGTGATTAAAAAACCAAGATACAAAAGTTAAAAACAAATTTAAAAAAATTATATTTGTCCCTGCATAAATAAATAAAACCCCAGTTAAAATAAGATTAATCCTCAGCCTGGGCCAGAGAGCTCGAAGAGCCAGGTCTTCAGGCCCCGGCGGAATGAACGGAGGTCGGGGGCAGTCCTCAGCTCCACTGGCAGCTGGTTCCAAAGGGCAGGCGCCCCCACTGAGAAGGCCCTATCCCTGGGTGTTACCCACCGGCAATCTCTTACCGGTGGCACCCTGAGAAGACCCTCCCTGTGGGAGCGCACTGGACGAAGGGAACTTGATGCCGGCAGCAGGTGTTCCCTCAGATATCCCGGACCCAAGCCATTTAGGGCTTTATAGGTCATCACCAGCACCTTGAATCTCACCCGGAGGGCAACCGGAAGCCAATGCAGCTCGCGGAGTAGAGGTGTTACATGGGAGTATCGGGAAACCCCCATCACAACTCGCGCGGCCGCATTCTGCACCAGCTGAAGCCTCTGAGTGGTCCTCAAGGGCAGCCCCATGTAGAGAGCGTTGCAGTAGTCTAAACGGGAGGTCACGAGCGCATGAGTGACTGTGCGTAGGGCATCTCGGTCCAGATAGGGTCGCAACTGGCGCACCAGGCGAACCTGGGCAAAAGCCCCCCTGGTCACAGCTCCTATATGGTCTTTAAAATTGAGTCGTGAATCCAGGAGGACGCCCAAGTTGCGAACCCTATCAACGGGGGGTAATACCTCACCCCCCCATCGTTAGAGATGGAATAGTCTGGTTGACCCGAGATGCCGATATGCACAGCCACTCAGTCTTGGCGGGATTGAGACGAAATATGAGGGAAATGTTTTGGATACTTAAGTGTAATGGATTTTGAGAAAATTTCAATTAATGTTTTGAATAGTTATAAAAGATTAGCTGTGGATTTATTAGATGGAATACTTTAAGATTAAATATTGGTTTGGATATGCTTTAAAAGAATAGAAATTTTTTGTACATAAATGTATTTTAGCTTAAGACGGACATGTTTTTCAAGTAGTATATTTGTTCCTTCTTTTTTTCCCCTCTTTTTTTTAAAGATATGAAAAAGTAAAACTGTTGGGATGGCTTGTATGAGGAAAAAGACTTAAATATTTTAGTGTAATTAACTCTAAGAAAATCTTAACAGGTAAAAATGTTTTTGAACATTGTGGGGAAAATAAATTTAAATAAGAACTTTAATAACAGGATCTATGATAAGGTGATTAAGATGATTAATTAGAAAAGAAGCTTCATATTGATGTGGTTGTTACTTGTAGAAATACTAGAAAAATATTTATATTCAACTGTTATCTCCTAAAATACTAAGAAATGTACTAATTTAAGTTTGATAAAAGAGAATATTATTGAGAAAAGAAAATCAAGGAAAGCTACTATGTGGAGTATGGAATTATAGAAACTAATTGTTATTGATTGTTTGTAAATATAAACCCAGACAACATGCTGTTTACCAAATATTAATGGTGAATTATGTTAAAAAATAATAATATAAAATATTTTTTTAAAAAAGAAACACCTGGCATGGGTTGACTTAAGGAGAAGCCAGGGGAGTTTGTCTTTGTTAGGAACAATTGTTACTTTGGCTTATGCTCCCCCCGGCTTTGGAAAAACTCAGCCTTGACTCTTGTTTCTGCCTATGCCTTGCCTTTGCCTTGTGAAGCAAGGTCCTACTACAGGCCACCCAACCAAGCAGCAGAAATAGATGAACTCTTTGCTAATCAATTAAAAATGCATTTAGGAAATACACTACAGTAGTAATGGCAGACTTTAACTACCCTGATAGCAACTGGGAGACAAACTTTGCAGCAAGTGGGAGATTGAACAGATTCCTAATCAACTTGGCTGACAGCTTTGTCATCCAAAAGGTAGAAGAGGGAACTAGAGGAAAAGCTATGCTGGACCTAATTCTTATTAATCAAGCAGAAGTGATAAAAGGAGTTAAAATTGCTGGAACCTTGGGTAAGAGTGACCATGTCATACTGCAATTCAATAATGCAAACACAAGCAATAGAATATAATGCAACCAGTGTCTTAAACTTTAAAAGAGCTGATTTTAACAAACTCGGAGAATTCTAAGAAAAATTTCATGGATAAAAATCCTAAAGGGGAAAACAACTCAAGAAACGTGGGAAACTCTGAAAAGTATGATCATAAAAGCCCAGTCCAATATAATACCACTGAAAAAGAAAAACAAGAAATCCAAGAAGAAACCAGCATGGCTGCACAATGATCTCTCTGATAAACTAAAAGACAAAAAGGACGAGTACAAAAAATGGAAAGAGGGACACATAACTAAGGCAGAGTATCAGCAGATAGCCCGAATCTGCAAAGATGAAGTCAGAAAAGCAAAGGCTCCAAATGAGCAAAGACTAGTTTCTTTCATCATATAAATGACAAGGAAAAAGTCAAGGAAACAATCAATCCATTCAAGAGAGGAGATGGTAAGGAAGTAACGGGCAGTAGAGAGAAAGCAGAGCTGCTTAACTCATTCTTTGCATCAGTTTTCATGCAAAAAGAAACTATAACCCAGACTTCTTCTTTTGCGCCGTAGCACACAGCCATGGGATAGCAAAGCTCCGCTCCCTGCGGTCAATTTCGTCTTGCCAGGGTGACCCTAAATGGGTCTGAAGTCATCCCCAAAAGGTGACGATGAAGGAGGGGCACTCCGTTGATCATGACCTGACAGGAGAAAGTCTGGCATTGCATCAGGGTCCAGCCCAAGCTACCTGCATTCAAAGTCGAAGAGCACAAACAAGAACATTGGTGAACAGTGTTCTTGGAATTGTTGAGAGTATTGATCTTCTCTCTCTCTTCTATCTACTAACTGAATCCTTGAGAAAGACCCGCAAAGCAAGAAAACCTCCAAAAGTGAGGGGAGGGGACTATATCCCCATTCCCTTATAGGAGGAAGTGGCGAATTAATACTAAGGGAGAAAGAAATAGACCGAAATTAAATTTAAAATACTACAATCTGGACAAGTCTAGAAACTAAAAAACCTGCTGAGCCTGAAAGGTTTTAATGAAATTAGATAGATAGATAGATAGATAGATAGATAGATAGATAGATAGATAGATAGATAGATAGATAGATAGATAGATAGATAGATAGATATAAAGATATAAAACAAAAATATTTTTTTGTCTGAAAAAAATGGAAAATGAATAACTAGTGACTCCTAGTGGAGAATCAGAGCACAGAACAGTAACAATAATGACTCAGAAACTGGCAGAACACCTAGGAAACTAATAATTTGTCCCTTTAAATTTTAAATGACCTTGAAGACAGCTGGGAACAAAGTAAGAGCTGGCCCAGCCATAAGATTAAAAAGTGTCTGAAAGAAAAATATCTAATCTGTTGACTTAATCTAAGAATTGTTTAGAGAAAAAGAAAAACTTTGGCTCTTGGCTAATCTTTTAGAGGAGAATCTACAGGAAGGACTCAAGGTGGCTTACACACACACACACACACACTGTATATACACACACACCAAGACAACACACTGTACACCAGGTACTGGAGATTGTTATTGTTAAAAACCAAGAAAATATTTACAAAAGAAAGAAAGAAAAGAAAATATAGCCCAGCCTACCAAAAACATAACTGTAAAAGACAAACTAGAAATAAAAAAATAAAATAAGCAAGAAAATGGTAAGAAAACACTTGTCTGACCTTGATGAATATAAATCACCAGGACCTGATGGATTACATCACAGAGTTCTGAAGGAGCTGGCAGATGTTATCTCAGATCCATTGTACCATATCTTTAAAAAAAAATCCTGGAGCACTGGAGAACTACCAAAGGATTGGAGAAGAGCTGACCTTTGGAATTGCCTTCCTTTTGGACCTTGACTCTGGACCTTGCCCCTTGAGCTTTCACTTTCTCTTTTGAATTTCTCTGTGCCTTTACAAATTGGTTTTGTCTGTTGACTAGCTTTTGTTTGTGGGACTGAGGATGGCTGCCTTCAGTGAAGTGTGGGGTGGAGCCTTATCGGCCATTGTAGGGCCATTTGTTGTGGCACCTAACAGGATAATAAGGACCCTATCGATGCCTGCCTCTGCCTAGGCGACCTGGATCATAACATAGTTAAAGTATTGCTGGGCTAACTGTAAAGATAGAAAATAAGCCCTCTTAAGATGTTTTAAAACAATACTGTCTTACAAAAGTATTGTTATCTGCCATTGGGTGGAGCATAAATTCCTTTTAGTAGACTTCTAAAACTGACTTTTGCTCCTTCACCCCTTCAGAATGGCCATTGGTTGAACACTGGAAGGTATTACATAACACATATAGAATATTTATTTTGAATTAACAAGAAAAAAGAATTAAAAATACATATATATTTACAAATATATATGTATAAAATACACATACACGTATAAAATACATATATATACATATCAAGGAAAAGCAGTTAAAAATACATATGTAAAATACCTCTTCTGTAATTTTATAAAGATTGATTATTTGTCATTAGGTTGGTAGGGTTTTCCCAGAAGTATCATCTCTTTTCTTCCACTATTTCCCAGAATTACAGGTTTTTTCCAGAGACCTATATCTTTGCAAAATGTATCTAAAGTAATAATCTTAATTCAGTCATTCTTGTTTCAAATGAGCATTTTGATTGATTTGTTAAATGATCAAGTTGTTTGCTTTCTTAGTTATCCATTCTCAAGGGTCTTTTCCAGCATCAAAGTTCAAAAACTTCAATATTCTTTCTACCCTGCTTCTTCAAACAATAGAAGGTGACTACAAGAATCATATAATAATAAAATAGCCAAGATTGCTAATGTCTAGAGAACCTAACAGTAAAACCTTTTACTTTTATGCAAAAAGAAAATCAGAGGAGACATAAAGAGAATGACAGAACATTTCCCTTTGAAAACCCTGTAGAAGAATAAATGAAGATGAAATTAAATTTTCAAAACTTTCCTAAATGTTGGCATAGGTCTGAAAGACCATCTTCCTGGGCATCTTCAAAAGCTAGTTTATAGAAATTTATTTATTTATTTGCTTGCTTACTTGTTAAACTTATATGCTGCCCATCTCAACAAAGGTAATTCTGGGTGGCTTACAATTGTATTACAGTAGCCCTGATGGATATCATTAAAGCAAGGTATGTCTTTTCCAGAGAAGGCCTCAGATTATATACCAAATTGGTATAAAGAAATAAATAAGAAATAAAAATCATGGCTACTACAGCAACCTGAGGTTTCTTGGTTATTTTAGAGTCATTGCCTGCGGCAGGAGATGGGCAGTAAACTAAACAGCAAGCAAAAGTCCTCAGTCTTTCAAGCACTCATTTCCCTTTCCTCAGACTGATAGTTTGTTGAATGTCCACAACAGTGTGACTAGATGTGCACTCAAACCACTCATCTCCGATACTTCTCTGAAAGAATAAAGTTATGGGCCAACAATAAAACGACATTGGTTGAACCATTCTAAATCAGGCTTTTCCTGCTACACATTTGATCTTTAAGATATGCTTTTAGATCTAAGCCATGGAATACATTTATCCCATTTAGTGTACAAAACATTTTTAGCCAAAAAATTAAATCAGGTTTGATTTCTAGCAAGTGATTTGCATTAGAGTTTGGAGACAGAAGATACTGTTCACGTTTAACTAAGAGCTACAGCTTTGGCTTAAAATTGTTTTTGGTCACATTTGTCCTATTACGGGCATCATAAATTATTTTAGTGAAGATTTTATCGTTGCTTCCAGAAAGGTTCTATGATCAAATAGAAGTTGTCTGATTTGCCATTGAGATAATTTTCCATTCCAGACAAATTGCTGTTAATTCCCTACTAGATAGTTGAATTCTAAGATATTCTCATAAGATTTAAAAGAGAAATCATAAACACTAGTTTGGTGTTTCTTTTGCGCAAAGAGGCTTCCTAAAATAGATAATAGAAATGCATCAAGCAGAATAAAAAAAAGCAGTAAACAAATTTAATAGGATTCTCCTTGGCTGTTTACATATGTATTACATTATTTCTCTCAACAGGAATGTCAGGAAAGGTTGAAGCATGAGATGAACTGCTTTATTGTTTGGCAGGTTTTTAAAGACAAGAAAACAATAAAGGAATACCTATTTTTGAGTGCACTTGAAAAGTTTAAAGCATTTGGAAGAGTGGCTTTTCATAAGTATAATGCAACAGACAGTTTAATTCATGTGACATGGTAGTTAAGTATAGACAGGAATTCATTTGTATTCCATTGATAAATAATAATAATCCAGACACCCAAATCATATTTTTGTCTCTGATATCTGCACTTTCAAAATATCTGGACCCTCCTAATATTCTAAAATCATTGGGGTTTTTTCCTCTCTTTTGTTTGAGCTCATAGGAGAACAGTATTCTATAAAACACTGTCTGGAAATTGAGTTTGTTAATGAAAACATCTAATTATGATCTTAACATTGGTGGCTACTACTTTGTCTCGGGGGAAAAAAGCCTCATATTAGGAGACATTCTAAAAGTTAAAATTTATTGTCAATGAAACTGGTACATTTAATATTCAGGCTTTTATTCCTAAAGTTGAAAATAAACCTTCTTATAATGTGCCAAAAATACGATGGAGCCACCAAAAATAGTTTGCATGCAAATTGTATTTTACCTTTCTTAATAACATTTTTTTATCTTGTGTTGTAGAAGAGACACCTGCGGTGTGTTATGCTTTTGTATCTTACTTTGACATTTTTTTTCCAGAGTATTTTCTGCTTCTTGAAAATATTTTACTCTATACTTTTGCTCTATATTGCTCTTTATAGTGCACATTTATTGGTAATAATTTGACAAATTTGCTTTCCATGAGAAGGATTTGACTTAAAACAGAATTGTAAATAAGTAACCCCAGCTCCTGGAGAGAATTGGGAATGGGTAGAGGAAGAGAACAGGTTTCTCAAAACAGAATGCTTTGCAATTCAATTAATCCCAACAGATGTACAGGGCAAATGAGGGGCCTTGACGGTTTTCGGAGGATGAAAAAAGAATGCACACAGCTTGAGATTGAAACTGAAAAGAACTGCATAACTAATAAGGTTCTGTGTCAAAGACCCTTTATACCTCACAGTTCTGTGAGATTTCTGAGAACCGTCCTGAACTGGCACTGCTGTGGAGACTTAAACATGGCTAGAAAAGAAAGATTGGGTTTAGGGTGTCAGGCAGAGAATAAAGAAATTTTAATTCCATCAGTCTTAATTTATTTATGTATTTATTTATTTATATGTCAAATGGTACCACCCATCTCGCTCTCAGAGGAACTTAATATATGTGTTTTGACAAATCTCATGGATCCATTTCTAATATTTCATCTTGAGCGACACAAGTTGCCATCTTGAGACTCTCTCATCTTTTGAACAGGGAGCATGGTTTATTATATTCTGCGATGTTCTTCTTCACAGGGGCTCAGATGCAGGAGTAACTAAATAATCAGAACAGTGCCATACCTAGCTGAGCTTGGAAATGAGAAACCATGTTCAGATCTTAATTTTAATGTGAAGCTCCTAAGGTGGTTTTGGCAAACTTGCAGTCTTTATCCACACAAGCCATTTTAAAATGAGAAAAAAATAGAAAGTGAAGGATATAACTGTACATGTTGCATATTAATCATAACTGGAGTAAGCAGGCTATGTTTATAATACAGTACATATTATTGTAATGTTTCTTTGTCAGGAATTTTGAAATCATTTTATTTATTAGAATCTATTGAGTAGGCAGGATTAATTTGTAGATAGTAACTGTGTTACCATGTTTGAGAGTTCAAAACTCATCTAAGCAAATAGGGCTCTTCCATGTAAAAAGAGGGGGCAATGCTTCATCTTGGCAATATTTATATGAATCCATGAAGCAGAAAACTGAAAAGCTTTCTGAATTACCTCCTGCACTAAAGGCAGCAGCTACGATAAACTGAGAATTGCTGGGGCCAAAACAAAGACTTTGTGAATTGTTTTAGGGCTGATGAATTATCTTCCTCTTTAAGGTGCATGAAAAATTTAAGTATCAGATTTTTTTTGCACCTCAAGAGAAAGTTCACTCCAGTGAGCAAAATAACTGAACCAGAAAAGTCACAGATAGCTTATATATGAAATAAACCATAAAAATGTATTTAAAATTTGCAGCATATAGGCAAGGAATTGCATTGGCTTCCGGTTGCCCTTCGGGTGAGATTCAAGGTGCTGGTGATGACCTATAAAGCCCTAAATGGTGAGGGTCCGGGATATTTGAGGGAACACCTGCTGCCAGCATCAAGCTCCCTTCGTCCAGTGCGCTCCCACAGGGAGGGTCTTCTCAGGGTGCCGCCGGTTAAAGATTGCTGGCGGGTAACACCCAGGGGTAGGGCCTTCTCAGTGGGCGCGCCTGCCCTTTGGAACCAGCTGCCCGCGGAGCTTAGGACTGCCCCAGACCTCCGTTCATTCCGCCGGGACCTGAAGACCTGGCTCTTCGAGCTCTCTGGCCCAGGCTGAGAATTTTTTTAATTTTAATTTTAACTGGGTTTTTATTTTTCTCAGGGTTTCATTTAATCTTTTTTAATTTGTTTTAACTTTTGTATTGATTTTCTTTTAAATATCCTGTAAACCGCCCTGAGTCCTTCGGGAAAGGGCGGTATATAAATCTAAATAAATAAATAAATAAATAAGGAATACAGCTAAGTGTAGCGTGTGTATATGTGTGCATACATGTTTACCAGAGATTGGAGAAACATAAATGAATCTTGAAAGCAACATATTAGCAACAAAGTAAAATGTAAGCAAGGGTTATAAAACACAAGTGAACTACTATTTAATGCAGAGATGGCAAACCTTTTAGGCTTGGCAAGTGGAAAATTTCGAAAGACTTTGCTGGTGCGTCAACCCGAACAAAACAGAAACAATTCTCTATCTGTCCCCATCTAGGCCTCTTGTTGGTAGCACCAAGGTTGGGCCTGAGGTAGAGGTGATTGCTCCTATGCACCACTTACTTTCAGGCAGTGTTCGCTTTCTGTTGACAAGTGCAGCTTCTGCAGCCTCCCAAAACAGTGAGAAAGATATGCCCTATTCTTGCATGATTTTGGAGTCAGCAGAGGCCATGAATGTGATAGGTTCACCATCATTGATTTAATGCTTACTAAATCAAATTCAACAGGAATAATAAAGTAAATTTTTTGCATAACCTTAGAGGACACTGTAAGGCAATTTTAATAAGTACTGACCTCTGTTGTGGGGCACTTTTGATTCTTACTGAACTTATTTTCCTTCCCACTAATCTCACTGTATGGCATGCTCTAGGTACCCTTACTAAAACTGAATTATTATAACTCCAAGAAGGTGTCATTCTCTTTCATGGTGCCTGTCTTCTGGAGCAACTTTCTCTTGAGATCCAGATGGTCTAGTCTTGACTTGGTACATCATATTTATGATTATTGGAATTTTTATTCAGCCTCAATTTCTTTATTTGTGTTTTTGTAGGGAAGGGACCGGAATATTTTCTTCAGGTAGATGGTCTTGTTTTGGGGGATTGTGGAGGTCTTCAAGTCCAACCCGCTGCTCAATCAGGAGACTTTATATCTTTTCAGACAAATGGTTGTCTAGTCTCTTTTTGAAAGCCTCCAGTTGATGAAGCATCCATAACTTTTGAAGACAAGCTATTCCATTGGTTGATTGCTCTCACCATTAGGAAATTTCTCCTTAGTTTTAGGTTGCTTTTCTCCTTGGATAGTTTCTATCCATTGTTTCTTGTCTTGGCTTTTGGTGCTTTGGAAAAGAGTGTGACCCCCCCCCCATCTTTGTAGGAGTTCCTCAAATATTGGAATCATATCTCCCCATGGTCTTCTTTTCATTAGACTAGACATACCCAATTCCTGTAACCGTTCCTTGTATGTTTTAACCTCCAGCCCCCTAATCATTTTTGTTCCTCTTTTCTGCACTTTTTCCAGTGTCTCTACATATTTTTTCATATTGTTGTGACCAGAACAGGATACAGTATTTCAAGTGTGGTCTTACTAAGGCTTTATAAAGCAGTACTAGACCTTCACATGATATTGATTTCATCCCTTTATTAACGCAGCCTAGTATTGCGCTCGCTTTTTTGGCTGCCGCTGCACATTGTCAGCTCATATTTAAATGATTATGCACTAAGACTCCAAGATCCCTCTCGCAGTTATTGGCATTATATAGTTGGTTTTGCTTGCCTGAGTGAAAAACCTTACTTTTATCTACGTTGAATTTCATTTTATTAGAAAAGGCCCTGTGCTGAGGTCTGTCAAGATCTTTTTGGATTTTGAGATTGTCTTCTGGAGTGTTAAGTATTCCTGCCAGCTAAGTGTCATCTACAAATCTGATGAGTTCCCCTACTATTCCCTCACCTAGATCAGGGGTCCCCAACCCCCGGTCCATGGACTGGCACCGGTCCACAGCATGCCAGCAACCAGGCCACACAGACAAGCAAAGCCCCATCTGCAGGATGGAGGCAGTACCCGAAACCTCACCCTCTCTGGTGCATTGAAAAACCTTTCTCCATGGCACCGGTCCCTGGTGCCCAAAAGGTTGGGGACCTCTGATCTAGATGGTTGATGAAGATGTTGAACTGTAGATGTCTGTGTGCATTATTCTTGGAAACTGTCTGGAAACATCTCTTCAGTTTTGTTGGCAAGATATCAATTTGCCTCTTTCCTAGGGCTGAGAGAGACTGACTGAACCAAGGTCATCCAGCTGACTTTGTGTCTAAGGCAGGACTAAAATTCATGGTCTCCCAGTTTCTAGCCTGATTCCTTAACCACCACACCAGACTGACTCTCTTGTTAGAGAGTCTAGTACAGGGGTAGGCAACCTTGGCTCTTTTATGACTTGTGGACTTCAACTCTTGGAGAAGATGGCGGACGTGCGGGCGGATCTGTTCGAGTGAGCTCTGCAAGTCTTAGAAAAATAGGTGTCCTAGGAGCCCCCCAGGGGTGTTTACACCCTCTGGGTTGGGGGGATAGTGAGCGCAATAGTTTAGGCAGCTGAAGGATGAAGGTTTTGGACTCCGTTAGCTGCCAGCCCTACCCTTTTTTCAACTGGATGTTGGGGGCGCCTACCTGCTCCCTCGGGCGTTTTTCGGGCCGTTTTCGCGGGCCTGGTGGTTGCGGCGGCCGGCGGCTTCGGCGGCGGCGTCCTCGGCGATGGCGGACCCGGCGTTCACGGGAGGTCCCTGGCTGCTGGCGGCCTTGGTGGCCTTGGCGGAGGCGTTTCGGGCCGTTCCGGGCCGCTTCTGTGGCCGGATTGGTCTTTCGCGGCTCTCCCTCGGCTGTGGCGGCGGCGGCGTTGCTGGTTCGTTCCGGGGACGACGGGGACGGCGTCGGCGGCGGCGGCGTTCTCCGGGGCCGTTCTGGGCCCGCCTTTCCATCGGCCATTTGCTGGGTGTCCTCGGCGGTTGCGGAGCCGGCCTTCGGATGGTCCCTCGCTTCTGGCGGCTTCGGTGGAGGCGTTTCGGGCCGTTCGGGCCGCTTCTGTGGTCGGCCTGGTCTCCCTCGGCTGTGGCGGCGGCGGCGTTCCTGGCTCGCTTGGATGGCGACGGGGATGGCGGCGGCGGCGGCGTTGTGCCGGGGCCGCTTTAGGCCTCCCTTTCCATCGAATGTTTACTCTCGGCTCCATCAGCGTCCTGGCGGCGGCAGCAATGGCGGTGGCGTCTGCAGCAATGCTCCGGTGGTGGCGGTCGCCCTGGCGGCTCAGCGGCGACGCTGTAATCAACTTATTGTTTCCTCTGCTTGCTTTGTTCCTTCTGGATGGCCTGGTACTCTTACTGCTGTTGGTGGCCCCGAGGGTTCCTGGGCTAGCCGGTTAATGCCGGTGGATCCCAGTGGAGCCCAGTGGTCCCTTGAAAGATTTATGTTTCCCGTGACACCAGTTGTGACTCTGGTTGGTGCCATTGGATTTGTGGACCTAAAAGAATTAGATAACTTGGAAGACCCCAATGACTGCAGAATTGGCCATGATAAACTTTTTCGAAGGACAGAGCAGCGGAGGATTTGGCCACCTAGTAGTTCAGACTTTGATGATGTACTATATTATTTTATCCCTGCCTTGGACTGTTCTCTATTGCCATTCACATATCGGCCCCAAAGGTTTCAGAGTTCCCTGGGTACTGGCCACAGTGAGAGGGTGGCCTGAACTTACATCTGCTGCCCCTAGAGGTGAGAGCTCTAGGGGACATGCTGTACCCAGGATGGATATTTCGGACTATTCCCCCCTGGTATAGGCTTTCCAACTGTCGTGAGAGGGCGGTGGTTGGCCTATCTTGGGGGACACCCAGCTGAGTGGCAGTGGCTGGGTGGAGGCTCGGGACATCTACTTGCTCTCTGTTTGGTTCCTCCTTAAATCAATTGATTATGGACTGCCTATATCTGGACTGCTTTATGCCTTGTTTGAGGTACTCCTCTACAGACTTGCTCGCCCTCAGGGGTGCTCCCCCCTCCTGGAGGCGGCCCGCCTTTCCGGCCGAGTATAATCTCGAGGAAGGTCCCATTTATTGGGATCCTGAGAGATGGCCGGGCACGGTTACGGACCTCCGACGTAGACCCAACAGGAGGTCTTTGATTTGTTTTTTGTCAAAATTTTTTTGGGGGTTAGGGAGGAGGGAGGGTTCTTTTCTTGGTTGTTTGGACGAGGGGGGCAGTCCATCTACCGTTGTTCAGGCTAGTGCTGAGGCTGATCGCGATGGGGAGGAGCGGGGGTTGGCTGCTTCTGGGGCTCCAGGGCCAGTCGTGGGATTGCCTATTCCCACGACGATAGGGAATGGCAGCAGGTGTAGGAACAGAGGGCCGTATCGGTCTCAGGGAAGGCCTCTCCGCTGCTTACAAGCGGTGAGGCACTCCGACCCTCTGGTTCCGCCCCGAGGTCCCGGGAGTGAGGATGTGCAGCCTCCTGAGCTCCGGCTGGTGTATTTGAATGCCAGGTCGGTCGTTAATAAGGCTCCTCTCGTTCGAGACTTGGTCGAGGGTGAGCAGGCTGACCTGGCTTGCATCTCGGAGACCTGGTTGGGCCCAGAGGGCGGTGTTCCTCTGGTTGATCTTTGCCCACCAGGTTTCCGGGTGCTGCACCGGCCTCGGGCTCAGGGTAGGGGTGGGGGAGTGGCTGTTGTTGTGAGGGAGACCTTGTGTCCGCGGGAGGCCACCGTTCCCCAGACAGTCGGGTGTGAGTCTCTCTTTTTGAGATGCGGCCCTGGTGCGCAGTTGGGCTTGCTGCTGGTGTACCTTTCGCCTAGTCACGCAGCAGCAGCCCTGCCTGAGCTGCTTGATGTCCTCTCGGGGCTGGTGGTTGAGTTCCCGAAACTTATAGTTTTGGGGGACTTCAACCTACCATCGCTGGGAGGATCATCTGAGTTAGCTCGGGAGTTCATGGCTTCCATGGCGGCCATGGACCTGACGCAAGTAATTACGGGACCGACTCATGAAGGAGGCCACACCCTTGACCTTGTTTTCTTGTCTGGACGGTGGTTAGATGATCTTGGTGGGGGCTCTCCAATTATTATGCCCCTGTCATGGACCGATCATCATCTCCTGCGGCTGGTCTTCCGTTTTGCCACCCCCCGCCGTGGGTGTTTGGAACCACTCAAATGGTACCGCCCCAGACGCTTAATGGATCCCCAAAGGTTCCAGGCGGCGCTGGGGTCCCCACCTGCCTCCCTCACTCACAGCTCGGCCGAGACCCTAGTGGAGGCCTGGGAAAGGACGGCCACTGAGGCCCTTGACCGAGTTGTACCCTTGCGGCCCCTGACCCGGTGCAGATCCCGTCGGGCTCCATGGTTTTCTGCGGAGCTCCGGGAGATGAAGCGTCGGAGACGGGGCCTAGAGAGCGGTTGGAGGTCCACCCGATCTGAACCCGACCGATTGCGACTAAGAGCCTATATTAGGTCTTATCTCGCTGCAATTAGGGAGGCGAGGTCTAACCACTTCGCCACCCTTATTGCGTCCGCAGATAATCGCCCGGCCGCCCTGTTTAGGGTGACTCGCTCCCTCCTAAATCAGGAGGTGAGGGAGGATCCCTTGCAGGGACGTGCCGAGGAGTTTAACCAACATCTGTCGGACAAAATCGCTCGGATTCGGACCGGTTTGGACTCTGACTGGGCAGAGTCTGACGATCAGGACACGGGTGGTCTTGTCGATACCATCTGGGAGGAGTTTGATTCTGTAACTCCGGAGGAAGTGGACAGGATCATGGGGAGGCTGAGCGCCACCACATGTTTACTGGACCCGTGCCCTTCCTGGCTGGTTTATGCAGCCCGGGAGAGGACACGCAGCTGGTTCCAGGCAGTTATATCGGCCTCTTTGAGTGAGGGTATCTTCCCCGCCGTCTTGAAGGAGGCGGTGGTGAGGCCTCTCCTCAAGAAGCCTGTCCTGGACCCGGCTGTATTGAACAACTTTCGTCCTGTCTCCAACCTTCGCTTTCTTGCGAAGGTTGTTGAGAGTGTGGTGGCGCATCAGCTCCCTTTGGTCCTGGATGAAGCGGATTATCTAGACCCGTACCAATCGGGTTTCAGGCCCGGGTACAGCACGGAGACGGCATTGGTCGCGCTGGTGAATGATCTCTGGAGGGCTCGGGACAGGGGGCATTCCTCTGTCCTAGTCCTATTAGACCTCTCGGCGGCTTTCGATACCATCGACCATGGTATCTTGCTGCGGCGTCTCAGGGGATTGGGAGTGGGAGGCACAGTTTTACAGTGGTTCTCCTCCTATCTCTTGGGACGTTCGCAGTCGGTGTTGGCAGGGGGGCAGAGGTCGACCGCGAGGTCTCTCATTTGTGGAGTTCCTCAGGGGTCGGTCCTCTCGCCTCTCCTGTTCAACATCTACATGAAGCCGCTGGGTGAGATCATTCGTGGCTTTGGAGTTGGGTATCATCAGTACGCTGATGATACCCAACTTTTCTTTTCGACCCCAAACCACCCCAGTGATGCCCTCAACGTGATGTCCCGTTGCCTGGAGGCGGTTCGGGTCTGGATGGGGAGGAACAGACTCCAACTCAACCCCGACAAGACTGAGTGGCTTTGCATACCTTCGTCCCGGGTTTATTCGGACATTCCACCTCTAGTTATGGGGGGTGAACTATTACCCCCCGTAGATAGGGCTCGCAACTTGGGGGTCCTCCTAGATTCACGGCTCACTTTGGAAGACCATATAGGAGCCGTGACTAGGGGGGCCTTCGCACAGGTTCGCCTGGTGCGTCAGTTGCGGCCCTATCTTAGCCGGGACGATTTATGCACGGTCACTCATGCGCTCGTGTCCTCTCGTCTGGACTACTGCAACGCTCTCTACATGGGGCTGCCCTTGAGGACTACTCGGAAGCTCCAACTGGTACAGAATGCAGCCGCGAGAGTGGTGTTGGGAGCCTCCCGATACTCCCACGTTACGCCTCTGCTCCGTGAGCTGCATTGGTTGCCAGTTGTCTTCCGGGTGAGATTCAAGGTACTGGTAACGGTATTTAAAGCACTCCATGGCATGGGGCCGGAGTACCTCAGGGAACATCTGCTGCCGGCATCAAGCTCCCTGCGCCCTGTGCGTTCCCACAGAGAGGGCCTCCTCAGGGTGCCACCGATCAGAGAATGCCGATTGGTGGCCCCCAGGGGGAGATCCTTCTCTGTGGGCGCTCCGGAGCTGTGGAATCAGCTACCGGTTGAGCTCCGGATGGCGCCCGATCTTCGCTCCTTTCGTCGCGATCTCAAGACATTTCTGTTTGTACAAGCCGGCCTAGCCTGAGGGGGAGTGTTGGGGTTATTTTATTTTTCGTTTTTTAACTTTTCTGGGGGTTTTTAGTGTTGTATTTATATTGTTTTTAACTAGGGCAATTTGTTTAATCTTATTTTAATGTTTGTATTCGCTATTTTATTCTGCCCTGTGAACCGCCCTGAGTCCTCAGGGAGAAGGGCGGTATATAAATGTTATTAAATTAAATTAAATTAAATTAAATTAACTCCTAGAATTCCTGAGTCAGTATGGCTCGTTCAGGAATTCTGGATACTGAAGTCCACAAGTCATAAAAGAGCCAAAGTTGCCTACTCCTGGTCTAGTAAATTAAATAAATTAAAAAATAAATCTTCCCGCAAGTAATGAAAAGCGTATTTGTATATTCCAAGCAATATTTATTATCGGCAAAGTTTAAATCCTTGATTCAATGTAGATCCAATAAATCTCTGAACTTAGTAGATACTCTTACTTGAGAGATTTCCCTATGATTTCCAGAACTCTGCACATTGTTTTACAACATGCAGCTTGAAAAGACACACGTCAGTGTAACCAGTTGTAAAGCTAACCAAGCATTTACAACTTTAAGATTACAGGGTATGACCAAGGTTATAACTGAGGGTAAATATCAACAAATCTCTTTTAAACAAAGCATCTGCCTTTGTGGTTATTCTTAGATTGAAGATTTACCATATTATCTTTTATATTAGTCATAATACTTATCAAATCTCAAAGAAATAAATTGAAAAAGGTAGACAATTGTCAGCTAAATTCAGATGCAGTAAAAAGATGCTTTCTTTTATCTGATTTTAATAAAATCATATCAGAGTATAACTCTATTTCCAGAAAAAAAATCAACAAAAATTTACTAAATCATGTGCAGCCAGTATTGAATTAAGGCGTATTTTTATTTTTTAAAGCTGTTTAAAGCTGTTTTTGTAATGTTAATAGCTATAATAGTCAGTGACTATACACATTTAATAAATAAACTTAAACAACTTTCCATTTTTTATGGTTTCTCACTGAGTCTATGACTTTTCCTACTATAACCAATCCTCAACATTTCCTTTCTTCTGTTTTTATTATGGCACAGCTAGCTATGTGCCATGTGCCAGTCTTGCATGTCTATGAAATTAGTATTCTCTAATAGCAAATGGAGTTTTGGTTGCTTCTGAATGTTCTGTACTGTAGGCTGTTGCTAGTGTGTACACTAATCTAGTTTATTGATTGTTAATTAGAGCTCAGGTAAAAATAGCTGGGCTTCAAATAATTACTGACCTAAGAAGACATTGGAACAATATAAGCAGGCTTCCAAAACATAGAATAACCAGTGAAAGGTGAAGAGATCTACAAGAAGACCAGGGTTGATAATATGGAAAAAATAATTTAATTCATTTTAACCAAAGCTTATAACAGGGCTGTAATGTGCAATAGTTCACTACTACCTTCCCAAATCAAAAATATGGCTTTAAGATATTTAATTTAATTAAACTCATTATCAATTAAAAATTAATGTCTATAAACAAAGAGTATGACTCTAAAGCCCCAAACCAGTTATTCTGTCAAGTTTAGTAGATAACCAGGAGCTCACTTAATAAATTTCCTGGATTTGTTGGAAACTCGAACATGAATGCAAAAACACAGATATTATCTGACTTCCAGGTATACTATTTTCAATGTGTGTTTTACATTCATGATTCACTATTAGAATATGCAAAATTTATTTATAGCATGTACATTTAAATAACTCAGAAGATGATGGGTTGAGCAGAAACAGTAGAAATCAAAATAAAGTGGGCTGTAGAGAAGTACTGGATTGCATAAATTCATTTTCTAGTTAAAGGGGTCCTTTGATTTCAACAGTATTATTCTTTTCTATGTCTGCAATTTAAATGCCAAACTATGCACATGTAAATCTCAGTCATTGAAGCAAAAGAAATTCAGGATTGTAAAGTACATATTTGCATGTGCCTTTGTCCTGTGGTCATTTTTTCTGTATGACTTTTTCACATGGGACACTCATGTTGGTAAAGCATTTGGGGACAGAAATTGTGGGAGGATTATATAATACAGAACAGGCAAAAAAAAATTGCAGTTCTTCTCACTAAGTGGTGCCTTTCTTTAATTGACTTGTATGATCAGGGAAGATTCATGCTTAAATACGTATCTTCTATCTGGTTTTGCCCTAACTCTTAGCACAGAAGAAAGGGCTGAAAAATGAAAAATTGCATGCCACCTTCATTTTATTTCTTTTAGGAATTAATTAAATAGCTATGAAAGCATTAACCTTTTATGACAGAATTTCTCAAACCACCTTTAAAAAGGAATAGTGTTAATGGATGCACTTTAATAGTCTAGGAAAAAAATAAGTTCTGTTTTAATTAAAATGTGAGAAGATATGGTTTTCTCCAGTGGCTTCCATGATTAGTCACCAGATTAACTGAATGCCAATTATTCCAGAATTCATCGTTTTTATTTTCGCTTAATAGGCAGTGTTTCCCACTTCCTTTTCTTTCAGTGGTTTTGCAGATAATCAGTTGGGCCTCCTATGAGAGATGCAAGGAGTTGCTTGTTTTTCTTTCATGGAACCAGGAAGCAAATTAGCAATGATGAAATGCAGAATGCAAATGGCAGAACTTCACTTACTAAAAACAAAGAATGATTGCCATTGATGGAGGTTCTGGGTCCATGTTTTCTTTACTGTAACATTCTGCTAAGTTTCCCTTCTGTGTTTTTTTTTTCTTTTTGTCAGTAATGGGAAAATACCAACAGGGATGAATTATGTCACAGACTTAACTTTGCTATATATTACAAAAGACGAGAACCTGGAAGACAATTTCTGTGACAACCTTTGATTACCTTTTTAATATTCAGAGTCTTTCACCTTAAATCGAACTAAGATTTTGTTTTGTTTTCAAAGTATGTATTATAAACATGTGAACAGAATGTGGGCAAAAAAATATTTTCTTTTGCAAATTTCAGATTTCACTTAAAAGTAATTTTGTGATATTTCCTCAGAGGGTTTTTTTCCCCATTAACAAAACCATATTGTGTTCTGTATTAATATGACTTTAGACCAGGGGTGTCAAACTTGCAATGTCACGTGACCTGTCATGAAATATTGCAACTTTTTTGCCATTGTCGGCAATGGGGTGGGCACGGTTTCACATGATGACACCCCTACTTTAGACTATGAGTTTGACATTATGAACTATAACTCTACATAGACTGTATCATTTTCTATCTCCCAGCCTTTTTTCTGAGTTATTTTATACAGTTTTCTATCCTGGGTATGTTTTCATTGTTTTTAAAATTGTAAATCTCTACCAGGTTTGTATTAGACAAGGATATTATAAAGTTATCAATTAATCAAAATGGGCTGCCTGTTACTGGAAAGTAATTTTAAAAATCTCTGGGCTGAGAAGATAATATCTTGCTCCTGCCTCAGATTTATTTGATTATGTACTGCTTTCATACAGTACAACAGTGATTTGATTTTTGCCCAACTGGTTAAGATAAAAAGACTAAATGGTTTAAAAGTGGCAAATCTAGTGACCGTGTTATGAAATAGCCACTCGTAGATTTAATTAAGGTTTTGATGAATATGCCAACCTCCAGGCTGCATCCAGGTGCAAAACCATGTCCTCTTCCCTCCCCCCTTTCCATGGCCACTCCCAGCATCAATCCGCAGAGCTGGAAAGGTTGGGGACCGCTGCCTTACAGTTTAGATTTTTGGTATTTTTCAGATTTACAAATTGTTCCTTTTTTAAAGATTTGTTTTGTTTTATTTTAGGAATTCATAATATAAACTTTTTTAAAATTTTACTCATTAGGTACCACAGAGAAATGGCTATATGGATATGGATATTGAGCATCCTGAGCTACTCTTGTGTTTCTCATGCATTAAGGTCAAAGAAATGGGATATGTACCAGAGTAAGACGGAACTTAGTCACCTAACAGTGAACCACAATACAGGGACAGTCTACTTAGGAGCAGTAAATGCCCTGCATCAACTCACAAAAGACTTGAAACCCTCAATAGTTGAAATAATCACCGGGCCATATTTGGATAACAAAAAATGCACACCTCCCATTGAAGAAAGCCAGTGCTCTGACAAACAAATGACGGACAATTACAACAAATTACTGCTGGTGGACACGCAGGAGAAAAGAATAGTAGTCTGTGGGAGTCTATTTAGGGGCATATGCTCTATAAGAGAGCTTGAAAATATTTCCAACAGGACTTACTATGAGACCGGCAGCGGAGAGAAATCGTTTGTTGCAAGCAATGATGAGAATGTAGCCACGGTTGGGCTGATCACCTCTTTGAAAAAAGGCCGAATGATGTTTGTGGGGAAGGGCAATGGGGCAAATGACAACGGGGTCATAATCAGCACTCGACAGCTTTTCAATGGAGATGGGAGAGAGATTTTTGAATTGTATGCTGATCCTGCTGCTATTAAATCAGCATATCCTTACTCAAGCTCACAGCAGTTCCTCTACATCTTTGAAGACAATAAATTTGTTTATTTTATTTTCAATCAGAATGAGAGGCAGGCCACTATAAACAGGACACTTATTGGGCGGCTCTGCAAAGAAGATGAACATTATCATTCCTATTTTGAAATGGACTTGGAATGTAAAGATGACACTGGCCCTTTTAATCAAAGCAATGCAATCTATGCTTCTGTCCATGGGGAACACCCAACACATAATCTAGCATCATCAGAGCAAGCTTTTGAGGCCTCACCACAGGACAAACTGATCATTGGCCTTTTCAGGAGAATGGAAAAAGACTCCTTGGTGTCTGCCATGTGTGTTTATAACTTGAGTGATATCAACAAAAAAATGGAAGAAAACAGGGAAAAATGTTATACAAAGGATACACGCAATGTATTTTACAAACCATTCAGAACAGAAAATGCTCCATGCAAAACTACATCGCACCAGGTGAGTTGAAATAATGAAGTTGCTGTGGAAATGAGCATTTATCTAATATTTCCCCTTCATAACATAAAACTCCAAGACTCAAACATCATTAGTAAGCCCAAATGTTACCATCCAGAGATATACCTGCATAATATTTATAAGGTCTTCTTTTCTCTCAGGCAGTATTGGATCACTATTTCATATGAAAAACAACTATATCAAACTGCATTTCAGTTATGTTTTTATGCTGTTCATTCAAGAGTTTCAAACAGGCACAATTCAGTCAAATCTAAGCAAGTCTATGAATATATTTCATTAAAATATTCCAGTTTAAAAGTGCTTTCTGTTGGCTGGATTATGCCTTCATGGTTTCTGTATCAAGGGACAGTAAATAGGTTTTTTTTTAATAGGAGAAAAAAGGCTGATTATATTAATGGCAGTGTATCAGCAACATTAGAGCATCTGAGGAAACATTGCAGGTCCTGCATGTGTGGAACAATTTTTTTCTAGAGGACATACTAACATTGTTGAACATATGCCGTTTTGTAATCCATTGATCCGTTCACAACTTACTTAGATGTCATAGTGCGCAACTTTTCTATTTTTCAGAAACACTTAAATTTTCAGATCAATCCTACTTTCAGGGTTTCAGGGTTAATATTTGTTTGAATTTATGATTTTCTGATTCATGTATCCCTTCTTAGAATTCAAGTGTAACGTTTCCATGTGGCTCTGAACATTTACCATATCCTTTGGGAAGCAAAGAAGGAATTTCTGCAGAACCTGTGTTCAAAAAGGAAGGCATAAATTTAACAGCAGTGAACTTTGCTGTGGAGAATGGGAAGACTGTAGTATTTGTTGGAACATCAGATGGCAGAATTCTGAAGGTAATTTCTTATGTATCTTAATGCTAAAAATTAGGTGAGATAGAATACTAAAATTATAGCCATCAGAAATCAGCTATAGACATAAAGTTATTCCAAGTGATTGTTTGATTTTTAAATAAAATAAATGAAGCTAAAAGCATTTGAAGGATAACTTCTGATAAAAATGACCATTTTTCACACTTTTCACACTGCAGCATCCCCATGATCACATGATCAGAATTCATGTGCTTGGCAACTAGTTCATATTTATGATGATTGCTGTGCCCTGGAGTCATGTGATCACCTTTTCCGATCCTTTGATGAGTAAAATCAATGGGGAAGCTAGATTCACTTTACAACCATGTTACTAACTTAACAACTTCAGTGATTCACTTAACGGTGGCAAGAAAGGTCATAAAATGGGGCAAAGCTCACTTAACAACAGTCTTGTTTAGCAACAAAAATTTTGGGCTCAGTCATGGTTGCAAGTCAAGGACCATCTGTATAGTGTTTAAGAGATGATGGCAGTGATATATAACTCGAAAATGAGCTCCTCCCTCAATCATGACTGTGCTTAAAGTTCATAAATTCATAATTCAAGAATATAGGTAATCTGTGCATAACAATCCTAATTGGTACCAGAATTTCTGTCACAAAGTGGTTGGTAGCTAGCATACGATGTGATTGCATTGCCTAGCAGCAGTAGTTAGGCAAGGACCTTATGCTCCTCCTCTCATGCTGCTGATATCTCCACTTCAACTTCCTGGCCAACTCCCCACCATCTCTGCCCTTTTGGCTGCCTTGCATCTGCTGATTTCTCTTATGCCCGCCACCACCCACCATCCCTAGCTGATCTTTGGGACGGAGAAGACAGCAAAGATCACCTGGGGGTGGTGGGAAGGAAACAGCAGCAGTGTGCAGAGTGGCTAAAAGATAGGGAAGGGAGAAAATGGGTGGGTGGGGGAGTTGAAATGCACACCGCACTCATAAATGCAAGTGGGCTGCTAGGTATCCAAATTTTGATCATGTGACTATGGAACACTGTAACTTCAGGGATCAACCATAACTAGCCATTTGTTTAGTGCTATCATAATATCGAACAGTCACTGAATGAATGGTCGTTAAGTCAAGATTCCCTGTAATAAGCTTGTAAGCTTATAAGCTTGTAAGCCGCCCTGAGTTTTCAGAGAAGGGCGGGATATAAATGGAATTAAAATAAAAAAATAAATAAAAAATAATAGAAATATAGTTTTCAGTCTAAAATCATTACAAACTCAACCTTCAAAGATAACCTTCCCCAAAAGACAATGATCTATCAGTTTATTAGCTAAATATATTTGATTATGTTTTGAAGATTTAAAAAAAAACTTCTAAAATATTTCTCTTGACTTTTGGCAGGAAGATTTGGGAAGGTTTTTAGAATTGGGACAGGTATAGTAAGCTTCTAAAGAACTTAAATTAGACATTGAGCCTTAAAAGATCCCTGAAATTTTTTTTAAAAAAGAGGGTGAGGGCATTACAACTTTTTTTGAAATTTTTTTTGGAAGACATAAAAGGGTCACATAGCAAGAAATGGGCTGGTGACATAGGAAGAATAAGTGATGGCAGGTGGACCAAGGCAGTCATAGAATGATCCCACTTGATAAAAAGCGTCCATGAAAGAGACCTAAAACAAGATGGACCGATGACACCAGCAAGTATTGTGGGTCCATTTGGCAAAAGAAAGTTCAGGGCCATATTGGTTGGAAACAGGCTAAAGAGGATAGACAATGGCTAAAATAATGGTGATGAAAAGGGTCACAGCAAGGCTGCATTCTAGCCAGGAATTCAATGTTGTCATTTCATTTATGGATTAATGAAGTGCATATACCAAACTAGTCATGGCTTTATTCAATAGACTCTGGTTAAATCAGAGCCTAATGCAGTAGTGAATGAGATCTAAATCATAGGTTTTCATTTTCTCTTCTCCCCTTAGATTCTTGACATCTGTTCAGTGGCATTGCCAATATGAGCAAACTAATTTATGTTCATTACATTTGGCCTATTAACCAGGATTAGAAATATGCTTAAATATTATTTCCATTTTAGTAGCTGTGCTTCCTGCAACAAAAACAGCCTTTTGGCATCTTAAAGACTACAACAGCTGTTATTGGGAAAGCATTTGATCATAGTGTTCAGTGATGGTCAAAAAGCAGCAGAAAATATCTACAGTGTATTTTAATGAACTGTTTTCTGGAGTGACATAGACACATTTTTACATTTATAAGTTGAGTTCCATTTCAGCCTGGCAAGCAAACCATCAGTTTATCACAGTTGCTTACAAGTTTGTATTGTAATGATTTAAGAAATACAGGATGAGAGAAGAGGAAAGGAGCATCAGTCCAAAGTCCATATCCAATTACCAAATAATTTTTAACCAAATATTAATGTCCCCCATTATATGCATGTGTCTGAATAAATCCTTGGGACATCAGTTAGTCTCCTTTCCCTTCTATTCCTATAGTTGAATGAGAGACTTAAAGTTTAATTCTACTTTCAACGTGTCTTGATGTGTCTTTGTATAAGAATCAGAGAAGGGATTTAATTTTAGCTGCTGATCAAGATTTCAGCAGCAGGTTTGTTTAATAAATCATGGGGTTTCCTTAAATCTATGATATTTCTTATTCAACAATCAAATTTTAAATGCAGATAAATTAATGTTTCTTTCTTTAAAAAGAGAAGATCATGACGGCTTAACGTTTCAGTCAAGTTCATTTAAGATTAGGCACATGTCTAAATCATGGTTCCAGAATTACATGCCATAAACTCTCATGTTGATAAAGTTGTTTGGTTCTAACACTTTAATAGATATCTGCTATAAGAAAAATGGATCATGAATTATATTGGGAAGTTGTTTGATAATATATTGACTTGCCATTTTAAAACTCGGAACATACTTGCTTCATAATACATCACAAAAATGGCAAATCAAACTTTCAGTTTGTCCTGGGAATAAAAATATTTTAAGTTACCAATACCATTTAAATAAAAACATATTTTCGTATTGCTTAAAATTATTTAATGAGGTTATTTTAACTAATAAAAGGTGTATATCTAAATACATTTTAAGTGAATAACCACCATTCTAATTTCACTGAAAACAGATAAAAATACCATATCTAATCTGCATTTCAGGTAGCTTTGTCAAATCCTGCAAAGGAATATGCTGGCATTCTTATTGAAAAAAATAAGCCTATAAAAAGGGATCTTCTTCTGGATACTCTCCATGAGAACTTATATGTGATGACGACAGATAAGGTACAAAATCTTTGGTATAATAATGAGATCATAAAAATATGTTAAATGTGTATTTCTGCATCATAAGGCCTATCTGTAGGACTATTTAATTTTACTTCCTTACTGGCATGAGGAGAAGGTTACGTTTTCTTCATTCTTGAATAATGTCAGATGTTTGGGGAAATGTATTAAGACATTTAGGTAAAGGTAAAGGTTCCCCCGCACGTGCGTGCTAGTCGTTTCCAACTCTCTGTTTCAAAGCCGAAGAGCCATTGCTTGTCCGAGGACGTCTCCGTGGTCATGTGGCCGGCATGACTAGACGCCAAAGGCGCACAGAACGCTGTTACCTTCCCACCATAGTGGTCCCTATTTTTCTACTTGCATTTTTACGTGCTTTCAAACTGCTAGGTTGGCAGAAGCTGGGACGAGTAACAGGCGCTCACTCTGTTACGCGGCACTCGAGGGAATATGACTGTTATATTCAGAGAGAGAGCTTTTTCCATATTTTGTTTCCACAACTAACATTAATAGCTCTCCTTTAATTCACATACACAGCATCTATTTCTAACATAACATTTGTTTTGACCTTAATTCAAACCCATTATGAAAACAACTGGACCACAAGGCTCAGTTGCCAATAATTGTAGTGATTTATTGTAGCTGGGAAGTACCATTCAAAGATGGTGTGCATCTTGGAGCATAGTTAAGGTAGCAACAATAAGGTAGCAACAATGATGCAATATTTAGTACAAAATTTATTATTAAGATTTATCATAATGTTTGACACAACTATATAGGAAAACAGACAATACAGGTAGATAGGTAGGAAGCCAGTATGTATCATCTAGAGCATGGGTGTCAAACTGCTGACCAGCGGGCCGGATGCATCATCCGGAAGCCGCACCCACCCCATTGCCGGCAATGGCAAAACTGTCCCGATACATTGCGCAATGTCACATGACATTGCGAGTTTGACATGTCTGATCTAGAGAAACTATTAGATTTTTTTTTAGCTCCTGCTATATCATTCCTGTTAATATTGTGGAAACCATGGAGCAGCTAGACGCTTGAATCAACTTTCTTTTGAAATTTATTCTTCTCTTAACCTATTCCCATTTTCATGTACTAATTGGAGAAAACCCACACTATCAATTCCCACAATCTCTTACATTTTTGTTTATCATCTTATTTAACCAGATATGGTTGCTCTCAAATGTAGTTTTCTAAATTAAAACAGCTCACACTATTTATTATTGCTGTTCACTTGCTGGCTCAGATTTCCTGCCTCCTCCTTCCAAATTCAAAACAATGTTAAGGATAATCAGCAGAAGCTTGTTTGTGAAATAGGCCTGATTGGCATAAGATATAGTGGAAAAATCCATACTAAACTTTTTTAATCGATAAATTTATGTATAAGTTGCACTGAGTTATACATTCTTTAATGATTTGCTTCAAAAGTGCTGGAATTTTAAAATGAGTGCTTTTGTCATATGGCTTAAGAGCCATCTCTTTGATATTAAATTGCTTGAAGGAAGATATTGCAGGAACTTAATACAACTAACAGTTATGAAATATGGCATTCTAATTCTTATCACATTGACTTGAAATAAATCCTATTAGACTTCCAGAATGGTGTCTTTAATAAGGGTGTATATAGACCACAATATTCATTTCTAATCATGACTGAGTGTTAGGGAAATGCTTCACTCGCCTCCCAGCCAAATTTGAAGTGAGGTTCAAAAATGTTAAGTCTTGTATCCCTCATTAATTATCATGAGGATTCCATAAACAACTTTATTTTTTTTTATGATTTATAAAGTGTGTTCTAAACTTTTTTTAATGACAAAGGATGCCAAGTCTCTAAGGGACTTAGTGAAAACAATTTGATTAATGCAAATTTGGAAGTAAAAAATAAAGAGGAAGAACCCCAAGCCCATTGAACTTTCACATGAACAATGACATTTTTTAAAACTGTGAGTGACATTTTGGGGCTTGGAGGGAGGGTGTGTGTTAGGCATATGGTGTTAGCCTACAATGTTGGGTTGAAAATATATTAACCATAACACTATGTCTTTAAGAAGTTAATTGGCCAATGGGTGTGTAAGTGTTCTCATGGCCATAAGAGGAAGCTAGGAACGTAGCTTCTCTCTCTCTCTCTGAATTCACTGATCTCTACTATTACTGTTTTTGCTCTGCTGTTGGTTTACTACTGTTGTAAACCTGAACTGTGTATTGACCTCTGGACCGGTAAGAAGACTTTGTAGTTTGGATTACTCCTTGGACTGTTGCTATTGTTTATGACCTGGACTGTTTATTTTTGACTGTGCATTTTTGTTTTTACACCACCTCAAAGTAAAATACTTTTTGCTTTTAGAACTCAGTGTATTTCTGTGTGTGACTTTTACTGCTCTCAGTACCATTCCTTGTCTGTGCAACTCTTTGGTAGCACAAGGAGACCTCTGCACACTACAAATTCCTTAACACTGGTTATGGGCCCAGGCCTGTACTGAGAGTAAGTACACACAGTATTCCTAGCTGAGTTTGTATTTGGTGTAAAATGGCACAAGAACTGTTGTCAGGCATCTCCTGGATAACCCGGTTGGATGGGACAAACTATGTTTCCTGGTCCACAAAATGCTGCTTGCTTTTGCGCAAGGAAGGACTATGGACTTTAGTAAATAACCCACCAGATACTACTGCTTGGGATCCAGATGACGAAGAGGATGTAAAGAAGTTAGACAACTTTAAACGAAACAACGAGAAAGCTCTTTGCATTATTGGACTAACACTGAATGACCAGCAGCTTGTCCATATTCGTGGTGAGGAGTCTGCTGCTAGGTGTTGGGATGTTTTGCGAAGGCTTTATGTTCGTGACAGTGTGGGTGCACATATACACCTTACACGTAAGCTGTTTAGGGCTCGTCTGCAGAAGAATGGAGATATGCTGACCCATTTAAATTACATGAAGGCAACTTTTCAAGAGCTTCATGAAAAGGAGCTGATTTTTTCAGAGTTGCATCAGGTCTACATTATTCTGTCATCTTTGGATGAGAGTTATGATGGGTATGTTTCTTCTTTGGAAGTCCTGACCAGAGAGGAACTGACATTGACTAACATTACTGGGAGACTGCTGGAAGAGTCCAGAAGAAGGCGTGACAGAGACCAGCTGAGAGAGACACAGCCACGAGAGGAGCAGCAATTTACCACTGCTTACAACATCAAGAAATGTTATTCTTGTGGGGCTAGAGGGCATATAGCCAAATTCTGTAGAAAGGGAAGAAAACAGAATGTAAATAGCAGTGGGAAGGCTAAGAAGAGCATTGGTTTGGCTATTTCTGATGAACCAACATCCAGAAATAATGAATTGTGGGTTGTTGATAGTGGGGCTTCACAATGCATTACTAAAGAGAAAAAGAGGTTTATTAATATGAAAAACAGCAACCAATATGTTTCACTAGCAAACGGTTGGAGGATGAAGGCCTCTGGTGAAGGTAATTCCTATTGTCCATGCATTGATGAACAGTTACCTATGTTATATATACCTAAATTAAGATTCAACTTGTTATCTGTAAGGGAATTGGTTAAAGTTGGGTTTGTGGTAACATTCAGAGGGGAGCAATGCACTATTGAGAGGAATGGAACCTGTGTAATTGCTAATTTGAAAAATGGTTTATTCGTTCTCACAAGTAACCAGGTTAGTACAGTTAAAGCTAACTCAATATGTGAGAACAAGAAGCCACATGATGAATGTATACATTTATTGCATAGGCGGTTAGGGCATGTAAACTTTAACTCACTACGAAAAACAGTTGAATTAGTAGAAGGAATTAAACTGAAGCCATGTAGTAAGTATTTGAATTGCAATGCTTGTAGTCAGGAAAAGAGCAAGGCAACTCCTGCAAACAGGATAAACAGCTTCAAAACAACTGTACCTTTGGAAGTTGTGTTTGCTGATTTAATTGGACCCATGAAACCAAGTTTAGGAGGATCATGTTATGTTTTAAGTATATTGGACCACTACTCTCGTTATGGTTTTTGTTATCTGCTTAAGTCAAAGGCAGATACTTTCCAACAATTTGCAAACTGGCTGAAGTTCATGGAGAGAAAAACAAAGAGAAAGGTTCAGTGCATAATTACTGATAATGGTACTGAATTTACAAACAAGCGTTTTGTTGATATGTTAGAATCTGCTGGCATTGAGCATAAACGTTCAGCCCCTTATAGGCCTCAACATAATGCTTTTGTTGAGAGACGTGGGCAAACGTTACAAGCCATGATGAGAACGATGTTAAGAGATTCAGGCTTAACAGATAGACTGTGGGGGGAGGCAGCAAAATGTGCAAACCATGTTCTGAATATAGTTGTTAATACTTCTACTGGTAAAATACCATACACTATATGGCATGGTAGAAGACCAAACCTTGATTACCTGCACACGTTTGGCACCCCAGCTTGGGTCCACATTCCTGCACAACTCAGGAGTAAAGGCCAACATAGGGCTAGGCAATTATACTTCGTAGGTTATGAAGCTAACCATAGATCCTATCGTTTCTGGGAACGAGGCACAACTAATGTATATAACAGTGCTAGTGCAAAATTTCTTGAGCACGTTGGTTGGGATAGGTTAGAGCAAGAAACTGTTAATACTGATCCTCTAGTGTTTGAGGACTCCTCTGATAACGTAACTAGTAATGATAATACATCTCCTGTAAATATAAAAGATGAAGAGGAGATAGGGGAGATAAAAGATGAATCAGAGGAAGAAAAGGAGCCAGAAATTCAAAGCCCTGTAATTCCTTGGCGTTCAACGCGTATCAGACATCCACCTGATCGCTATGAAGCTAGTATATGTCAAGTTAGTGTAGAGCCATCTAACTATGATGAGATCAGGATGTATCCTGAAAAGGAACAGGCATCATGGAAAGCTGCAATGAACAGGGAGTTGAAGTCTTTGCAGGATCTTAAGGTTTATCAGAAAGCAAAACTGCCACCTGGTGAGCAAGCTATAGGTTGTAAATGGATATATAAGATAAAGAAAGGTGTAGACGGGACTGTAACCCATAAGGCACGTTTGGTTGCACAAGGTTTTGCCCAAACTACTGAGGATTATGACGAAGTGTTTGCACCCAGTCTAAGGGCAACTACTTTAAGAGCAGCTTTAGTATGGGCGGCTAAAAACCAATATATGGTTACCCATGTAGATGTTGAAACTGCATATTTACATGCTCCATTGCAACATACTATTTATTTAAGAATACCACCAGGATTGACCAATGATAGAAACCATGATTGTTGGGAATTAAAGAAAAGCCTCTATGGATTGAAACAATCAGGCTATGAGTGGAACAAATGTATAGTTAATGAGTTAAGTGCATTAGGTTTTGTAGCCAGTAATGCTGATCCTTGTTTGTTTAGAAGAGAACACAATGGAGTATTATCTTTTCTTTTATTATTCACAGATGATATTGCAATAATAACAAAAACTGAGTTAGAAGCACAAACTATCATTTCAAGATTGCAAACTAAATTCACAATTAGAAATCTTGGGAAAATTAGCCACTATTTGGGGTTAGATATTGTGAAAACAAATAGGGGTTTTAAGATTTCGCAAGCCAGTAAAATATCCCAGTTATTAAAGAGATACAATATGGAAATGTGTAAACCAGCTAAAACTCCGATGGCTATGGATTTTAAGGACACTAATGTTGAGAGTCCTGTATTTGATAAGGCTATGTACCAATCTTTGATAGGAAGTCTTATGTATCTTAGTAATTGGACTAGACCTGATATTTCTTACTGTGTAAATCAATTGGCTAGGTACAACAATAATCCAACTGTTAGACACTGGCAATCAGCTAAACGAGTATTAAGGTATTTGAAACAGACTATTCACTACTCGTTATATCTAGAGCCAAATCGTGAGTTAATCCTTACTGCATATGCAGATGCGAGTTTTGCCTCTGATACAAACACTCGTAAATCTACATCAGGGTTGGCTATAATGTTGGGTGATTCTTTGATTGGATGGAAGTCTATTAGACAAAAACACATAAGCTTATCTACAATGGAGGCTGAATTTTCATGTTTATCAGTGTTATGTACAGAACTGCTAGTGTACAAACAATTATTGTTAGATATGGGTTTAAATGTAAATGATCCATTCATTGTGTATGAGGACAATCAAGCTGCAATAAAGATGGCTAATAATGCTGCAGTAAGAACAAGATCTAAACATACTGATCTTCGTTATTTAAATGTCAGACAATGTGTCAAAGATAAATTAATACAGTTAGAGTATTGTCCATCTGATGTAAATATTGCAGACCATTTTACGAAGGTACAAAGTGCTGTGAAACACAATGCTAATTGTGAAAGAATGTGCATAAGATTGTAAGAGTTATATATTATTCTACCCAAAGGGGAGAATGTTAGGCATATGGTGTTAGCCTACAATGTTGGGTTGAAAATATATTAACCATAACACTATGTCTTTAAGAAGTTAATTGGCCAATGGGTGTGTAAGTGTTCTCATGGCCATAAGAGGAAGCTAGGAACGTAGCTTCTCTCTCTCTCTCTGAATTCACTGATCTCTACTATTACTGTTTTTGCTCTGCTGTTGGTTTACTACTGTTGTAAACCTGAACTGTGTATTGACCTCTGGACCGGTAAGAAGACTTTGTAGTTTGGATTACTCCTTGGACTGTTGCTATTGTTTATGACCTGGACTGTTTATTTTTGACTGTGCATTTTTGTTTTTACACCACCTCAAAGTAAAATACTTTTTGCTTTTAGAACTCAGTGTATTTCTGTGTGTGACTTTTACTGCTCTCAGTACCATTCCTTGTCTGTGCAACTCTTTGGTAGCACAAGGAGACCTCTGCACACTACAAATTCCTTAACAGTGTGGGAAAGTACTATTAATTTCAGTTGCCCTGTGGTTGTATAAGCACCCAGTGAAATACTTGCACTGACATTTCTGCAGAAAGAAGTGATCCTTTGCCTTGACATGGAGGAGTGCCATATAATCCTGCACTCCTAGTTCCAAGAGAGTGCTTGCTTCCCCTTCCCCAAGCTCTCAATTATGCATAATAAAAGATAGAAATGTGGTACTTACTGTGCTAATATCACAGCTCAGTGGGCAGAGGATGAGGAAGGGATGGGTGTTTATTGCTCGCTAAAAGTTGTTAAAGCTAAATGGAACCCCAGGTTCAAAAGCAGTTTATCACAGAAGATCAGATTGAGTGAGAATTGTTTGGAAAAAAAAACTTTACAATGGTTTTCAGTATAATACTGTTGTGATTCAGGGTCAGCCTGTGGGTTCGGCAGTTGGGTCGGACGATTCAGAGGAGGAGGAGGAGGTGGGGTTTGGAGAGCCTGCAGAGGACAGTTCTGAGGCTTCGCAGAGCTCTCAGCCAGGCCCCTCCCATCTGGTTACTACGCAGACCCAGCTGTGTGAGCCTGACAGCGTGGATGAAGATGACCCACAGCTGACCCTGTTCAAGGACGCCCGACGCAGGAGGCAGTCAATCAGGAGTAAACAGAGGAAGGCAATGGGGCACCTCGGAAGGAGGCAGAGAGAAGCCATGCCTTGAACTGTTTAAAAGGGGAATGTGTGGGAGGGCTGGTTTGCTGAAGGCAACCATTTGAATATCTCCTGTTTTAGTGGTTTGTGTTTTGTTTTGCTCAGTTTGCTCTGTTTTGGATCTGTTTTGTGTAAATAAATTTGGCGGGCTTATTTCCAGCTTTTTGCCTTTTGTAAAGGGGTTGTCCCGGCCTTTTCTGCAGGGCCGGTAGTAGGCTGGAACAGAACAAATACTACATCATACAAATGTGTCAGTAAGTGGGTGTAAACCAATCCATGATTGGATTTTCATTGGATTGGATGGCTCAGAAGATTCCATTTAGATACATGATCTTCAGGCATTACAATAGTACCTTGAACAATGTTTGTTCCTGAGTTTTTTGGTTAAATTATTCAAGGAAGATGCAGGACAAATTGTAGATAAGCTAAAAGTACAAAATGCCTTGTTGGAATATTATTTGTGTGCAAACGTAATTTTCCATGCTTTCTTTTTCAAAGTTACTGTGATTTTCTTATTTATGTTAACTGGTTTCTTTACTAGGTTTTTCGTTTGCCTGTCCAAGACTGTGCTAGTTACTCAACCTGTAACCTCTGCATCCAAGCCAGGGATCCTTACTGTGGCTGGTGTGTAACAGAAGGAAAGTAAGTGTAGTAGCAGCACCTGAGAGAGAGAGATCTTAGTATGCGAGTTAATTTTTTTCACAAGATCAGGACGTTGACTAATTTCTTCAAAGCATTTGTATGAGAACAAAAAAAAAATCTTCATCACAAATTATCACAATATAAACATATAATGAGCAGCAGGGTGGAAACCAATTTACATTTTTTCCTGTATAGTTTGAATATAATTTGCATGAAAATGGTAGTTGCCAAGCCACAGCTGGTGAACATTTAGCATCTATCTAGTGATAGTCTTATTCTTGTGTTTTAACCCTAAATGGTCCTTAATATAGCTCCAAAAATGATGCTTATAAATCAGAAGGATTTATAATCAGAGGCAGAAGGGATAAATACTATGCCAAATTTTGCTTTCTTTTGTCTGTTTCTAGCTGTCTGAAGCTTTTTCTAAAAAAAAAATTGCTACTGAACTAGAATTTGTAATGTTCTGCATGCAATGACAAAGACTTATCCAGGATTATGTCTGGGATGTGGTGGATGCCAGGTTTTCAAATCCTTTACACTTAGTAGTTCCTTGAGAGTGACAGTTTACATTAGTCAAAATTAGAATTTGGTTCACCTGAAGCATAGACAGTATAAAACTGAGTTAATTGCAACAGAATTCTTTGTTGTTTTTTTTATTTGTCCATTCAAGCATAGACATTTATTATTTATTTATTAAATTTATATTATATACAACCCATATCACCTAGAGGTGACTCTAGGCTGGTCATAGTCAATAAAAGCAACAAGATAAAAGATTAAAACAAAATACTAATACTAAAATTACCTTAAAATTAACAAAGATCAGAAGGGAGATATAACCACAATGTTTTCAAACACATGTTGATATACCATATGCAGCAGTGCGTGTCTGTTTGAATTCTAAAGTGTCAAAGCATGTTAGCTTGTTCATTTTCTAGTATTTTGTCTATTTTGTGGTCTCACCAATTCTTGCTCAGATTATTATTATTACTGATACTACCATTAATTCTGCTAGTTACTGAACAATATTTATCACTTGACTGAAGATCAAGCATAGTAATTAAATGATATTTCAGAAGTATGCTTAAAATATGCTGAACCAAAATTTTTGAATGTCTCTAGGCTTATTTTTAATATGGGTCTAAACTCTGTTCCTGACTTACAAGTTAATTAACCCCATGGCAGAACCAAATGGGATTTTGTGATACGAAGTTCATAAACTTGGCACACAGTTTGCTTAATTATAGGAAGGGGCTGGGTTTCAGGGATCCTGCTTCTTCTCTAAATATATAGTAGATTTCAGTAAAATTACCAAAAAGCTTATTGTAGTGCAGTACCAAGGCATACAGTCTAAAATATTTGTTCCATGCAACTCATGAAATATGAATAAGACAATCACATTTTCTGGAAAAGTAGCTTTTCTTTTGGCTTTTGGTGATGACTTTTGCTCTCATTCTTTTGACATATCAAAGATCTATGCAGGAAAATGTATGGTTTGATACATATAGTAATACCAAGTCAAATCTGTGAGAGGCAGCAACAACCATCAAAGAAGAAGTTATCACTGGTCTTGAGGAAAGATTTAAGACAAAATTAAGAAGAAACTTTCAACGCCCGTCCGACGAGTCACCAAACAAATGAAACCGGAACGGGAGCTGGTTCTTCTAAGCCACGTTTATTAGCTCCATAAACAAACGCTCGAAGACTGATGAAGTCAGCGTTGGTTCTACAGAATCATCAACGCTGTTAAATAGCCAGCCAAGCCACCGCCCTTCACCACACCCCTAATCATTCCACCCCACCCACACCCTTCTTAACTAACGCCCCCCATGACCCCACCCTTTGGCACCCGCCCTACCACCATTGCAGCCGGTAAGCCACCCCCCAGCGCATACCACCCCCCCTCTCCCCAGATTCTCGCGCGCTGCCACCTTCTCCCTCAGTCTCCCATTCCACCGCAAGCCTCGCCCTGAGCCCTTCCCCATCCCGTGGGGGTTCTCCACCACCCCCAGAGTCACCCTGGCACCCAGCCACAATATGTCCCCAGTTCCTACAGGCCGGTAGATCGCTCCCCGGCCGAGCACAGCAGCTGCACGTCTCCCCGGCTCGTCGGCTACTTCCGGGAGCTGCCGAGCCGATTCGCGCCTCCCCAGCTGACGAGCGGGCCGCTGCCGTCCTCCCAGCTGACAGGCGGTCTTCTCCGGAGCGCTGCGGCTCGCCAAAAACAAGAGAGGATTGGCAGGGGTCGCTGGGAACAGGTAAGGTGCTCTGCGGTCTCGTCGGGTGCCGGGCAGACGGGCGCTGGGGCGGAGCAATAGCCGAGCACCGTCCTGGCCTTCCAGGAATCTGCGGACGCCGGCAATCAGCGTTGGGGCCTGGCGGAGCGCTCCGTGGGCGGCGACGGTGAATTCCGGGGCCTGGCGGGGCGTTCCGTGGGCGTCGGTGGCTGGCGGGGCCTGGCGGGGCGTTCCGGGGGTGCCGGCGGTTTTCGGGGCGCGGCTGGGCGTTCCGCGGGTGCCGGCAGTCCGGTGAGTCGCCCCACGGCCCGTCTGAATGTCGGGCGTGCCAGGCCCGACATGCCGCCCCCCCTACCAAGGGTCCTCCTGCGGACGTAGAGAACATGGTTGTAGAATCAGTGACCCTGCCCACACCTCCATGTCCCCCACCCCCCGGCCTGCTAGGATGGGCCCGATGGAAAGCTCGGACCAACCGTGGAGCATGGACGTTTTCCCGTGACACCCACGTTGCCTCCTCCACCGGGTACCCCTTCCACCGAAGGAGATACTGTATGACGCCCCTCCGCACCCTGGAGTCCAACACCTCTTGCACCTCATATTGGTCAGCGTGAACCGGTCCTGGACCCCCCTCCCCTGCCGCCGTAGCAGCCGCTGGAGCGGGTTTCAGCAGGCTGCTATGGAACACCGGGTGGACCTTACCCAAGAATTTAGGCAACCGCAGTCGCACCGTCACCGGGTTCACCACCTGCACCACCCGGAACGGCCCGAGGTATTTGGGTCCCAGCTTGCGGCACGGGACCTGTAATCGTAAGTACTTGGTGGACAAGTACACTAGGTCCCCGACCCGCGGCGTAACAAAGGGTTTCCGCTTCTTGTCTGCCTGTGTTTTGGCCGCCACGGCAGACCGGTCCAATGCTTCCTTCGCCGCCCCCCAAACGGCCGTGATCTGACGCATCCAGTCCTGCGGTGCACACGAAGACCCCTCCTCCTGGAGGCATTCCGCAAAGGGTACAAATTCATGACCTGTGACCACCCGATATGGAGAGAAGCCAGTGCTACTATGGACGGCGTTATTGTACGCCACTTCGGCGAGCGCTAACAGGTCCACCCAATCCGTCTGCCGAAAAGAGACGTAGGTTCGTAGATACCGTTCAACGGCAGCGTTGGCTCGTTCTGCGGCCCCGTTGGTGCTGGGGTGATAGGCCGTACTCAGTCCCTGTGACGAGCCGATATGACGCAAGAAGTCTCTCCAAAATCGGGCCGTAAACTGCACCCCTCTGTCTGAAATTACACGTCGCGGCACTCCATGCAGTCGGTATATTTGCGTAAGAAATAACCAAGCTAGTCGACGAGCCGACGGTAACCCCTTACACGGAATAAAGTGTGCCTGTTTGGAAAACAGGTCGACCACTGTCCAAATAACGGTGTGACCCTTGCTCTCTGGGAGGTCCACAACGAAATCCATGGCGATGTCTTGCCACGGCCTAGACGGGTCAGCTACTTGTTGCAAAAGCCCCAAAGGTTTCCCAACCTGGGGTTTTGTGGTAGCACAGACATGACAACGCCGCACATATTCCTCGATGTCACTCTTCATGCGGGGCCACCAAAATTGACGACGTGCCAGATGCAAAGTTTTCACAAACCCGAAATGTCCCGCCTGTTTAGTGTCATGACACCCATGCAAAACACGTGGCCGCACAGTTTCAGGTACATACAACCGTGTTCCATGCCACGCCAGGCCGTCCCGTATAGACAATAGTCCCGGATTACCCCGTAACCAGGCGTCCTCCCGTAGGGCCCTTTGGATGGCCTGGTTCAAGTCTTCCTCCATCACCCGTCCAGCGCTCTCTGAAGCATCCCCCTCCTCCACCAGTGTCGGGATGAGTGCCTGCACCACCTCCTCCCTCTTGCTGTCAAACTGTGGCATGCGGGATAAAGCATCCGCCAGAAAGTTTCGACCCCCCGGCACATACTTCAGCACAAACCTAAAGCGACGGAAGTATAGAGCCCACCTGACATGCTTAGGCGACAGGCGGCGAGGGGACCGCAAAAGCCTCCTTCTCCCACACTGCCCAGGCCCGTTCAGTGGGAGTCAGTTTCTTGGATGCGTAAGCACACGGCTGCAGGACCCCGGCACTATTCCGCTGAAGAAGGACGGCCCCAAGAGCAACATCGCTCGCATCCGCCTGTACAACATAGGCCAGTTCGGGGTCGGGGTGACGCAAAACAGGCTCTTTAGCGAAGAGGGACTTCAGTTCCTCAAATGCTCGCTGACACGCTGTGGACCACTCCAACTTAAGCCCTGGACGTGGACGTGTCTTTAATTGTCGTGTGCGCAAGAGATCCGTTAACGGCAGGGCGATGGCCGCGAAACGCGGGATGAATTGTCTGTAGAAGTTGGCAAAGCCAAGGAAACTTTGCAACTGTCGACGAGTACGCGGAGGCTGCCACTGTTGGATAGCGTGTACCTTTCTAGGATCCATCTCCACTCCTGCTGCCGATATACGATACCCAAGGTAGTCCAGCTGGGCCCTGTGGAACTCACACTTGGACAGTTTAACATAGAGCTGCGCTTCCAACAGTCTAGTCAACACCTGGCGCACTAGTAGTACATGTTCCTCCAACGTGTCCGAGTAAATTAAGATGTCGTCTAAGTACACCAAAACTCCCCGATACAGGAACTCATGCAAGACCTGATTGATCAATTGCATGAATACAGCCGGGGCTCCTTGTAGGCCAAACGGCATCACTCGGAACTGGAAGCTACCAAGGGGACAATTAAACGCAGTCTTCCACTCGTCCCCTGCTTTGACTCTCACCCGGTAGTAGGCTTCTCTCAGGTCCAACTTAGTAAATACCCGGCCTGTTGCCAAATGGGCCAGCAGGTCCTTCATCAAAGGAAGGGGATAGAGGTGCTCCACGCACACCGCGTTAACCCCCCGGTAGTCCACACACAAGCGCAAGCCCCCATCCTTCTTCTCGCGGAAGAGCACTGGCGCCGCCACCCGAGATCGGGCTGGTTGGATAAACCCTCTCTCCAAGTTCTTATCTATGTACCGCCGTAACTCCTGCATCTCCTTCGGAGACATGGCGTACATACGGGGTTTAGGCAGTCTGGCACCAGGTTCAAACTCGATGGCGCAATCCGTTGGTCGGTGGGGTGGTAACGAATCGCACTCCCGCTCGTTGAAGACATCCATTAAATCGGCGTAGTCTCGGGGTACATGCACCTCTGAGTCATCCTTGACTCCGCAAGCCTTCTCCCGCGACCCCGTGTCCTCCGGCCCCAGGAAGGAATGGTGGAGAGGGGGCTCGGGACCCAGACCCACCCGGAGATGACGACAACCCCCCTCCCACCAAATCGTGGGACCCCATTTATCAAGCCACGTAAGGCCCAGGATAACGGCTTCAGTCATAGAGGGCACTACAACAAAACGTAAAGTCTCCCAGTGGGCCCCCAGTTCCAGCCGGACTGGTTCGGTGACATGGGTGATAGGGGCTCCGCCGAGGAGTGACCCATCCACTTGCTGGAAGCGGAGGGGGGTTACCAGGCGTTGCAACCGGATACCCACTGCAGCCGCTGTTTTCCGGTTGATAAGACACCGGGTGCTCCCAGAATCTACCAAAGCCCTAACTGCCCGCCTTTGACCAGACACTGGGCTCACTAATACCACCGGGAACACGAAGGGACACACCGGGGCGCTTACCATCGGGTCCTCCTCCAGCTCCAGATCCTCAAGGTCCACCGTCGGTGTGGCCTGGGTGGTTACGGGTCCGGTCGCCAAGGGTGTAGTCGCACGCCGGCTGTCATCAGCTGCCTGATAGGCAGTACGGGACCGCTCCGAGGTCTTTCTGGTGGACAAAGCCCGTGTCGAGGTCGCAGGGGGGGCCATTCGGGCTGGCGGGAGCGGGCATTCAGCCGCCCGATGACCCGGCTGGTCACACCTGAAACACCTGATGCCAGGCCGTGGTGGCTGTACAGTGGGGGTTTTGGATGCCATCAAGCCGGGCCGGTCCTCCACCTTCCCCTTTCCGGCCAGCCGCCGGGCTCCGGTCACCCCCTCAGGCCGTCCTCGGGTGTCCTGCAAGCCAATGTCCAACTCAACAGCCACCCGGAACCAGTCCTGCAGACGGGCCGGCACCCCCCTTACCACACAAGCTCGCCGCAGGGCACTGTCCAGTCCAGCCTTGAAGTGGTGCACAAGAAGGCGTTCAGGCCATGACCGTAGCCTCCCGGCCACTTTCCGGAATTCCCCAACATACCGCACCGCTGGTCTTCCTTGCTGGCGCAGATCCAATACTTCGGCCTCGGCGCGGAGCACCCGTGAGATATCTTCAAAACGGGCCCGTAGAGCTTCCAGGAAAAGACCAAGGTCCCCAAGCTCACGGGCATGATCGCCGTATAGGTCGGCCGCCCAGGCCGCGGCCTCTCCTTGAAGACACGCCGTCACGGCCACTACCATCGCCCACTGGGACGTATAGGCTGGCCCGTACTGGTCCATATGGTTGATCACCTGGCCCAGGAACATTGCCAGACGATCTGGATGTCCATCATAGACCGCAGTCAAGGGCGGAGGGCCCCACGTCAGCCCTGGACCCCAAGGTCCCAGCGGCACCCCCTGGATCGGGACCCCCCCATCTGGACGTGACGGTTGTTGTCTCGGTCTTCCAGTCACGCTATCCCAAGGAGCCGTGTCACTCGGTATCGCCGTTGCGGGAGCCGGGACCCCAGGACCTCTGCGAACTTCAGGCTGACGGACTGGCCCCTGGTACCTTGGGCTGTCCACACGGAAGCGGGGCGGACTAGACCGCCGGGCAGGGGCCCTTGGGAGGGACCACTGCCCCTGGTCTGACTCATCTGGAACAGTCCAAACCTCTGGCTCCCGACCCCTCACTTCCCCAAACCGCTCTCTGAGGACCTCCATAGTGCGGCTGCCCGGAGCAGTGGAGTAGCTCCATTCTTCTCCGCTATCCTCCATATAACACCGCTCCCTCCACTCTGTAGACGCACCTTTAGGCCAGCCCGCCTGGCCTTGGCCGAGTCCTCTGTAATCCCCATCAGGGTGTGGCCACCGATCACTGCTGCGACCCCGCACCCCAGCCTCCTGAGGGCCCGGACCAGGACCGTCGAGTGGGGGAGGCCTTTCCTTCCGTCGCACAGAGGGCAACGCCTCCTCCCCCACCTCCACCGACTCCAAAAGCCCAGCCGCAGCTCCAACTTCCTCCTGCTCCTCGGCCAGCGGCGCAGGATCCTCCGTACCTTCTGCCATAGCAAACACCCAAAGAGAACTCTCCACAAAGGTTAGAGGAACGCTGACTTACTTTCAACGCCCGTCCGACGAGTCACCAAACAAATGAAACCGGAACGGGAGCTGGTTCTTCTAAGCCACGTTTATTAGCTCCATAAACAAACGCTCGAAGACTGATGAAGTCAGCGTTGGTTCTACAGAATCATCAACGCTGTTAAATAGCCAGCCAAGCCACCGCCCTTCACCACACCCCTAATCATTCCACCCCACCCACACCCTTCTTAACTAACGCCCCCCATGACCCCACCCTTTGGCACCCGCCCTACCACCATTGCAGCCGGTAAGCCACCCCCCAGCGCATACCACCCCCCCTCTCCCCAGATTCTCGCGCGCTGCCACCTTCTCCCTCAGTCTCCCATTCCACCGCAAGCCTCGCCCTGAGCCCTTCCCCATCCCGTGGGGGTTCTCCACCACCCCCAGAGTCACCCTGGCACCCAGCCACAATATGTCCCCAGTTCCTACAGGCCGGTAGATCGCTCCCCGGCCGAGCACAGCAGCTGCACGTCTCCCCGGCTCGTCGGCTACTTCCGGGAGCTGCCGAGCCGATTCGCGCCTCCCCAGCTGACGAGCGGGCCGCTGCCGTCCTCCCAGCTGACAGGCGGTCTTCTCCGGAGCGCTGCGGCTCGCCAAAAACAAGAGAGGATTGGCAGGGGTCGCTGGGAACAGGTAAGGTGCTCTGCGGTCTCGTCGGGTGCCGGGCAGATGGGCGCTGGGGCGGAGCAATAGCCGAGCACCGTCCTGGCCTTCCAGGAATCTGCGGACGCCGGCAATCAGCGTTGGGGCCTGGCGGAGCGCTCCGTGGGCGGCGACGGTGAATTCCGGGGCCTGGCGGGGCGTTCCGTGGGCGTCGGTGGCTGGCGGGGCCTGGCGGGGCGTTCCGGGGGTGCCGGCGGTTTTCGGGGCGCGGCTGGGCGTTCCGCGGGTGCCGGCAGTCCGGTGAGTCGCCCCACGGCCCGTCTGAATGTCGGGCGTGCCAGGCCCGACAGAAACCACATTATAAAAATCAATTAGCAACATAGTTTGCTCAGGGATATTTCAAGAATATACTAGAAGTTAGAACCTTAAAGCAGAGCACGGTGAACATAAAATTTATTTCTTGTAGCATTGGATTATTTTATTTTGGTTACAATGGTATCGTTAATACACTATGTGGAAAACTTGAATTATTCCAGTTGAACTATAACTCCCAGCACTCGCCAACATTGTCCATGTCATAATTCAAATCTTGGACTAGGACCAAGGTTTCCAGATTCAAATTCTTTTTTTAAATTTATATTTTATTAATTTTTATAGGATTAGAAATAAGGTAGAGTCAGGATTGGGGTTGGGATTTGGGTTACAGTTAGAGTTGGGGTTGACCTTAGGGTTTTTTCAAATAACATTCTCAATATTTAGCAAATAGCATAATGTCTGGGTTCATGTGTTTAAAAAACAATAAGTAATAGTTAATTATCATAAACAATATGTTAATTACTCGATGGTCTGCTTCTTGCTAATACATATTCAAAATTACCTATCACATTCCTTTCTCTCTAACTCATTTTTCTAGCCATTGATAAAAATTATCCTACATTCTAAAATACACAGAGTCTTCTTTCTCTTTTAACTTTAGAGTTAGCCTATGCATTTCTGCACACTCTAAATTTTTCTTAAATAATTCTTCTTGGTAAATTTTCATTTTTCCAATGTTTGGCAAATACAATTCATCCTGCAGTTGGTACGTGTAGAATTAAATATATACAGTCTTTCTCATAATTTGCTCCTATTATTCCTAACAAAAATAATTCTGGCTTAAAGTCTATTTGTTTTTTAGTCATTTTCTCCAACCATAAGTGTATTTTTAACCAAAATCTTTTTGCTTTAGGTCATGTCCACCAGATATGGCAATAAGTACCTGGTCTTTGTTTAAATATTTTTGCTAATCTCACTGGTGTCATACGCCATCTGTAAAACATTTTATATGTTTTCTTTATATGCCACTGCTTTAGTTAACTTAACATTTCTTTCCCATAACTTTTGCCAGTTTTCTAGTTCCATATTATATCCAAAGTTCTTTGCCCATATTATCATTGTTTCTTTTACTTGTTCTTCCTCCATCTTTAAGCTTAACAGATATTTATAGAGTTTCTTAATCAACTTTTCATCTGTTTTTAACAGTATCTGGTCAAATTCTGTCTGTTTTTTATAAAATTGTTTTAACATCTTTTTCATATCTCATTTGGATTTGCAAATATGGCCACCATGATAGATCAATAACTTGTTCTTGTAAATCTTGTCTGTCTTTCAATTTTCTTCATTAACCAAAATACCAGATTCAAATTCTTAAACAGTTATGAAGATCACTTGGTAAGCCTAAAGTAAAAAAAAAAACCCTCAAAGCAAAGACCTCTAATAAAGAGGAAAAAACAGATGCAACATATGCTGGACACTTGGGGAAAGCATAAACTACATAGGTTAACATTTAAATGTGAAATAAAAATAACAGAATGGAGACATGCTTACCTTCTTAAAAAATATTGAGGATTATTGTGGCATATTACAAATTTTCCATCCTTCTAAGATAGGAAATTTGAGCCTAGAGCCCTGCTTGTTGGGGATTTCATTTGCTAGTAGTAACAGCACTTTGGTGCAACACAGCATGTGGTAGATACTCATTAGTCTTAGGTATCAATAGTGACAATGTCCTAATTGCAAGGAGACAACTATTGTATACTGCCAGCATTTTATTTTAGTGTCATATTTACATAATACCAGATTACATGTGTCAGATTCCTACCATTTAGCAGTATGATGCAGATTATTCATTCATTCATTCATTCATTTTATATGTCAACCTTACTGGGTAGACCAGATAGACCAGACAGGAAACACTACCAAATCAGCTAATTCTACTTCATTGTAACAAGTCTGAAGGTACAGTTCTCCTGCTATCTTCTTTACAAAATTTGGGAGGGTCACTTCTGAGCCTCTTGCTCTACCCACTATCTAGCTGCAGATTAGTTGTCTCTTATCTGATCATTACCTGGGCAGTGTTTCTTGGCCCATTCTCACGAGGCCTTTTCCACATACCATTTACATTGTAGTCATACACTGTAGTCATCATATGTGACTCTGGGCAGCTCACAGACTTTAAAACAGAAAACAAAAAACACTTACAAATAAACAAAACTGTTAAAAACCAATTGAAGCAATGAAAAGAGAAGATCCTCTGATTTCATTGCTACATAGAATTGGCAGAAAATCTTGGAGGAAGCCAATGGTGGGATTCAAATATGTGAACAACTGGCTCTCTGCGTGGATGCCACTTCTGGAAGTCTGTTCTGGGCCTGGGCATCCGAGACCCAGAACAAACTTCTGGAAGTGGCGTCTACACACTTATGGCAGGCTGTTCTGGGCCTGGGGGGCCTCCGAGGCCCAGAACAGACTTTTGGAAGCAGCATCCATGCATTTCCGGCAAGCTGTTGTGGGACAGGGAGGCCTCCTCTGGGCCTCCAAGGCCCAAAACAGACTTCCGGAAGTGGCATCCACGCACTTCCAGTGGGCTGTTCTGAGCCTTGCGAAAAAGGGCTAGGGCTTCAGTGGGCACCATCCAGTGGTGGGATTCAGCCGGTTCACTGCAGTCAACAAAAAGGATACCAGTTCTGCTGAACCAGTGCAAGCCAGCTGAATCCCACCACTGGAGGAAGCTTAGAAAATCATTGTCACTCTGGGTAGATATTACTGAACTTATTCATCAGTGTTAGTTTTTTTTTTTCAAATGTATATGCCAAATAAAGTTTTCTGCAGTCCAGGAAAATTTCTCATAACAAATCTGGGAGTCACGTGAGTCTGCTCAAAAAGTTCAAAATAAAATAGCTCAGTTTCTGTTCTACTTTGCTACCTAATTAAAAAATACAATCCTATATTAAGATTGTGATGTTTCACCTTCATAGCTAGATGCAAGGAATGGAGCTTACTCATTACATTAGAAAAAGACCCAAGCAATTTAACTAGAACTTGCAATTCAGGAGAGGTAGCTTTCAGGATTACTCACACTGAGCTGCAGATAAAAAATGTTTGCCAAGTGTGCCATTCCATGTGGTTAGACTCATTGCTAGTTAGGTCCTTACAATCTCCCATGGTATTTTCAATTGTTCGGCTTCCATGTGACTAATCATGAAATTTAGGTCCTCCACTGCTGTTGGCTGGCCATCCATCTCAAAAGATTTTTATTAATGGAATCTATTCCTGTAAAATGCATATGCTTGTTTCAATGTATTTTTATTTTTATTTACATTTCATGAGTGTAGGCGGTAATATATTCAGCCACCCAAAGTCACAGTAAATTTAGATGGGGTTCTCCTGCATTCAGCTCTGTTTGGAGTTCTCAGTGCTGTTTATTCCTTAAAATTATTGACAAAACCTGAAAGTAGATCATATCTCAAGAACTTGGTTAAATTCATATTTCCTCCAGCAATGAAAAATAACCAGTTACAAAGCTAGAAATGTTTTCTTTTCTCTGTGGCAGAGGGGGAGCCTACAGAGCTAAGCCTCAGGCTAAAAATAAAGAACCGATGATAAATTTGAAAAGTGCTAAAGAATAATCAAAACAATCCAGATTTATATACTTCATAAGCAGTTTAGCTTCTTAACAGCTAAAGCTACTTTTCCATTATATGTTTCTTGAATATTAGATTAGATTTTCCAGTACTGTACAGTAAATTGTATTTAAGATAATTATTTGTACATTTATTGTTGTCATTTTAAATGCTCATAGGTAATTATCTTGTCGCAAAGAACAATAAGTAAACTGAAAGAAAAGAAAAATGAAATATTAAACATTTAATGTGTGCCATCTGTCATTTGTCAATTTGCATAGGTTTGAATGTCATTTCATTTTGACTGAGTGTTGAGTTAAAATTTTTAATTACTTTGGATAACATTAGGCTTTATTATTTATTCCAGATGCACAAGGAAAAAGGACTGTGGAAGATCTGCTAGGGAAAATAATTGGCTTTGGAGTCCTAATGGTGTTTGTTTGAGTATTACAAGTGCTAATCCTCAAAATATGAGCCGGAAAGTTCTGAGCAAGGTAAATGTGCAATCAATTCATTATATATATATATAAAAATATGTTTGGGTTTTTGGATAGGTAGGAAATAGTTGTGTACACAGGTTGCATGGTCATACATAAAAGCAGTTTATTTTATTTTAATTACCATTCTTTGTGCTTGTTTAATGTGGTTTATCTTGTACTTATTTCTGAGAAAATGCTAGTTTTATATAAAATCTTGAAGTTCTATTTTTTTCTTTTCAAAACATCTGGGTGCAAAAAAAAGTGAAATTTGCCTGTACCCAAGAAACTGACAGTTTAAACAGACATCTACAGAGCTATATTTTGAGTTGTGAGAGGTAGATTGACTTAAGGATTCCATGTTTTGAGAATATCATATTTCCATAATATCTGCTTAGATAAAGACTTAGTTCCAAAGTACTAAAACATGCAAGTAAACTGGGTGTGACCATATCCTATGGCTTCTCTGTGGCTACTTTTAATACAGTGTTAATCAACCTTGAGATCTTTAAGATGTATGGATTTCAATACCCAGTCAACCTTGCATGCTGATGATTTCTGGGAGTTGAAATCCACACATCTTAAAGTTTCCAAAGCTGAGAAACACTCCCGTAATATCTGAGGAAAGTGACATGCCAATTTTGCAGACTAGCCCTCCAATCAGACCTTAAACTATAGCTAAACAAGCCAAAAATATTATAGCTCAGCTCTTATAATAATAACCCTCTAAACTTAAAACTTTGAAAGGAATAATAATAATAACCCTGTAAATGTAAAACTTTGAAAGAAAACTCCCCCAGAATTAAGTACTAAAGCAGATCCTTCTTAGGAGATATAATCTAGAATTAGATTTACTGGCTATTTCTAGTACATCCAGGAGACAGAAACATCTGGTGTTGACATATCTTTAGTAACTGTATTTTGCACAGAATGATCAACATAAAGAGATTTCCTGTTAGATAATTCCATTGTTCAAATGGTAAACTTCAATTTGGGAGCCTTTTGCAATTAGGTATTTATACAAAAGATACAGAAGCATGTTGCGGTGAGTTAGCAATTGAAACCTTAGCTTTAATAAACAAAGTATCTTGCTGAGATCATCATTACTATAAAGACAGAAAAAATCCTAAGTCATGAATTTAGTTTGTTTAGACAGCTAGGATATCCCCATTCCTTTCAAACAAAAGTATTATATTTGGGGGGGGGGGAACAGTTACAATGAATAGGAGCAATATTATATTGTGATTAATTATAGTACAAAAAAGATAGCATCTTTTCATCTCTTGCTCATTCCCTGACTGTAAAGTTACATTTACCAGCTCCCATGGTTCATTTTTTCATGACCCGAATGTTCTGATTCCTAAAGGCAAAATTCTCTCACTTGGGAAAATAGGCCACACAATTACTTAAAACACACAGAAGTTAAAGGCGATGGCTAAGCAGAATGGAACTGTGAAGTCTAAAGTGTTGGGAAAGACGTCAGCAGTTTTCTTAGGGAAATAATCAAATCAATGAACTTCCTAACCCATTCCATTTTTTCTCACCTTTTTTGAGGATACTTATTTCTTAATAAGTATTAAATTAAACATTAGGGTGCTAATTCTGCAATGCTTGTAAAGCAACCAGACATTACTCTTCCTCAGAAAACATCTAATTTTTGTCCTTCACCAAACAAAATGTTTTTTTTCGGCTCTGTTTGATGGGCAGTTGCCTTTGTTGTCCTTTCAGAATAAGTTCCTTCATTATTTCCAGCCTGACTTACAACTCCCGCTGTGTGTTCTGGCTTATGCTGTTCCATGGACAGCATGCTTTAATTGTGCTGGAAAAGTCTAAACAATTTCTGTGCTGAATAGATGCTACATTTAGGCTGAAGTGAGAATTCAACAAACGACTTGTTATATTTTGTAGAGACATAAAAGCATGAAAAAATTGCTTATGTCTTATTTCAAAAATGTGCAGGGCAGTTTTTTAGGGGACAATTCACCTTTGCAAGTTACACAGAAGAATTCCATCTAGAAATTGAAAAAGAAAGTGGAAATTCATGCAGACTGATTCAAATTATGTTGCACTGGGACCACCCTGTTCTTTTTACAACAAAAATAAATCAGTTCCTAAGATTTATCCAAGTACATGTCAACATAATATGTAAATACACCATTATGTAAATGTGATGACAACACAAGAGACAGAGGGTGAATTCTATTAATGGAAATAGCTAACCAAATACATGAAGATACTGTGAAGATGTCTTAGATAGCAACAGATGATTGGTCTAGAAAGTTATTGAAAGTATTCCTACCATCCATTGGTCTGTGTGATAGTAACTGGAATCCAGTAATATCAAGAGAGCCATAATTATCTGTGATCTAAACAATTGCTATCTGCTTCAACTAGCAAGGGGTCTTCTACTGAGATCTTTGCTCTAAACTTTTCAAAATTTGTTCAGTGCCAAGCATTGAATCTTTAACCTTTTGTATGTAAAACATGTGGCTTTTTTCCAGAATTAATAGGGCTACAGTTAAGAGTAATCCATTAAAATGTCACTATTGTTACATTTGCACATTGATTGATTTTGTTTTATTTTTGTACAAAGTTTTACAGCTGCACTTTGTTGGTCTGTTTTGAATCTGTATTCTTTCTAAGTATTGTTTGTTCTTACAATTCCAGGTAGAATTTACTATAAGCCCTTTGCCAGACTTAAATGAAGATGATCAGCTTTGGTGTCAGTTTGGTGAAATGAGGCAGCAGGCAGAGAAACACGGTGATGCTGTTATCTGCCTACCTCCAAATCAAATTCCTCCAACAATCAAAGGCCAAGGTAAAGATACAGCTGAACCCTGTGCTTAATCCCATATCCCAAGTTTGAAGCTATTTTAATAGCTGCATGAAACAACAAGTGTTGTGTGGGTTTTTCTGTGACTCATTTTTCTTGGCATTAGTCTAAACATAATATCTTTAACATTTTTCTTCCTAGAAATCTTAATAGCAACTTGTTTGTTAATTCTGCTTCATGCATTCCAGGCATATTTGTCTCCCTTATGCATATATTAAGTATTACAAAAAAAGCGAAAAGGTGAAGGATATGGATGAACTTCTAAATAGGATTTCAGTTTCATTTGGACTAAAGCCTGCTACAACATCAGTAAACATCAGGGTACTTTTTAAAAACGTCAATACCGTAGTTACTCTTGATACCGTAGTTACTCCCAAAGGATGCATAACTTGAGGCTCTTTCAGCACTCATGACTTGGGATGAAATAGCAAGTATAAGCCATGGTTAGGGAGACCTTTGTTCAGTTTCAGCTGCTGCACTGGTTGTATCTCTTACCTTGAATAAAATGCCCTAGCAACGGTGAGTCATGTTCCGTTCACCACATAGTAAGATTACTGTAATACTCTCTGTTTAGTTCTGATAGACGAGGACTCAGAGTGGTTTAACAAGGAATGAGTTTATTGAATACACAAAGTCAACTGCTAACTGTCAAATGTTGCAACCCTTTTATAGGGAAAGCGTTTGAACTGTAACCAATACAAACAGTCTCTTTTCCCGCTCCTTGGTTGTGGCGTCCAATGAATGCACCTTATTTTCCCGCTTAAAACCTTGCAAAGCTGCACTGTGTTTGCAATCTCTTCCAAGGCCTATTGCTAACTATTTACATACATAACACCCCTTACCCCCCAGTTGATGTCATTTTCTTACAAAATCCCTTAGGTATTTTGGTGGCCTATGTATTCTGGACGGGTATCTGTTGCTTTGGCTATTAGGGACCCTTCTTTCTGGTTGACTGCTAGGCTGCTGGTTACTACTGGACCTGGGCTCTGGGTTACTGTCTACAGATGTACTGTCTTGAATAATAGGATGTGTTTGGAATTCAGTGGTCACTGGCCTACTTCGCAGGGGTATTTCCCAATCAATTGGACTGAATTGTTGTTGTTGGGCATCAGGGAATGTGTTATCATGCCCAACCCCCACAACGCTTCCAGGCCTAATGTTGTCTGTACTGTTTCCCCTTACTAATCCTTGGTCCCCCTCAGCAGGCACACACCCCCTCGATCTTTTCCTCAGTTGGTCTACGTGTCTTTTACAAATCCTATTCCCTTCCCCCTCAATGATGTAAGATAGGGGACCCAAGATTTCAGTTACCACCCCTGGAATCCATTTGTCCCCTTGGGCGTAGTTCCTGGCCCAAATCAAGTCCCCCACTGCAAATGTTCTGTTAGGAATGTCAAATTCAATGTTTGGTTGGAGTCTGTCAGGATGTAATCTGTCCAACTTGGTCAATATTTTCCTGCCCCACCTCATTTCAGCTGGGCTTTTCCCCGTAGCCGAACAGGGGGTTGTGTGTTGAGCCAACAAGAACTCAGCTAGTCTCTGATGCCAGTCACCTCGAATGATCCTTTTAAGCGCGTCCTTCGTGGTCCTCACGTTCCTTTCAGCCAATCCGTTGGTGGAGGGGTGGAAGGGTGCAGAAGTCTTGTGCTTAATCGAGTTGGCCTTGAGGAAATCCTGAAATTCAATAGATGTGAATTGTGGCCCATTATCTGACACTATTAAATCTGGCAACCCATGAGTGGCAAAGAGGCCCCTTAATGCCTGTATTGTTCTGCCTGCCGTTACTGAACTGACCGGTATTACTTCTAGCCATCTAGAGTAACTGTCGACCACTACAAGGAACGTTAACCCCTGGAAAGGTCCCGCGAAATCAATATGAATCCTGGACCAAGGATTCCTAGCTAGCTCCCATTTATGTGTGCGGATGTGTTGTTGTTCAGGCCTGGAGCGTTGGCACAGATGGCAATTGGCAACGCATTCCTCAATGTCGTGGTCCAATCCTGGCCACCACAAGTGACTCCTAGCCAGGGCCTTCATCCTTACTATTCCAGGGTGTCCCTCATGCAATTCAACTAGGATAGCTGATTTGTGGATTTCCGGAATGACTACGCGAGTTCCCCAGAGTAAGCACCCCATATGAACTGATAGTTCATCTTTCCTTCTGAAAAATGGACTGTATTTTACGTCCGGGTTGGCGTTGGGCCAACCACTCATGGCCCAGGCCATTACTCTCCTTAAGATGAGGTCCTTATTGGTTGCCTCAGCAATGTCTTTTGCCGTTAAAGGCAAATCAGGAATATCCTGTAGGGACATTATTTGTCCCACTGGGGCAGGGTCCTCCTCTGTTGTGCTTAGAGGCAATCTGCTAAGAGCGTCTGCATGACCCATGTCCTTACCTGGCCTGTATTGGAGGGAAAATGAGTATGCTGAGAGGAAAATGGACCACCTCAGCATCCTGGGTGACATAATCTGAGGAGTCTGTTTATCTGTGGTAAACAGTCCCAGCAAGGGTTTGTGGTCAGTCAGTATAGTAAAGTTCCTACCATACAGGTAATCGTGGAACTTCTTAACTCCTGCCACAATAGCTAATGCCTCCCTGTCTATTTGCGCATAGTTCCGCTCTGCCTTGGTTAGTGTGCGGGAGTAGTATGCAATGGGTCTTTGTATTCCTTGGTTGTCTAAGTGGCTGATCACCGCCCCTACGCCATAAGGCGAAGCATCGCATGCCAGGAAGATTGGTTTGTTTTCAATAAAGTGAGTCACAGTTGAATTACTGGAAAGGATGTCTTTTAGAGTTTGGAAACTCTCTTTGTGCTTGTTCTGCCATTGCCAAGGGGTCTTCTTATCTAGGAGTCTGTGCAGAGGTTCTGCAATGGCAGCCTTATGTGGTACAAAAGTGTGATAAAAATTTACCAAGCCTAGGAAGGCCTGTAGTTCTGCCTTGTTCCTTGGTTCAGGAGCCCCTTTTATTGCTTTGATTTTTTCAGGGGTAGGATGGACTCCACTTTTGTCAATCCTGAACCCCAAAAAATCAGTGGATTTAACCCCAATGCTACATTTTTCCTTTTTTAATTTTAACCCAGCCTTCCTAAATCTGCCCAGTACCTGTTCCAGCCGCTCTACTAACATTCCTTCATCTTTTCCAGCTATTAGGACATCATCAAAGTAAGGGCATACTCCAGGTATGCCCTTTAAGGTCCTCTCCATCACTTCTTGGAAGATGCCTGGAGCTGCTGCAATTCCAAATTGCAGCCTGTGGACTCGGAACGCCCCCTTGTGGGTAACAATTGTTTGTGCCTCTGCAGCCTCCTTGGAAACAGTTAACTGTAAGTACGCATGCGCCAAGTCGAGCTTGGCGAAGATGGCGGCGTCCTGGATCGTGGCGAGGACCTGCTTCACCGTCGGGACCGGGTAAGCATGTTTTTTCATCCCAATGTTGAGGGTGGCTTTATAGTCGGCGCAGATTCTCACATCCCCATTGGGTTTGAGGGGTGTGACAATCGGCGTCTCCCACAAACCGCCCTCAACAGGTTCTAGAACTCCGAGGCCTACAAGCCGGTCGAGCTCGGCCTCAATTTTTTCTTTTAAGGCAAAAGGCACTCTCCGGGCCTTTAGCCTGATCGGGTTTACTGAGGGGTCTAGGTTAAAGTTAATGGGGGGCCCTTTGTACTTGCCTAGAGATCCATCGAATACGTCTGCAAATTCTTTGCAGACGGATTCGAGGGTCTTATTTCTAATCACTGAATTTATTCCTCCTATCCAAATTCCTAGGGCTGGAAACCAATTAAGCCCTATTAAGCTGGTCCTATTCCCCTCCGTAACTACCAAATCTAAGACCCCCTTAAACCCCTTAAAATTTACTTTAAGGCTGGTCTTCCCTTTTACGATTATTGGACTTTTTTGGAAGTCCATTAATTGAATAGTTGTTGGTTTAAGTGGAATTCTTTTTCCACTTAGTTGTTCAATTTTCTCAAGGGTTTCAGTGGAAATTATCGACACTGAAGCCCCTGAGTCGATTTCCATTCTGCAAGGGACCCCTTGCAGAAGGACTGTAATTTTTAATTTTCCGTCCGGAAAATTGTGCCCCCTTCCCCGCCGTCTCCGATTGACGCGGGCCACCTCCCTTAGAGTTGGACTTTCCACCCGGGGTTTAGGGGTCTCCTTGCCACTAGCAATAGGGGTTACCTTACCCTCTGGCCACACATCGACTTCGTTCAGACGGGTGTCCCGACCGCGACTTCCGCAGATGGCCTGGATGTGGCCAGTCTTGCCGCAAGCCCTGCACTTGGCGGTACGAAATCGGCAGGAAGCGCGGGAATGGTTGCCGCCGCAGCTGCCGCATCGGTTCTGCGTTTCGTTGTCGCGCGGTCTGGTTGCTGTGTCCCGCCACGGTCGTTGTGCCCCGGTCGGTGGTCTTTGCGGTGTTGCGGGTTGTTGCCGGCGGCCAGGGTCAGGCCCCTCGCTTCTGAGTTGTTTTGGTGCCATCTTTCCGAATCGCCTGGAGACTTCTGCGATCTCTTCCTCCCACTGCTGATCCACCTCCCCGCAGTCCACATAGCCCTCTTGGTTAATTTCGGGTGCTGTCGCCATGCTACTGCGGGGGGGGTCGCGGTACCCGGTTGACTCATACGTGAGGAGTTCGTCTAACACTTCCTGTAAATCGCCGGTAGGTTTGGCGATTATTCTATTCTGTAATTGTTCATCGCGTAAGCCCAGCACGACTCTGTCCCTAATTCTAATCTCTAAATTGTCGTATTTGCAACGAACTGCTGCTTCCCGGACGGCAGCGACGAATTTCTGTATGGACTCCCCCGGTCTCTGATTCCGCTTCTCGAAGATGCGCCGCCAAAAGAGTTCGGACCTTCGGGGAGTAAAGTGAACTTTTAATTTTGCGAGGAGGTCGGCATAGGGCACGCTGGAGACTGGTTGAGGCTGGCACAGCCCGACAGCAACTCTGTAGACCGGTGTGCCGCAGATTGTCAAGAGTGCCGCCGCTTTTTTCCGGTCGTCGGTGATTCCGTTCACCAACAGGAATCCCTCGACCTGCCCGATGTATTCTTCCCAATCCTCGGGGAAGTTAGGGTCAAATTCCTTCAGTGACCCAATCTGCGCCATTCGGAGAATTTTTTTTTATTCTGCCGCGGCCGCTGAGTTGACTTGACACGTATTCGAATTCCGCCGCCTTTGCGCGACAATTCTGCCGATTCTCTGGTCTTCTGTCTATCCCACCTTCGTCGCCAGTTGTTTAGTTCTGATAGACGAGGACTCAGAGTGGTTTAACAAGGAATGAGTTTATTGAATACACAAAGTCAACTGCTAACTGTCAAATGTTGCAACCCTTTTATAGGGAAAGCGTTTGAACTGTAACCAATACAAACAGTCTCTTTTCCCGCTCCTTGGTTGTGGCGTCCAATGAATGCACCTTATTTTCCCGCTTAAAACCTTGCAAAGCTGCACTGTGTTTGCAATCTCTTCCAAGGCCTATTGCTAACTATTTACATACATAACACTCTCTATGTCAGGCTACCCTTGGAAATGATTTATAAACTGTCTGGTTCAAACTTTCATTGACAAGACTCCTGAGAAGACAACCCATCAGCATATAAATACAGCTGGATGACTTTTTAAAGTGCTATTCATCCACTTTTAAAGCATTGGATTATATCAGATATGTCAAGTTAGAATCTATCCATCCAATTCATCTTGCAAACAGGACTACTGAGCCTCCCCTATCCCCATTCCATGCAGTTCTTAGGCTGTGGGTCTGATGCTAGGGCTTCTCAGTGATATCAACTATTCTTTGAAATACCCTAAATCCAGAAATGAGGATGACTTCCTCCATTCTTTTATTTAGGACGCAAGGCCAAACTTTGTTATTCGAATGGGCATTCGGCCCCTAGTTTGTCCTGATCATTACTTTAGATTTACATTTTATTGTTATTTTATTCAGTTGAACTTCCCATTTTGGTTCTGGGTATACCAATCGTGTTATCTATTGCCCAGAATCCTAGTTGACTGGGCCAGTTTATAAATATAGTAAATAAATTCATAAACAGTAAACACAAAGATTATATTATCTGATCTTCTCAAATTTGAATTCCAGTATCTATCCAGGAGAGCAGGTTGAAAAAGTTGCCTTAAAAGCCATATCATATGCCGAAACCATTGGTTGACTAAAGCCAAAGTTAATAGTTGGGTTGGGTTGGGAAGGGGGTGGGTGGGTGGGGAGGGGTTGTTTTGTTAAAGATAAAATGTATTGAAAAACTTTTCAATTAAAAAAAAATATTTGACCTAGATGCCATTTCTGTCTAGGGTGGTAGAATGACATAAATATCTGTCATAATTTCTAGGATAAAATGAGAGTGCCCTTTACACTATTTGTTTCAAAGAAAAATGCATTTTAGGTTATTTTTCACTGTAGACTATACTTTGGAAGATCAGACAGTGGCTGCTTCATAAATATTGAATGTAAAAGATTTTCTGTTTGCGCATTTTTCTAGCAAGTTAATAGTGCATGCCTTCTTATATAATGCCATTTCTTGCAGATTGTTGCAAGTGGTTTCCTGGGGGGAATGTAAGAATTAGTGGTTTCCTGGGGAATGTAAGAAATGCTTCTAGTCACATCCATTTCTCCTGAGAAGATTTGATCAATGCAAATGAACTATGTCATAATAAATTTGTTTTAAAAGTGACAGCTCTGAATTAACTGACGTCTTTAAAATATATATTCAGTTTCCAGTTGACCTCTGAATGTATGGCCTAAAGTGAAAAACATCCAAAAAAATTCACTGGAATTTTTCATGAAGTGAGCTTAAATCTAAGCTGTCACCACTCTTTCCACAAGCTGTTAGAGGAAAGCAGAGTTTGAAGTTGCTCAATAGGTTGTGAAATAGCTTGTCAGAGGATTTAATGATTTCTATAAGAGGAATAGCTAGGAGTTTCATTGGGAAAGCCTCAATTTCTATAGATCTTCATTCTTAATATATGCTGATTTAGTGTACATTTAGAGTGACAATAATGTTTTTATTCTTCTATTCTTAATTCTGTAATAATTCAGATTTGTAATGTATTAATATAGGAAATATGTGCAATATACTAGTGTTTTTCCAAAATTTTAGTCTCAAATTATTACTTTCATAACATATTTTCTATTTGAGAAGCATGCTTTATTCATAAATGACTTGAGCAACATATACTTTCTGTATGTAATCTTTGTGTGTATGTATGAATTTATTTTTGAATCCATGTATCTTATTAAAAACAAATAGGAGTATATCCTCTTTAGAAATTCAACAGAAGTTTAAATAAGAGCAAAGCACTTTTGCTATTCTTTAAAAACATCCCAAATGTTCCATATAAACTTAAAATGATGCTGGGTTTTTTAAAATCTCATTGACATTTCACAGGCTTGTATAGAAATCTGAAAAAAGTTAGTGTGCTTTAATAAAGAGCAAACAGGTGCTATACTCACACAAGGTCCAAACATTTCTGCCTAATCATTTTTGAAGCATTAACATAATTAAAAATCTAAAGGCAAAGTTTCTTTCATTAATAGATTTATTCATGCATTTTATTTTCTATCTGTGGTGTTTCTCTGGTGGCACAGACTATTGCAGACTAACTCTGCCCATAGTCTGGAGTTCCATCTGGCAGGTCTAAAGGTTGACTCAGCCTTCCATCCTTCTGAGGTTGGTACAATGAATACCCAGATTACTGGGGCAATATGCTGACTCTAGACCACTTAGAAAGTAAAGCACTATGGAGCAGTATATAAGTATTAATGCTATTGCTATTGCTATTCTCCTTTTGCTTTTTATCAGACTATATTTTTCAAAAATAGGATGTTTACTACTTCTGGAAAAAAACATTTGGGCATTGTTAAAGCTTGGGATTCTAAAGTATTTTTTCATGCCTATTGTCATCAGGTTTAATTTTATATGCTATTAAGAAAAAGCCAAAGATTAATGCCCTAACCTCCGAAGTTCAATAAATGCTTCAGTAGGCTATATTATTGGAATGGACCTTAAATTGAACCAAGCTATGTAAATTGTAAAGCATCTTCAATCAAATTAATCTTTACTATTTTTTTGTAGACTCTGTCCTGGTTCTGGTGCATCTGACCTTTGGAGATAATATATTTTTTGCATCGGGTACATACCCTTTTTATGACTGTGGAGAAGCTATAAATCGTATTGAAAATGAGCCGTAAGTATTTGGCTGCTAAACTTCATTATACCTCCCCTTCCCATGCTATTTGCACTCAAATATTATAATAATTAATGCCTTTGATTTCATAGTCAGGTTTTTCAAAGAAGAAGACTTTTCTGTGGAGTATTAGCAAAGCTGATGTAAACTATACCTTGATTTTTCCTGTAACTGAGACCTTCTGTATCTTGATAGGAAAAAAAGTACTTAAATAGTGGGGGAAACACCCCATTTCACTTGCTTTCCTTGAAGCATTTTTTGTCTGACCTTTACTACTCAAGCATCTAAGATCTGTCTGAGTTATCTCCTTTGCTTTGTAAGTTAAATAACTGAGAACAATACAAACAATTGATGGGTTAAGGAACAGTTGGTGAAGTTTGGAAATCTCCTGGTCCAATAGCCTGATATAACACTTGATTTCTAGTATCATGATTACATATGATGGTAACAAACCATTGTTCCAGCCCTAGAGTCCTTTGTCCTGGTAGAAAAACTGTAGCCATAGTCTCATATACCACAACAGCAGGATTTTGAAATGTTGAACCTTTGTAACACCATTAGTTGTTTCTTAAGTCCTTATATCAGAACATGTATCTGTGTATTTGGCCGTATGGGGAGATATCCTTGTTGAACTCTTGGGCTACCAACAGGCCATTATGGCTTTGTGATATAAAGCAAAAATATGATTTGCAGCACATGGGAATGTCTGTAGTGGTCCTGTTTTCATCTCCATAAACCAGTTAGTCTTTTCCCAGGATCATATTTCAGCTGTGGATTTAAAGCTACAGCTGGTTTAAAGAGTGCATACATACACTCAGGCAGTAATGAATATTTTCTACCCTCCAAATGACATTTTTGTCTCTGAAAGACTTTGGATTTTTATTAATATACAAAATGACATTGTAAGTTATTATTAGAAGGGAGCCAAAGAGCATGCAAACTAAAAGCATTTCTTATTTATTCATGTAGGTGTTATTCCTGTGCAAGCAGTAGATGGAATTGCCAATGGGACTGGAAGAATCATGTCTGTGAAGATGCTTCTGTAGAGCAGGATGTGATTAAACAGAATATGGTAAATGTTCTAAGGTGGAATCTCATTCAAGACTTTGGCTGAACCTGGTTATGATAAAATGAGACAATGTTTAGTATGGGCAACATCTTTAAAACTCAAATAAAATATAACTACTGTATAGAAGTGTATTTTAAAAAAAACCTCATAGTAATATTTCACAGCCCAGTGAGCATATAAAGGAATAAAATTTAGAAGTTCTGCAGGTAATATTAGGATAGCAATCAGCTAATAAATCAGATTGATAGTATATCAGGCAATACAGCAGAGGTATAAACACTATAAAGTAAATGTATTGTGAAACCTATCCAATTGCTTTGTGGAGGTCCAAAGTCAGTTGAGTTATGCTTCATAGCAAAAAAGATATAGACCTGTTTTTAAAATCCCCATTATTCAAGAGGTAGGAGAAATATAAATATGACATAAATATCTGAGTTATAACTGTGTGCTTAGGTAATTATATTTGCCCTCCATTCTGTTTCATAGTTTACTTGTAAGGATGGAAAGTTTTCAAGTGTTGAGTAGTAGTTCAGACATTCCAACATACTAATTTGTATGCTTGTAATCAAATCTGGAAAAATAATAATAACACAAAAAATCATTGTCCAAAGCATATTTTGATATTCACAATTTCTGTACTAATATGTATGAAATGTTTATCTTCTAGGAAGAAGAATGTCCACATTTTCTAAATCCCAGTCCTGAAATAATACCAATGGAGGTCTCAACAAAAGTTTATTTTGAAGGAAAGAATCTAGATAATTATCAGGTAAAATTAAATAAATGCTAAAATGTATTTAAGATATAAAACCCGATAGTTTGTAATTCCCTTGTTTAAAAATTAAATGTCATGTGTTGTGAGGAGCCTTTTAGAATGGAAAGAATACATAATTTATCATGCAATTTTTAAAGCTTGTTTTGATGGATAATTTAAAATATCTTTACTAGAGAAAAGTTATGCATCACCCAGTCAAAACTTCCAGTGTGTTGTAGCACTGTGGGGTTTCTCTGAATTTCATCAGCAGATGAACCTGTACATCTATAGGAATTCATACAGAGAGCTGCTTTGCATGTTAATGAACCCTTTTATGAGCAGGAAAATTTGATCACTGTATTAGAGGTCAGTAATTCATTAGAAATTGATCTATCTGAAGATATGATTAAAATCCACTTCCATGCTTTAGAATGATGCAAACAAAACATCACTTGGTAAATTATTTTTAAATGAATGGTTTTTTTTATGAATGGACATGTCCTGAACACTGGTGGTTTTTCTGCATAGTATTTATTATTGTAATGTTTTGGTTAATATTGAGGAATAAAGTATAGCAATAGTCCTCGGTGCATATTATGTACACCGTAAGAGATATGAGGAAATCATTGAGAAAGTAGATACTCTTTGAATTTTTTGGTTTACTTTCAATGTTAATTCTACCAGACCTAACAGTGCAATGAACAAATATACCATCTCTCTTTTGTTTAGATGTCTGCTTATTTCTAAGGATCTCAAATTTAGCCCTTGCTGTTATGATTTTCCTTTTGCTTGCTTTCTTATAAGATTCTTTCAAAGAATCTTCTCATTTGATAATGATGATGATAATTGCATTCATCATGTCATTGTCAACTCTTAGCAACCCACAGAAAGAATTTCTTCATGATGGTTTATCCTTAACCTGGTCCTTCATTTCTTCCCAATACAGTAGCATTTATTGCTACTGTAATTGACACTATCCACCTTGCTACTTCTCTTTCCTCCCCTTTTTATTTAAGATCACTTCATCAGGATAGGGGAAATTGTCATAAAACAATAATGGGGGAAAGTTCCTCAGATGCAGAATTGTAACCAATATTATGAATTCCCCAACAATTGTTATTCTTCTCTTTCTTCAACTTGCTCCTCATCCACTGATTCTGCAGAATGTTGCACCTTTGTTTACTTCCATATTCCTTAGTGCTCATATATATTCTTGAAGTAGCTGATTCAGAAGAATGTTGCTAAAAACTTTTCTTTTACTTGTAGCTTATATGAAAAGCAATGTATTTAGCATAAGCACAAAATATTTTGACTGCATAGCCCTGTGCCTATGCCTATAGTACATACTTTTGCAAAGATAATCCACTAAATACCAGATTTATCCATATGCTCCTTGCCTTGGTCTAACGTTCAAACTTCTGTTTTTTATTTTATTTTAACAATAAGAATAAAATAAAAAGAGAAAAACATATAGCCAACACTAACAAGAACAAAAAATGGTGCACAAAAAGGGGGAAAATGATCCAAATATCAATTAAATTTAACATTAAACATAGAATCCACCCAGGTTGTATGCTGAAAAAAGAATAAAAATAAAAAATAACCCTGATAAATTCTCCTTCCCTTTACATAACAGGTCTAACTTTCAAACTACTATATCAAACTGACTCATCTTGTCTAGACTTAAAAATTTTACAAGTAGTATGACAAATGTGAATTCCAAATATCTAATGGGAAAAATTGGTTATGTTTCTGATCAGTCAACACAGGTTTTAATGCCAGTATGTAAAATACTAAAAAGCAAAATGAAACTCTGCACAATGGAATATCTTCATCTAGAGCAAAAGTTAATAAAAAGATAGACAAGGAAATGGTTTGCAAGTTTAACACATCCAAGGCAATTAGACTATTGCAGAGGCATTCTTTCTGTCTCCTGATTTTGAGCCCAAAGAAATGTCAAATTTTAAAATCATGCTCCTGAAAAGACATCACAATCCTATTTGTGTCTTCACGTTTAATTAACTCACTTTAACTTAATTAACATCAGTAGGGCACCTCTGCGGTAGCTTTGGAGTTATGGTACCTTGTAGTTTGAACCTAAGATAAGTCCTTGTATATAATCTATGTCAACCATGAAAATAAGCAAGAAGTTCCATCATTATACAAATAATACGTCTTCATGGTGAAGTATGAACCAGCAGCATATTCTGGATTAAGGTTCACTCTCAACAATGCCATTTAAAAAGCTAGTAGCTGTATTCACATATCATGATAAGCTTGGTTAGTTGTAACTTTCTTAGCATGTAATCCAAACCCAACTTATTGGCAGCTTGACTGAACACAACCAGAGTGTGATCATGTGCAAAAGATCAGGGCACATATGAATATTGTGTTTGGATATCACTAATGTATTGATTTTAAAAGTTACTTTTATTTATACAAAATGTGTTTTTCCTATGAATTGAGTGAGATGATTAACCATCTATTAATGCTGATTTTGATTTTTAAAAAAGGAACATTTGGAGCTACAACTACTTTTTTAAAAAATTGAAAGAATTCAAACAACAGTTGAGAGCTCAGTTATTACTGAATGATCAGTAATAGGCATCACAACCTATAGGAGGAACATCACACTCCTGTTCTATACATACCATTACAAATTAACAAACAATATATATAAAATATAACACTATCAAAGAAACTATCCTCAGCATATTCTAACAGTTAATATTTAAGTCCAGCCATTCTTATACTCAAAAGGTCCTCAATTTTACTGATGTAACAGACGGATGGTTTTTATATCAAATTAAGATCAAGATGAGATAAAGGACATTCTTAATGATTTCCACAAGAGGTCTTGATAAATGGAGAGGTAACTGAATTTATAGTACATTAGCAAAAGAAATAGAGTACCATATTTTTACCTTCTAAGTAGCAAATTTGTGTTTAGAAAATGCTTGCTACAGAAAATTCTACTGTAGTACTGTAAAAAGACATATCAGATGTCTTTTTCACATTCAGGAGTTAGAAAAACTCTCACTCTGATTTATGAATGTATCGCAGCTTGTTCAGGATGGATATTTTTTTTCTTCTGTTCAATCATGTTTGATCTGTAGAGACGGCTGGGACAAGCCTCTGCAGTTTCCTTCCCAAAGTTTTTCAGAAGTGCTTTGCCATTGCCTCCTTACTAAGGCTGAGAGAAAATCACTCGCCCAAGGTCACCCAATTGGCTTTGTGCCCAAGGCAGGATGAGAACATCAGTTTCCAGCCCAATGCCTTAATCACTAGACAAAACTAGTTCTCTATTTATATTTCATATTTATGCATAGGAAAGCAAAGATTATAATATATACTGTTATCTGTTTTCTATGAGCCAAGGTCACTATTAAAATTTTTAAAAAAAACTTTTGCTTTTATTATATAATGCCTGGAAGAGTAGAAGCAAAATACTGCCATAAATAGTGTCTGACTTCGATTAAGTTCCTCTTTGTATAATTAAGGAATTAAAAGGCTATGAGCAAAAACATCCTACCTTGCACACAATTGTGACAATAAATAAATGAGGAAGTTATTTTTTGAATGTACCAGATACAAACCTGTCTGCTTTAGTGCTAATAAAATTTTAATATTTTATACCTATCTTTCCCCATCCCGCCTTGTATAATTTCTTCTTTTTTTATGCTTTGGATGATTCAAAATGGGTTTAATGGGATAAGACCTTAAAAGATCATAAACACTTATGGTATATAGTATAAACAATAACATATATTTTTAATGGATGTGAAGAAAACATAGTTGGCACACTTTGCAGTTGGTTAGAGTAGGCTTGACAATGGCATATTTAGAAAATAAGTTTTTTTTTTATTCCATTTATATCCCGCCCTTCTCCGAAGACTCAGGGCGGCTTACAAGCTTAGCAGTAGCCTTCATTCAATGTATATGCCTGCTTATTAGGGCTTTCACACACACCCCAAGCGGCATTATTACAAAGTCAGCTTATTGCCCCCAACAATCTGGGTCCTCAAAAGGATCTCTGTCAAATATAGCAATAACACTTATATACCATTCCATAATGCTTTATAGGGCTTTGAGCAGTTTACAGAGTCAGCGTAATGCTCCCAATGCTCCCTCATTTGGAAGGTTGGAAGGCTGAGTCAACCTTGAGCTGCCCAGGATTGAACTCCTGGCTATGACAGATTTAGCCTGCAATGCTGCATTCTAAACCCTGTGCCACCAGGGCTTCTTTATACCAAATATAAGTATTTGATATAAAGGCAAAATACCATAAGAGACCAGGGGCTTTAAAATTGCCCAGCCACAATTAGAAGTGGCTCAATAGACAGAACAAGCATATAAATGACTTTGACAGTCTTCATCACTGCAACACGCTACTATTTCTAAGTGTGCATTTTAGATATATGCAGATTTCATGGAACTTTTGTTCTTTTGGGAAGTCAGCCAATTCTGTAAACTTGTTTCCCAGACACACAATTTTTTTTCATAATATTGCTCACAAATGTAGTTTTATTCCCACCCCAGAAGTGGAATTTATATTGTTCAATAAAACTTTGATTTAATGATGACATAAATATTATAATTCAAAGATTTCTTTTCACAGGATAGAACTTTCAAAATTGGAAATAATAAGTTTGAATTTGAGACCACAGTGGAACAAACAGAAAATGGAAAATATTTATTTGAAAGCCCAGAGGTAAAAATTTGGTTCTTTAAGAATAATTTATTGTTTTTTTTTCTTTTTCTCTCTTTGTATTGTTATAGAATAATTAATCATGTCTTGCTTAAATGGGAGTGTAGTCACAGTTAGGGGGGTGTAGATTCATGTAATATTGGGGAAGTCCTGTTTTTCACCTGTCACCTATAACTGGTATATTATTGGGCATGTTCAAATAACTGTTGACGTATTTTTGTGTGGAGAGAAAATGGCATTGATTTCCTGTTGGTGTGTTCATACACAGACTGTTTGTGAACAGTCCTTTTGATCTCATGTGGCAGAATATCTGTCTTCTTTCATATAACATATATCATAAGCCTCCTGCTATGGAGATAAGAAAGTGGAGGAGGTTTGGTGTCGAAGACCTATCTAAGATAAATTATAAACTCAGCTTTTGATGTCATTCAAATGTTCTGTGTTGGCTAAAATGTACTTATGATAGTTGTACATAGGATGGAACAGATGGTTCTGGAAACTCTCATGCCATGAGCTTTTACATGGGAAGATTTATAGTAATGGTGTAGACTTTCAGAATGCAAAGTATATTTTTGTCTGCTTTATTCATATTTTTTCTTAGTTCTTTGGAAGCCACATTTCTTAAACAAGAAAACAAATCTACTTAAATGGATATTTTTCTTTTATAGCATAGCTGACTAAGCACTTTGCTTCCATTTTATATCTTCCTAGAGTTAGTAAGTAAAACTAAATGTGAGTCAAGAAACGTAGAAGTACAGTTTTCATATAATTCATGGTTAATGTATGGAATACCGTACCACAAAATGGGTAACTTAAAGGAACAGAGAATATTGGTGCAGGTTAAGACTATATTTTCTGGCCATAATGACTGCATATTGATTTCACTGCCAGAGACAGTATATTTCTCAATATATATTTCTTGATGAATGAAAAGTAGCAAATTCCAGAGATAGTTGGATGGTTACTATGAGAACAGAATAGTGGACTACATAAATATTTTAACCTGATTCTAGAATAGCTCTTCTGTGTTCCTGTTACAGAGTAACATTTTCAGGTGCATTTATTTGCTTTTTGCTGCACAGTTCTTTTTTTGTGTGTGCTGGAATAATATGACTGTGAATAGTCATTAGTCACTTAGGTGACTAATATTGCAGTAGTACAGTAGTAAGTCGTTTGGTTTTAGATATATGGCCAAAAACATTGGATAATTTTTAAATGAAATTGGTGGTGGTGGTAGTAGTTACATAGCCAGCTAGATATTTAGACTGGATTTGGCATTTTTATCCACCCATCAAGTCTTTCACAAGGACCTAGGATCAGAAGATGCCATTTGATGCCACTAAAGTTATCATCACAGAATAGAAGCTGTTATCAGGCCCAAGCCCAAAGACAACGCAATCTTGCCAAGCTAAAGTTAATAATGTTCTAATCTACTAGATATATCCTGAGTATTCCTAACACAGTGAATCTTGTCAAACTAAAGTTATAACCTTTTAATCTAGCGGGTAGAGTATTTCCCCTCCCTAGGAAAGCTCTGTGCTGCCCAAACTCCTCTCTCTGATTCTCCAGGTGCACATTCCATACAACCGTTTCAAGTAAAATAGCCTTTTACAATTGCTGGTTTTGTCAATGCCAATAGTGTTCAAGTGGTGCTTCTGTTTTGGAATTCCACCCAAGGGGCCTGTAATTATGGGTACTATTATTATTATGGTTTGGTTGCACAGGCAGCCAGGTATTTAGACTGGAATTGGCATTTTTTGTCCACTTATCAAGTCATTCCCATGGACCTGGGATAGGCAAATGTTGTTGCATAATAGTGATATTGAAAGTATCATTGCAGGATGTCAGCTGTTTCAAGTAAACCTACCTTTTTCAATTATTATTATTTTTTATTTTCAGATTACCAATATTGAAAATGAAACTCTACCACTGAGTTTATTCATTAAAACAGATAAAGATAAAATTGATAGCAAGTTAATTGGTAAGTATCCTGCAACCTAAAATGGAGGAGAGAAATAGAAATTAATGGGAAATATTTTAATTTTTCCAAGGTCATGCCTTTTCAGAGTTGTCTGTTATTTAAATGATGAATGTATACTTATCAAAAGTATCAACAAGCAGTCACGTAAATTTAAAATCCGAATAGGTCAAAATTATTAAAGAGGTCCTCAACTTAAAATAGTTCATTTAGTGACTGTTCAAAGTTACAACAGCACTGAATAAAGTAATGTATGGCAATTTTTCACACTTGCAAACTGTTGCAACATCCCCATGATCATGTGATCAAAATTCAGATGTTTGGCAACTGATTTATATTTATGACGGTTGCAGTCTCCTGAGGTAATTTGATGCCCCTTTGCAATCTTCTGACAAGCTAAGTCAATGGGGAAGCCAGATTAACAACCATGTTACTAACTTAACCACTGCAATGATTCGCTTAACAACCATGGCATGAAAGGTCGTAAAACAGAGCAAAATTCACTTAACAACTATCTCGCTTAGAACAGAAATTTTGGGGTCAATCGTGTTCGTAATTCGAGAACTACCTGTAATTATTATCTTATATCAAGAGAAGACTAAAGCAATTGTTAAACTTTCTCATACCATTTGCAAGTAGGTGAGAAAATTTTTAAAAATCCAATAGTGTCTGCAGTTTTATGAAAGAATCATCTAATTACTTCCAAGTTGTGTTATATCATGTCTGAAGCTAGACTGGCCCAAGTTGTTATTGAAACTAATTCTATCTATAAAAGGCCACATTTTCTTTTTTCATTTCAGACATGCCACTCTATAGACAATAAATCAAGATGTTTGTTTCTTTGTGATACTATTACTACTGCTTTTTTAAACTTTAGATCAGCATGCATGAGAATATTTCTGATCACAATCTACAAGTGTTTTTTTCTCAAAGCATAAATCCAGGCAGTATATTTCATGGCTGGGCAGGAGGATCAATTACAATGAGTAATTAAACTTGACAGAATCAAAGTGTTACCTTCCAAAGCCATTTTAGTAATTCTTTTGCTGGAATTCAGTGTCATGTGCATCTGATATGTCTATATTTATAATAAATCTTGCAATCTCTAGCTATGATTATAAGCAATAGTAATCCTTTTAATGATTGTAACAATGTATAAATAAATATATTCTTTTTTTAAAAAAACATTGATATCCTCTCAGCCCAAACAGATTACATCTTATTATTTGTCAAGATAATGGACCATTGATGGAATGTATTCGACTTAAAAAAAATCATAGTGTATGTTTTACTAAGCATTTCCAGAGAAATTATATAAAAATATCATGCAAGTATAGGCTGCATCATATTCAGCAGCAAAATAGATGAATTTCACTAATGCATTTCTTTCTTTTCTTTTTTTCTCAAAACTAAAATTGGGGATTGGAGCAGGGATTAGATCCATCCTTAATCTCCCCCAACACAGAAAATGACATTAAATCAATGGCTATTTGTGGTTCTTTAGGACAATAAGGCTACTGATTCAACTGGCTCACACTTTTTAAAGTCTAAAAAAAGTAAAAAGGAAAACTCATTACACAATTAATGCCCTATCGAATCTCAGCAGATTGAATTGCAACCACCCATGATTCAGTAACAGTAATAGAGACCTGGAGGTCATCTAGTCCAACCCCCTACTCTCGTGCGAGATCTATACTATTTCTGGTAGATGGCTGCCCAGTCTCTTCTTAAAAGCCTCCAGTGTTGAGGCACCCACAATTTTTGAAGGAAATTTGTTCCACTGGTTAATTGTTCTCACTGTTAGGAATTTTCCCCTTAGTTCTAGGTTGACAATTCAAATATTGCTTACCACTTACCATACTGATACAGAATATTCTTCCCTTACATAGCACACTGGCCATCTTTTTGTTGAACATGCTCAGAAAAAAATAATTCATCCAATAATTATTGCAAAGATAAGACTCAGTTCCTAAACTATTTTCATCTAAGTCTATCAGTTAAGTTCCTTTCAATTTAGTAAATGCTGTGGTATAATCCCAAAGGAATATTTCAGAAATTCTGTTTTCTGTATATGCTCCTGCTTTATCTTTTCAAAAATCAATTGGAAATAACAGAATGCCATCTATCTGAAATAACTTGTCAAGCTTAGAGAAAGGATAAAAGGAAATGAGAAACAAAGTGTGAAAGGTTTTTTATCATTATTATCAATTTTCATGTGTATGTGTGTATTATTATTAAACCTAGTAGATGAATGTAATTACATCATTAAATCGATCGCATCAGTCATTTATTTATCTTTATTATGCATATTTCTATATTGTTCAGTTCCCAAGACTAATAGTTATTCACTTAGAAAAGAAGCAATTATTGCATTTCCAACTGTAAAGGAGTTCCTTTCTTTCAATCGCCTATTTTAACTACCGCAAGTAGTTAAAATAGATATTAGATACACTGGTATCTAATACTTTTTTTATAGCCACTGGAGACTGTGAACAATGTTAAATTCAATTCAGCCCTTTTATCCTTTGTCCTGTTTTATCAATGGCTTCCCAGCTAGAATCTAAAAACGATGGATGCAGGCTAGAATCCAATGTCAGGCTTGCTGCTGATACATTTAATGAGCTGATCAGTAACAAAACTTATTAACATTTTGAGCTCTGTATCTGTATTATGTATAGCTGTGAGGACATTCAGTATATTACAAGTCTAATTTGGAGATGGTTTAAAGGCTGGCTTTTGCAGACACAGGAGTCATTCTCATTTCTGCATGCCCAGATGAAATATATTTTGGATCAGTTGGTTAGATATGGAGAACCTGCAGACAGATTTCTGAAATATAGATTTTTTTGAAATGGAGTTCTATCAGCCTCTGTCATGACTCTTATCACTGTTCCCTTCAAATGTTTATATGTACAGATCCAATTCAGAAGCTGAAATTAAACCCCCCAAAAAAGATTTTCATTAAAAGCATATGCCTTCTATCAGAGTGCATACTTATATCTATCTATCTATTTTAGGAGTTCAGAATCAAACCTAAGTTATTATAGGGATTATTTTATTGTCAAATCTGACTATTAATCATACAGCTAACTTGCCTTTTCATAGATTTTAGTGTTTATATAAATTAATGAACGAGGGACAGGAAGCATAATGCTCAGAACTTTGGCATCAGATAAAGTACACCACAACCTACTACTTGATAAGATAGAAAAATGTGGGTTAGACAGCATCACCACCAGATGGATTCGTAGCTGACTGACCATCCGTACTCAGTGTGTGATCCTCAATGGAACTGCATCTACATAGAGGAAAGTGTGTAGTGGGGTGCCCCAGGGCTCTGTTCTGGGCCCAGTGCTCTTCAACATCTTCTTCAATGATTTGGATGAGGGGATAGATGGGGAACTCATCAAATTTGCAGACGACACCAAGCTGGCAGGAATAGCCAGCGCTCTAGAAGATAGGCTTTAAGGTACAGGAGGACCTGACAGACTTCAACATTGGGCACTATCTAACAAAATGAAATTCAGTGGTGAAAAAAGTAAGGTTCTACATTTAGGTAAGAAAAACCAAATGCACGGTATATGTGGTACCTTGCTCAACAGTAGTAACTGTGAGAGGGATCTCGGAGTCCTAGTGGACAATCACTTAAATATGAGCCAGCAGTGTGGTGCAGCTGCCAAAAAAGCCAACACAGTGCTAGGCTGCATTAACAGATGGATAGAATCAAGATCACATGAAGTGTTAATACCACTTTACAATGCCTTATTTGTGTATTTGTGTTACACATTATTGGTAAGGCCACACTTGGGATACTGCATCCAGTTTTGGTTGCCACAATGTAAAAAAGATGTTGAGACTCTAGAATGAGTACAGAAAAGAGCAACAAAGATGATTAGGGGACTGGAGGCTAAAACATATAAAGAACAGTTGCTGGGATTGGGTATGTCTAGTTTAATGAAGAGAAGGGCGAGAGGTGACATGATAGCAGTGTTCCAATATCTCAGGGGTTGTCACAAAGAAGAGGGAGTCAGGCTATTCTCCAAAGCACCTGAAAGCAGGACAAGAAGCAATGGATGGAAACTAATCAAAGAGAAAAGCAACCTAGAACTAAGGAGAAACTTCCTGACAGTTAGAACAATTAACCAGTGGAACAACCTGCTCCAGAAGTTGTGAATGCTACAAAACTGGAAGTTTTTAAGAAGAAACTGGACAGCCATTTGTATGAAATGATATAGGGTTTTGGACTAGAAGACCTCCAAGATCCCTTCCAAATTATTATTATTATTATTATTATTATTATTATTATTATTATTATTATTATTATTATTATTATTATTATTATTATTATTGTGGTGGTGGTGATCTCAGGAAGAAAAATCAGAAGGTGTCTGATTGTCATATTAACAAATTTTATAAAAGGGGATAAACTTTTATGAATGTTTATGAAAACGTGTGCTTTTTAAGAAAGCACTAACAAAAAGGAACCACCAAATTGTAACAATATGGGAAAGACTGTCAAGACTTCTCTGATTCCTATGTAACTTGCAAGCCTTCTCTACTGCCCATCATATAATCTAAGGCATGTTGGACTAACATTAGGAAAATCCTAATTCTGAAAAAATGGAGGGTGGAATACAACATATTCCTTGTTGAGCTGAGAAGCTAGATATAAATTTGTTAAAGAAAACAATATAGGAGAAATAAGAAATTTGATAATGATAATCAATTGTATATTTCAGTTTTATGTCCATTGATGAACAATGTTTGAGCACTCAGTTTTAAAAAGTGACCAAATTCTAAATCACGCTGGTATTATTTGTTGCTCTTACTTTCCTGAACTAGTTCTCAGCTCCAATCCTTACAGCTGTGCATGCTTTAAATGAGATTTGAAAGCATTAAGAAGCTTGCACAAAGCTCCTCCTTTAAGCAGATGTACATATACATACACATACATACATACACATACACACACACACACACACACACACACACACGATTCTGGACATATGTCATCGCATTAAAGTTTTGTTAGTTTTGTGTCTGAAGTTTTCTTGGCAAGATTTTTTTGGAAGTGGTTTGTCATTACCTCCTTCCTTATTACTGGTATATTAAATGTGTCTTTAACATCACTGATTGAAGCAGCTTGTGATTGTTGTTGTTTTTCAGGTGTATACAGAAGCCTGAAAAAAGATGCAGCTATTTTTTAAGAGATTATGTGTACACTGTGTGAAAAAAACCTCTTTCAGATTATTTTCAAACATGCCCAGCATTCAGATAACCATTTAACATCCTGGATTTACTACCTGTCCTGATATTAGAGGACAATGCCCTTCTTTTTATCTCTGGAATTTACTTATTATTTACTTATTAGATTTTTATCCACCTTTATTACTTTTTAAGTAACTTTATAAGTGAACATACCTAATACTTCTCCTTTCTCCTATTTTCCCCACAACAATATTGTATTATTGCAAGATTCTTTACTTCTGTAAATTCAGCTCCAGTTAACTTTATCCATCTACAAACACCTAAGGGGTCTATAGGCTTAAAAGAGATTCTGTCTTTTCTCCATGATTCATGATCATGATAACCAAAAGTGGCAGGGCATTTTTATCGGGATTTCAGTGCTCTGCAGTACTCCCATACCCATGGTCTCTGACCTTCTCTGTCAGCCTCAAAGCATGCCAGAGAACTATTTGCATTCCCTTGACTTTAAATTGAAGTGTAAAATGGTGGAGATATAGATTGAATTATATTGGTATATCAGAATATTGAGTGAAAGTTCTCATACACTCTTTGAATTCTGACTATAGGTCTATAGCATACTCATTAAAGAAATTTTGGAAAGTTTTAATTTTATTGTTAGAGATTGTCTGGGGTTTTGGCAAAAAATATGTAGTATTAATAAAAAATAGGGATTGTGTTCATAATAGGAAGACTATAGAAGGGAATGTCAATATAAAAAAAATGAAAGAAGATATATTTTATTTGAGGAAAATCAAAACCACCATATTTGATGATAGAGTTTTGGATTTATGTGTTTTCAATATCCCATCCCATAGTGTTTTGTCACATCTATGTTATCATTCACTTTCAGATTTCTTTTTCAGAAACTATACTTTGCAAAAATAAATTGCTTCATATTTATTCCTTATTTGCTCCAAACAAGTAGTTTTCAGTCCTCTTGTTCCATCTTCGCTCATTCATTGTACTGTTTTTTGACAAAACTTGCTTTTTCTTCTCCTCTTTGCCTCTACTGGCCTGCCATTTTCACAAGTTGTTGGAGGGACCTGGGCCTGACCCCTATGTGGTCCAGCTCTAACATGCCACAGCTTCCAAACTAAAACATTTGAGAACTGATAAATACAAAAGTGATACAGCCATCTCCATAGGTCAGTCTATAATGTGTCAATCTGACAAAAAAATCATATAAAGCAAATGATCATTAGATTACTGAGTGACAGGAATTAACTACATGACAAGTAGAACAGTAACAATAAATCTTATTTTGTCCCTTCCCTATATCATTCAAGAGTCATTCTTACCCAGTCTTAAATGGCTAAGCACAGTAGGTCCACTAAATTTAAAAAGAAACTAAACAAATAAAAAAGACCATTGGAGCAGCATTATGTTTCACCTCATTGCTTTGCTTTCCCTCTTATCCTGGTCCATGCTTCCATTACGAGTTGTTTCTGTGGTTCTGAATTGTGAACTAGAAATTGATACTAAGCAAATGCACTTTACTTATTTGCAATCTTTGTAGTGACTTTATATAGCTGCTCTTATGGTCGGGATGACTGCAGTTTGTGCCTTGCGGCTGATCCTCAGTACCAGTGTGTCTGGTGTGAAACCAGGGAGAGTTGTGTTTTCACAAAACGTTGCTCATCTTCTACAACTACCTGCCCTGCTCCAGTCATTACTCAGGTAAGTGAATTTCACATAATTTCATGATATTGAAATTAATTTGCAATGCAGTGCTGGGAGCAGTTAGCAAAGTAGGTCATGTTCTATAATAAATCATCTCTGTATTTTCCCATCATTATTCTGTATTTTCTTACCATCAAAATGCAAAGTGATAAATAGCAAGAGGTTTGAACATATGTTTCAGGAAGGAGAATAGCTCATAAAAGGCCTTCTCCAGCACAATGGAGGATGTTAGAGCAGAATGGACAAATCCTGTTGTTTTCAGAAGCTACTGAATTGCAGATTCCATCGTTCCTCAGTAATGCTGTTTTGGTTTGTGTAAGCTTGAAGTGAGCAAGAATCGCTTGTCAGAGAGACAGGTAGCATATACATTTAATAAATAAATAAAAACAAATTAGTAAATAATATTTGGAAGACAAAATGTTGTCTGTCCTTATGTTATAGCACCAAAACATTTGCTGATTTGCTGATGGAGAAGGATTCATATGGTTTAGAAAGATTAATCAAAATATAACAACAGTGCCAAAGTCTATGGCTTTAAAAAAAACCTGTAAAGTTAAGCTTAGGCACCTTAGGCATCTTTCTGGAAGTTTGAAGTTAAAATTGCAGAGCTTATGTGTCCTCTTTATTTGTTATGACCAATATCAATGTTTTGGGGATTCAAGTAACCTGGATCTATTTCTGTTTTTTTCTGCCAGTTTAGGAACCTACTGTTTTAAGCTAATTCAGCTGCTACTGTGGCATTTCATATATGTTTGTTAACCTCCTAGTTATTATTTTACAGTACACTAGTGGCCAAAATTGTGGAAACCGTTTGGGAAAAGTGTACATCAGAGGTTTGATGGCTAATAAGACCACTTTTTTTAGTAGTACCATAAAATTATATATTAATGGAAATATAATTTAATAAAGAATGTAACGCAATAACTTTTATGAAGGATTTGCTATTAGAATAGCAGTGATAAAGAAGAAAAATGAAACACGTAGAAAAAATGAGATATACAAAAATTATCATCATAGAAAAAATGAGATATACAAAAATTATCACCATGTCAGTTAATACTTTGTTGGGTAACCTTTAGCATGAATTATGGCCTTACAACGTCTTCCCATGGAGTGAACCAAGTCCTTTAGTTCTGCAGCTGTTATAATGTGAAACCAAGATTGAATGATTGCTTCTATTAACTGGGCTTTATTGCTGGGTCGCTTCTGGCTAACAAATTTCTTTAGTCGACTCCATAGATTTTCAATTGGGTTAAGGTCTGGGCTATTCCTAGGCCATTCCAGTAGTGGAATATGATTATCTTGAAACCACTTTTTGCACACAGCAGCAACATGACATGGAGCTTAATCCTGTTGAAATATAAATGCTTCATTGACTTGGAAAAGATCATGTGTGGAAGGCTTCAGTTTGGGGTCAGGTATTTCATTAATGTATTTTTGGCTATTTATATTCCCATTAATCACACAAATTCTGCCCATACCTTTTGATGTCATACAATCCCAGATCATAACACTGACTGGGTGTTTCATGGTACATGTATAATGCAATCAGGATGCAGATCTTCTCCAATTCTTCTCCTTACGTATTTTATGCCATCACTACCAAACAGGGCGATCTTGGTCTTGTCACTCCAAATAATACTGTGCCATTGTTCCTCTGTCCAGGTAACATGGGTTTTAGCCCAGTTTAGTCTTTTCAACCTTTGTTTGAGAGATAAAAGTGGCTTTTTTCATGGAATTCTAGATTTTAGGCCAAATTTCTGCAGCCTGCGCCAAACAGTCCTTGCACTCAAGTTCACATTGCATTGAGCCATTTCATCTTGTATTTAATTTAATAATTTGATTTCTATACCGCCCTTCTCCCGAGTATACACTCATCCTGAGTATACACTCAGATGATTTTCTTCTGTCACGTAGGCACAGTCTCTTAATTCTTCTAACATCTCTTGCTGTTGTGCACCTTTTCCTGCCTTTACCAGTGTGGCTTTGTAGTGACTGAGTTTCCTTATACCTCTTCAAAAACTTAGAAATGCCACCTTTGATTAGGTTTACACCAATTTTTCTTCTAATTTCTTTATAACTGTAGCCTTGTTCACTTAATAATGCTATTTTACATCTCTTTATGGGTGACCAGTCAACTCTTTGTACCATTACTTTAATTTTATTATGTTTTACATGCTCACTAAATGAAAGAACACAAAAAAACCCAACCAACTTGATAGTGATCACATAACACACTGACAAATGTCCTCCTCTCAGCTTCAATACATGACATCAATAACTGAATTCTACTGTGATCTGATTGGCTCATTGCCCAAACAAGATGACACCTGATTGGTTCTCTAAACACTCCTGCTCATTGGCTACAATCAGATGAAGGAAAGCTACCTGATATCAACCTAAGCAAGTTGTGCTTTCTTTTTCTGGTTATTTGGCTATAGCTTTTCATTGAATATGGATAATTGAACAAACTTTGTTGCATTACATTCTTGATTAAATTATTTTTCCATTGATATATGGAAAAATATATATGGTACTATATATATGGTATATATGATATATGGTACTATTCCAAAATGAAGTGGTGTTATTAGCCATCAAACCTCAAATGTACACTTTTCCCAAAAGGTTTCCACAATTTTGGCCACTACTATATATAATATAGGTGGCAATAATGTTTTCTGTATATTTAGATTGAACCAAAGAATGGACCTCTAAGTGGTGGAATTTTGTTGACAATAAGAGGATCTAACTTGGGCATAAAGGCTGAAGATGTCAAAGAAATAATGGTAGCCAACACTGAATGTCAATTTAGAAAAGAATTCTATTCTGTTTCTACCAAGTAAGTAATTTCTGATAACTTTGACAAAAGTGAGTACCCAAGAAATAAAAATAAAGTCTGCATACCAGTGACTACATAAATGTAAAATAAAATAACTTTAAATATAATCAATGTAATACAGAATTTGGAATATATAATAACTGTTAATATATTTTGAGAGTTGTTTTAATTATTTTGCTGCTGTTTAAAAGTATAATTAAAAGATATACAATAACAGCCATCTATTTTTATAATCTTGGGACTACAATCAATTTTTTTTTATTTCATCAGCTGATATTTCCAGTGATATCACTGAAGAAAGATTTCTACACTTTCACAAAAATTGAGTTTTCTCTTGTTCAAATAAATGATATAATTAATTGCTTTTTTATCATAAAGGCCCTAGGATAATGAGACCCTCTAAACATATATTTTTTACATATCTTGGTGTTAGGCTTATGATCTAAATCTGTGTGTGTTCTTGTATGCATGTAGTTCAAGAATGGACTAGCTGGTAATATGCAGACTGTTAAACCTTTATATGTCGTTTTGTGTTTTTATAAACAGAATTGTATGTGAAGTTGGGCAAGGGTCAATGGAAAAAACAGGTGAAATTCAAGTTAATATAAATGGACAATATGGCACATCCACAAATGAAGTGCAATTTACATATCAGGTGAGTGTATATATGTATTCTTTGTGTCTATATTTGTGTACATTCATGTGTATGGAAAATCTTATTCCTTTTTATTTACTGTATATTTGCTCATCTGTTACTGGGGAACATTAAAGATCATCTCAAAAGAAAATCAATAAGCCTAGTGATATCATACTGAGAAACCGTATTGTATCAGGACTCAACGTATCAGGACTATTTTGCCATTGCCGGCAATGGGGTGGGCACGGCTTCTGTGTGACGCATCTGGCCCACAGGCCGGCAGTTTGACACTCTGTGCTAGAGCTACTAGAGCCAGTGGTAATGAAGAAAAAAAATAGTTTCAGCCAATATAGTAGTACTATCCTCCAACCCCTATATTCAATTGCAGACATCCCTGCTTGTCAGCTCTAGGTAGGCTAGACCATGAAATCAACTCTACAGTAAGCCAAAACTACTTTTATTGAGATTGGCTATAATAACAGAATCTTTCAAGTCTGATTGTAGTGTACATCTTTCTTCTTGTAGTTCAATGAATTAGAAAGATGTCTGAGATGCTTTTGAATGTTATTTGGCCATTTTGGACTTTAAATATGTTTTACCCTTATTCTCTTGGCAACAGAGCTTGCATATCTCCATTAAGGACATCTTCCTTATTCTATGCTACTTCAAGCCTGAAAGCTGCATTTTGAAGCAGAGAGGGTGGACCTGAGAAATTTAGTTTGAAAGACCTTTAAGAGACTTTTGTTAAAGAACAGCACAACCTGCCCCCAAATAAAAATCTTGAATCAGGATTTGGGCCTCAAAAGATTTAAAATCCGAAGATACAAATTCCCTTCCCCTGGTTAAAAAAAGAGTCCTGGTTGCCATCAAAGATTTAGATGCTTCTCTGATATATTTTATAGTGACTTTCCTGTATCCTATAGAGTAGAATCTCCTTCCAGTGCAAAAAGAGTATAGGTTTTCTGCATCTAGCAGTGGTAGAAAATGGAGTTTTGAGTATTGTAATGTCCCTGACGTATCATTTTTTGTTTGCTTGTTTGTTTTTGACATGCATTTAAAAGAGGATGATATTACAAGATACCAAATATATCACAACAATATAACATTAAAAAATAAAATAAAACGGAAAGCACCAGATTATTTATGCAAGACATAAAAAAAGGTAAAGGTAAAGGTTCCCCCGCACATGTGTGCTAGTCATTTCCGACTCTAGGGGCTGGTGCTCATCTCCGTTTCAAAACCGAAGAGCCAGCGCTTGTCCGAGGACGTCTCTGTGGTCATGTGGCCGGCATGACTAGACGCCAAAGGCGCACGGAACACTGTTACCTTCCCACCATAGTGGTCCCTATTTTTCTACTTGCATTTTTACGTGCTTTCGAACTGCTAGGTTGGCAGAAGCTGGGACGAGTAACGCGCTCACTCTGTTACGCGGCACTTGGGATTCGACCCGCCAAACTGCCGACCTTCTGATCGACAAGCTCAGCGTCCTAACCCACTGAGCCACCGCGTCCCTATGCAAGACATAGCAATTATTAAAAATTTAGCAACCTTATTGGAAATAGTTGATTGCCAGGGAGAAAAATGACAATCTCCTGCTCAGAGGAGCGATTAAAATTTGTTTATAATTGGTGTTACAATTCTGCCCTTCATTTATTTTATAGAGGGCATTCTACGAGTACTTGTAAAAGCAATTTGACTTCTAAAATATACAGGTGGAATTTTCATAGGGGATACTGCTATAACTGCTCTGATTTGCCAGCTGGGGCCAAGATGAAGAGTCTCATATGTGAAATGTTAAAGTATTTGGGAATGGAGCAAGGAAAGCTGTAATGGATATGGGGAACTCTGAATCCAACTCTTTGCAGATCAGGGTTCCTGTAGAGAACCAGGAAGATGACTTTGAAGGAAATAGACAAGAAGCATTTATAAACAAAAAGGGTGGATTTAGACACATCTTTCCCAAGGCCTTCATGGTTGCTCTACTACGTGGTAGTTTATGGCATATTTCTTGACTTCCATTCCCTCTAATATTGATGGTTGTTCCTAAAATATACCACTTCCGCATTTTTCATTATCCATTCTAAGTTGCAGTACTTTTTATAATTAGTTACATTTAATCTTAATACTGTTTTTGTGCTGTGCTCTGACTTTCATTACTGAAGTTTGAAGATCATTTGCATTTTCAGCTATTATTAAATATTTATATGCAACTTTTGAATTAAAAATATCAGATGTATATCAGTATTAGTGTTTTGTAGTTTTATCCATAATAGAATTCAAAATGCATATTCCCCCTACACACACCCTACACGGGATCTGTGTAGCTCCTCTTCTGATGGTTTTTCTGTAAGTCTTTAAAAACCTGGCTGCTCTTCCAATCCTTGGGTCAAGGTGTTAGTGGGGCCCCATTAATGATGTTTTTTGTTAGATGGACTGTGTTTGTGCAGGCCCTTGGGATTTTGTTTTCTTTTTGTTCTTATTTTTAATGTAAGCCAGCCAGAATAATTGTTAGATCAGGTAGCTCATGAATAAACAAATGTTGGTCTAAGATCAAGGAAGCCCTATATAAAGGAGACTGAATTGTCTAAATGTACAGTATTTCACTGTCAGGTGGTACAACACAAAAATATTATCTAGCAGCAAGTTCCCCATTCGAAATCCTTCATGCAGCCATTTGTGCCAATTCTGGTTCAGCTATCTAACATAAAACTTGCCTATTATACTCAAAAGGCTAATAGATTAGATCAGGGGTAGGCAACCTTGGCTCTTTTATGACTCGTGGACTTCAACTCCCAGAATTCCTGAGCCAGCATGGCTCAGTTTGGAAACCTCTCCCTTTCCCCTCAGCATGGCTGGCTCAGGAATTCTGGGAGTTGAAGTCCACGAGTCATAAAAGAGCCAAGGTTGCCTACCCCTGGATTAGATGAATCCCCTTACTGTCTTGTGAATAAGCATAGCAATCACCTTCTTCTAGTCCTTGGGAATATTTTCTGTTTTGGAGGTAAATTAAGAAGAAAGAAGAGGTGGCCATGTGTCAAAAAGCTTATTAAGAAATTCTGGTGAAATACAGATGTACCTGGGGCTTAGGAAATCTGAAAGGGAGACCAGCAGACAAGAATCTTAACATGGAACCATAGTGCCTTCATTTCAAAAGATAGTTTGAAATTGCTTTGAGATGAATAGGGTAGATTCCTATAATACAGGGATAAGTAATCTAGTGCCCACCCAGCATTTTACGTTTCAGTTCCATTAGCTTCAGCTAATATAATCAGAAGTAATAAAAGGTGTAATTGAAAATATCTAGAAGGAACCAGTTGCTTGTAGATTCTTGCTGTCTGGCCCTCTGAAGTATGGATTCTCCTCCTCTTCCTCCTCCTCCTCCCCACCACCACTTCAAGAGTCAAGGGAGATCCAAAGTTCTGGTTTTGCTCTTCTAGCAGCCTCAACCATTGTTATTTGATGCCGGTGTGCGTCTTTGATGAAGTATACATTGACTCCTATTATTAACACATACAGAATTATCTTTTTAAAAAAGTTTAAAATAAAATTCAAGAAATATATATTGTTACAGAAAATCAAAGTTAGCTTATTCTGTGGAATGATTCTTTTTCTGCTTGTGCAAATTCAGCTTTTCTATTGGAAAACCACAGAGAGGAAATATTAGTCACAAGAAGAAGGAAGTCTAATAAAGTAAGGTTCTACATTTAGGCAGCAAAAATCAAATGCACAGGTATAGTATAGGGGGTACCTTGCTCAATAGTAGCAACTGTGAGAGGGATCTCGGAGTCCTAGTGGACAATCACTTCAATATGAGCCAGCAGTGTGCTGCAGCTGCCAAAAAAGCCAACACAGTGCTAGGCTGCATTAACAGAGGGATAGAATCAAGATCGCGTGAAGTACTAATACCACTTTACAATGCCTTGGTAAGGCCACACCTGGAATACTGCATCCAGTTTTGGTCACCACGATGTAAAAAAGATGTCGAGACTCTAGAAAGAGTACAGAGAAGAGCAACAAAGATGATTGGGGGACTGGAGGCTAAAACATATAGGGAACGGTTGCTGGAATTGGGTATGTGTAGTTTAATGAAGAGAAGGGTGAGGGGTGACATGATAGCAGTGTTCCAATATCTCAGGGGCTGCCACAAAGAAGAGGGAGTCAAGCTATTCTCCAAAGCACCTGAAGGCAGGACAAGAAGCAATGGATGGAAACTAGTCAAGGAGAGAAGCAACCTAGAACTAAGGAGAAACTTCCTGACAGTTAGAACAATTAACCAGTGGAACAACCTGCCTCCAGAAGCTGTGAATGCTCCAACACTGGAAGTTTTTAAGAAGAGACTGGCCAGCCATTTGCCTGAAATGATATAGGGTTTCCTGCCTGAGCAGGGGGTTGGACTAGATGACCTCCAAGGTCCCTTCTAACTTTATTATTATTATTATTATTATTATTATTATTATTATTATTATTATTATTATTATTATTATTATTATTATTATTATTTAGACTATTAAGCCAAAATTAGGAAAAAAGTGTAGTTGTTTTGCCATTCTCTATAGCAACAATAGGTTGCACTTGGATCCTTTATTGTGACATTTCAGTTCTCATGAGCATTTTTACGCTTTCATTTTAAAATTCATCATTACAGGGCTGTGTATAAAGCTACAGTAACAAAAATTCTAATATAGTTTATTTAACTGCATTAACACCTCGCGCTTTCTTCCAAGCACCTGTGATTGACATCAGTGGGTCTATTTTTGCTTTTGCTTTTCATTTTCATAAAATTTAGTTGAGGCAGATCAGAATGAAATATTCTGAGTCCAGGATCTGCTAATGTATTTTATATGGATTTAAAATCACATCTCTTTGATCAAAGCCAAGACTCTAAGCCAAGACCCTATAGCATTTTGGACAGCAGTGTAATAGGATATAGCCAATGAAGAATTCCATGATATCCCATTTTATTTTATTAGAAAAGGACTGAAATGATTGGCTTGGTAGGTTCCTTGTAGATTTACAATGAAGAGACATTTCCAGATCTATGGCATGAACTTTGACTTTTTTATATTGCATTTTATTTGTGAAATTTGTACACCACCTAAGTCTTGAATAGCAGTTGATGTTCAAATCAAGGAAGCTAGTCTGGTTGTATTGTTTTAATAGCTTTTGTCCCTGAAATAGCCTGTGGCTGCTGTTTGTGGGTAATTTATCCTGCAGAAGATTTATTCTTTTTTATTTAGAGATCAGCTTTGATCCTAAATAGCGGTTTGTTTGTTTTTTGCTGCTGGAACAAAATTGTTCCCTGAAATACTATCTTTTTAAAGAAAATACAAAAAAGAACTCTAATTTAAAAACAATAGGTGGAGGACCCTATTTTTTAATTTTGGAGGGAAAGCAATAAAACATTTTCCATTTTTGAAACAGCAGTTAATCATATTTAAAATTTTATGACTTCATTATTTCAATAATTCTCAATTATGACCTTTAACAATCTCAGCAATTATGGTCACCAATCTTACTAATCTGTTGTTGTTGTTAGTTGCAAAGTCGTGTCCAACCCATCGCGACCCTATGGACAACGTTCCTCCAGGCCTTCCTGTCCTCTACCAACTTCTGGAGTCCATTTAAGCTCACACCTACTGCTTCAGTGACTCCATCCAGCCACCTCATTCTCTGTCATCCCGTTCTTCTATTGCCCTCAATCTTTCCCAGCATTAGGCTCTTCTCCAGTGAGTCCTTCCTTCTCATTAGGTGGCCAAAGTATTTGAGTTTTAGCTTCAGGATCTGGCCTTCTAAAGAGCAGTCAGGGTTGATCTCCTCTAGGACTGACTGGTTTGATCGTCTTGCAGTCCAAGGGACTCGCAGGAGTCTTCTCCAGCACCATAGTTCAAAGGCTTCAATTCTTTGGCGCTCAGCCTTTCTTATGGTCCAACTTTCACTGCCATACATTGCAACTGGGAAGACCATAGCCTTGACTATACGCACTTTTGTTGACAGGGTGATGTCTCTGCTTTTTAGTGTGCTGTCTAGATTTGCCATGGCTTTCCTCCCGAGGAGCAAGCGCCTTTAAATTTCTTGGCTACAGTCCCCATCTGCAGTGATCTTGGAGCCCAGGAAAATAAAATCTGTCACTACCTCCATTTCTTCCCCATCTATTTGCCAGGAATTGAGAGGGCCAGATGCCATGATCTTGGTTTTCTTAATGTTTAGTTTCAACCCAAGTTTTGCACTCTCCTTCTTCACTCGCAACAAGAGGCTCTTTAGTTCCTCTTCACTTTCTGCCATTAGAGTGGTATCATCTGCATATCTTAGGTTGTTGATGTTCCTTCCGGCAATCTTAATTCCAACTTTTGATTCATCTAGCCCTGCCTTTCTCATGATGTGCTCTGCATATAAGTTAAATAGGCAAGGCGACAGTATACAGCCTTGCCGGACTCCTTTCCCAATTTTGAACCAATCAGTGGTTCCGTGTCCAGTTCTCACTGTTGCTTCTTGGCCCGCATATAGGTTTCTCAAGAGACAAATAAGATGGTCTGGTACACCCATCTCTTTAAGGACTTGCCACAGTTTCTTATGATCCACACAATCAAAGGCTTTAGCATAGTCAATGAAGCAGAAGTAGATGTTTTTCTGGAACTCTAGCTTTCTCTTACTAATCTAGTTTGCTTCATTTCTCCAAATTATCAATGTTACCTATTTATTTTCCATTTTAATTCTGGTCTGAAGCATTTCAAAGTAAACCCTTAAAGCCTCTTTGACTTCTGCTGTGCCATGTCACTATACTTCATATGGAAATTCAAGGGTAATCCATTTCTCTAGGTCAGGGGTGGGCAACTATGGCCCCTTTATGACTGTGGACCAAAATTATCCAAAATTCCAGCTCAGGAATTCTGAGAGTTGAAGTCCACAGGTCATAAAGGGGCCATAGTTGCCCAGTCCTGCTCTAGGTTCCTTGATATTAGGAAATAAAGAGAAAAGGAGGAAGGGAGGGGGACAGTTGTTTTGGGGGACAATTGATTGCTAAATCAATTTGGGGGACAATTGTTTGGGGGGACAATTTGTGATAAAAAAAGGCTTGAGGGTAGGTAAAGGATGGGTGAAGGATGTGAGATAGATATATGAGAAGACTAGAAAAGAATCTTCTAGAAAAGGACTAGAAGAGGAAGCTGATGTTGAGATAGCAGCAACAGGGCAGGGTGAAAAAAGCATAGACGCTAAGGGCAGGGTAAATTTGATAATTAAGAATAGTGACTTATTCTTGGGCAGCAATGGGGAATCTAAGAGAAATGGCATGAGGATTGTGACTTATCCCCCTGCCATTTAAAGAGTCCCTTTATCCCAACCACCACCTTTTGCCTTTAGGTGATGGCTTTAGGTTCTTATAACACAAGGACATACAAGGACAAAACATTTTCTCTATTTATTTTTCAACGCCATATTTGAAACTTTGATTTTCAACACTAGTCCTTCCAAATGGAGGACTCAGGCTCTAAGAAGCATTCTAATTGAGTCTCAGTCTGTTAAGTCTATTGAGTCTCTCCTATTAAGAGATGTGTATGTCTTGAGGTGTTACTATACACTCTGCCCAAAGAAATTAATAGCATATATTCACCCACTAGCCTTTCAGCATGCAAGGAAATGAAACTTAATCTTACTTGGAATAAGGATATAAAGCTTCACCCACAAGTTCCTGAGGAACCAGTTCCTTTCTTGTTTCGTCTTGGTGATAGATGTTTAGCATGCATTGTAGATGCATTTGACTTACTAGGAATATAGTTTTAGGACATTATGGTTTTGTCCTAGCATAAGACAAAACAACACAATTGTACATTTAAGTTATAGAAACTATAGCCTATAATATCAGTGTTGTGATAATGGGGTTGGTATAGGATCATATCTAATTCCTCACTAATTGTTCAGTATATGACTTGGAAGAGGTGGCAATGGAGGAGGATGAGTCAGTTCTCTTTATTTAACTGTGTAGAAAAACACATGGCTATTCGGTAATGCCACTACAAAATAACAGAATTACCGGATAGGTTTATGAACTTAAACTTGACTTTTCTTCATTTTTTCCATAAAAAAGAAACAGTTACTCACTTGGAATAACTCCAGATGAGCAGGATAGTACTTTTTCTCCCATGCTTCTATAAGGTGTAGATTAAGTTCATCTTAATTTCTTACTGGGGCTGATATATGGTAGAGAGGAGAACCTTGAATTTTATATTTGATCTCTACGTTTAATCTGTGATACAATGTGATAATGATGATGCCTTCATAGTCAATTAAAAAAAATTGCTTCATGTGTTCAGATTTTATATTTTATAACCTTTCATGGTGTGCATGTCTACAAATAAAAATCCAGTATTTGAGTAAGCTTTAAGACTTAAAATTATGAAGGGTTGTTTATAGAAAAATCTTTCTCAGTTGTTATGTTTGAAAGAATGGAATAAATCCCAGTTTCCAGTAACAATAATTATTAATTTACTAGTTACTACATGTATTATTTATAGAGATTTCCTATCTCTCTCACACTTTTCCCCCTCCCCCCCCACATCACAGAACTAGACTGCATTAGTGCAAAGTTACATCCTCTCCTAAATTAATCTGTTAAACCTCATTATAAGTATACTTACTGTTCTTCAGTAAGTAAACAAAAGAAAACAAAAAAGATTTCCTAAAGCAGCATTTCAAATGTGAATTGCATTTCAAATGTTTTGGTGGCTCTTAGAAAAAATTACAACTGCACCTGAAATAACATCATATTTCTACATAAATATTTGGGAAGAGAACAATCAAAGTTGTTTAACTGACTGCACCATATATTCTTTTATATTATAATTAAGAGAGAGATCAGTAACCTTCCTTGATTTTTAGCAGTAATCAGATTCCTAATAAGTTACAACCTAATCTATGGTTTCTGCCTGCTGAGTACATGCCAAGCAGAGTTGGAGTACTCTGAATTCCTTTAATTAAACAGTGCCATCTATTGGGACCCAGAAAATATCCCTTTTGTGTTGCAGAGCCTGCCCTCTGGAATATACCCCTTGAAAGGAAGAATAGAATAGAATAGAATAGAATAGAATAGAATAGAATAGAATAGAATAGAATAGAATAGAATAGAATAGAATAGAATAGAATAGAATAGAATAGAATAGAATAGAATAGAATAGAATAGAATAGAATAGAATAGAATAGAATAGAATAGAATAGAATAGAATAGCAGAGTTGGAAAGGACCTTGTAGGTCATCTAATCCAACCCCTGGCCCAAGCAGGCGACCCTGAACCATTTCTGACAGATGTCAATCCAGACTCTTCTTGAAAGCTTCCAATGATGAAGCTCCCACAACTTCTGAAGGCAAGCTGTTCCATTGGTTGATTGTTCTCACAAGGGTTCCCCCTTGGTAGCATTTCATAACACATTGAACACCTGGTTGGGCATTTGGATTCTATACAGCAACCAAATCCTATCTTGTATTGTGTTTTATAGTTTTTATTGGTTTGTGAGCTGCCCAGAGTTGGTTGGAATCAGGCAATCCTTAAACTGGATTAAATAAAATAATTTGTACATGATGCAACTTATAAAGACATGCTTACAATCATACCAAGGAAGTAATCTTTATTTAAACCTTAATTTAAATAAAGCCAGGTCCTATTATGCTAAAAGCATATGCCATAATGTATATGTTCAGCAATATTGCTCAGTGAAGACAGCTGTAGCAGAATTTCTTGAAGTACATGAATTCAAGGGAAGTATTCTCTCTACATGTGTTTTGGTTGCATGAGAATATGGGAATGGGGAAAAGGAATGAAAGTGATTGGGTGAATATTTAGTTATCATTTATTTATGTGTTTTGTATAGCTTCCCATTCGTATATTGTATACAGGTAGTCTTTGACTTACAACAGTTCATTTAGTGACCTTTCAAAAGTACAACGGCATTGCAGCATCCCCATGGTTACATGATCAAAACTGAGATGCTTGGTAACTGACTCATATTTGTGACGTGTGCAGTCATAACTTTCTGACAAGCAAAGTCAATGGGGAAGCCAGATTCACTTAACAACCGTGTGTTACTAACTTAACGACTACAGTGATTCACTTAATAACTGTGGCAAGAAAGGTCGTAAAATGGTGCAAAATGTATTTAACAAATGTCTCACTTAGGAACAGAAATTTCGGGGTCTATTGTAGTCATAATTCGAGACCTATCTATTCTGTATAATCACTTACCTCACATAATGTCTCGGGGTGGCAATAATAAGGCAATGAAAATTCAAAATAGCCATTAAAACAATCCATTTAAATTAAAAAGATAAAAACAGATTTTTTTAAAAAAACAGAATGTCAGTAAAACATACAAAGTACATTTCACTATTGTGTGTTGAACCATTTATTTAATTATTCTATTTTGATTCAGTCTTGACTCCTGAAAACTGCCTGGACAAGTTCCTGCAGTTTTCTTGGCAAGAATTTTGGAACTGGTTGCTACTGTCTTTTTCCTAGAGCCAAGATGTATGATTAGCCACAGATTACTGAGCTGGATTTGTGCTTAAGACAGGACTAGAACTCACAGTCTCCTGGTTTCTAACCTGGTGCCTTAACCAGTACACCAGACTGGCTCTGTAGGAGGTGAATAGATCCATTGTTTCAGAGAATTCAGGGTGAGCCTAAGTTAGAGGGGAAAAATATTTCGATGAAGTGGGGATATTGCTTGTCTCGGCATTACCACAATCAAAATTGAGAAATTCAAAATCTCACAGCTGTGCATACTTTGATTCTAAAAAGACCTTTCATTAAATTTATAGCACTAAAAAGGTTTATGGCTTGCTTTATTGGCCTATTAAAAAAAACATTCGGTGTATAGAGGCAGCTTTGTTGAACACTGGATTATATTAGAAGTACAAGAAAGTACCTGCCCTATTTTCTATTATAAAAGAGCATCTTCAAAATTTAAATGTGTATGTACAGTATGACCTTTATCGTCTGTTTTTTGTTACTGTGCACTTGAGTTTGAATGTTCATGCTAAAATACAAAGCACAGAAACAAAAAAAGAGCAAAACCAAGATATGAAAAAGTCAATTATTTTATCTCTAATTGATTTTAGGAGTAGAATTATAGACACATTCCGTTTCCTCCACTGAAATCAATGAGCTCTTGCTGTGTGCTGTGCATTTGATATATTGAATAGAAGGTTGAGCAAAGACTGAAGGGATCTGATTTTAAATCGCAATACAATCATGAAGCTGGCTGGGTAATTGAGACCAGTTACTGTCACTCCAGAAAGCCTATTTCACATGGGGTTTGTGTAGACAAAATATGTTCAATTACAGCTGGCCATAAGTATTTAAACTTCCAATATCAGACTTTCAATTAACAGGTGCTGCCGAGACTTTCTGATCTGCTGTTGTATTACTTTATTGTGTATCCCATTTGAGAAATAATGTTTTAATTATTTAAGATTTGAAGGGATGACACTGAATATTTTTTGTTTTAACTTTTTAAAATTCACTGACTCATACTTTTGGCCTTAATTCTTTTTAATCATTGGTTTTAAACCATCGTCTAAACTTTTTAAATCAATTATACATTGGGTTTTTCTTTTTAATGAGTTAAACCCCACTTCTGGATGACACTTTCATGATAAAGCCAGGTAGAAATATCATTCACCTGTATAATAAATGTTGTTTAATTTGGCTGGTGAACAAGCAAAAAGACTAAGCTGATTCTTGAATTGATTTCTGTATTTATATGCAAGTAGTTACACATATTCTGCTTGGCTTAGTAGTCTTTAGAAGCTAGGTTTCTGAAATAGGTTCTGTTAAGCAAGGCAATATCACATTTCCATTCCTTTGTATCTATGCACAAATCAAGGAATTGGGATTGTGATAAATGCAGGACCCTTGACTACTCATCAGAGCTTTCTTATGTTAGGAGTAAAACTGTGTTCTCCTTACAGAACAATGCCTCCCCAGAGGGATTTCAGCTTCACAGAAAATATCCCATCAGTCTTCATATTCTATGATGACATGGTATTTATTTAAATGCAATATATGTAATTATGTGCACAAGACATGTTCCTTTTCTCAGAAGTTGAGAGTGCTGTCTTCAAACAGCTTCTATTCATTTCAATAGGATTGGTACAGAGATATTCTAAGCATGTTAGACCTATACTAACTACAGTGGTTGTGTGTATCTGATGAATCCCAATAAGGATGTCACACATCCTTAAATAATGTGTAACACTGAAATAGGGACGTGGTGGCTCAGTGGGTTAGGACACTGAGCTTGTCGATCAGATGGTCGGCAGTTTGGCGGCTCAAATCCCGAGTGCTGCGTAACAGAGTGAGCGCTTGTTACTCGTCCCAGCTTCTGCCAACCTAGCAGTTCGAAAGCACGTAAAAATGCAAGTAGAAAAATAGGGACCACTACGGTGGTAAGGTAACAGCATTCTGTGCGCCTTTGGCGTCTAGTCATGCCAGCCACATGACCACGGAGACGTCCTCGGGCAAGCGCTGGCTCTTCGGCTTTGAAACTGAGATGAGCACCGGCCCCTAGAGTTGGAAACGACTAGCACGCATGTGCGGGGGAACCTTTACCTTTACCTAACACTGAAATAGTTGCAGGATCCAATCTTGGTTGGTCACAGGGACCAAAATTTTAGTCTTCCAAACTTTCAAGGTCATGTTGGAGCCCATCCTGAAGGAACTTCCTCATAGCAGTGTATGTGCTTTGGGCTTTTCTGGGTGTGATATTTATATGGTGCCTGGTTGTGTATGGCATTTTAGTTATTGATTGTGGTGTTGATGGCTGGCTATTACATCATTGGCTGTTGTTTCCTTGTGCTGCCAAGCCCTCTCTTAAGGGCTGAAATAGTACATTTCCCCCAGAGTGATGGAGTCACAAAATATCCAATATGAGAATGTGACATAATAACAGTTCTATCTTTCTAGTCTGAGAGTTCATAAAAAGGAAGATATGTGCTACTCATACAGTTTGCTCCTCAAAACATTCTCCATTTCTCTTCCAGGAGCTCTTAGAAAAAAATGTAGATGACAAAAATATGACATAGAAATACCTATTTTGTACAATGTCACTGTCTCATGTCAGAGTGAATATCGTATAACATGCAATTAATATTTTAAAATATTTTATATAAGTACTGCAAAGTAAATGACTAATCACCCACAACTTACCACATAGGCTGGGGAATTCTAGGAATTGAAGTCCACAAGTCTTTAAAATTGCCAAATTTGGACACCCCTGTTCTAAAACACGACATACATTTCTCTTAGGGGGCTGTTTCCCACAGTGCTTGCAAAAGTGATATTAGCAGGAATAAAGGACTGCATGTATAATCTGTGTTTGTATTCTTGTAACTCTCATGGTTGATTCAAAATCATGTGAGGCATTTCTTCCTCTTTTTGTGTGAGAGTGAACAATAGTTCCCAGCAAACACCAACCTACTTTAAGTCTGCCTTAGACAAAAACCAGACCACCATAGCCATATCATCAGCTGTTGTAAATCAGTAGTAGTCAGCTGTAAAGCCGTAAAGTTCCAGCCATCAATCCATGTCCTCTCCTATAAATACCTCCCTTTTTACATGGATCTGCATTCCCCAATTTGTTTTACTGTTAAATGTTTTCAGGCTAAGAATGCAGAGCTGCCTGTCTTTTCCCCAGCACTTCTCAAAGTTGCTACCTTATTGCATTTTTTTTATCATTCCAAAATAATTCAGAGAAGTGACATTGACAATATTCAATTAATTTAAGCAAATTTAAAATCAAATTCCATTTTGTCCTGGCCCCATTCACTTCTTGTCTCCCCACATATCCTTCCCTGTTCTCAGCTCTGCAATTTTACGGCAGAGTTGCAATAAAGGGCCAAGGTTTCAGCAGCCAATTTCAGTTCTAAATTAAGAGGAAATAAACATGTGGCAATAAATTGCTATGCTATAAAGCTCCCAAGGCATGTTTCATAAGAATATCTTTTTGTGCAGTCATTAAGGTTTCTGTAGCTAGGGCTACTTGTAATATCTATTTATGTAAGAGAGCAATAGGTAGTTGCACTTGGTTTCACTGTGTATAATGAATATACTCAAACTGCTGATAAATACCAAGTCTAGCCCTACAAAACTTGTTTTATGCCTTGTAAAATCAGGCCCAGGCCATTAAGTTTTGTTAAGAAAAATCCATCTAAACCATCTATTACTAAGCTTTCATTTGCAGAGTTCCTGAGTTGAGGCAGTCCATAAGTGGGTATGCCTGTTTTGAAGCTTAATTGACATTATTATCATGTAAAAAGTTTATTCCATTACAAAAGAGAAGATTCATGATGGAGGGATGGGGACAATTAATTGAGCAATCAGAGATAACGGGTACCCATAGTAGACCAAATTTAATCATTATGTTTTTGTGGAGTCATCTCTTTTTTGTGCATTTTAGCATATTGATATGTTGGTTTTTAAACAAAATACAGTAGAAACATTCCCAGTATTTAAACCAGCATACTTTGGAACAAAATGCTTAAAGTATTTTGCTATTAAATAATGGGGATATTTTTTTAAAAAAAAAACACCCACACATACAGGTAGCCCTTGAGTTACAACTATAATTGGGACCAGAATTTCCATTGCTAAGTAAGGTGGATATTAAGTGAATTGTGCCTGATTTTTTGCCACAGTTGTTAAGTGAATCAGTGCACTTACTAAGTGAATCATTCAACAAATCTGGCTTCCCGTTGACTTTCCTTGTTGGAAACCAGCTGGGAAGATCACAAATGGTGATCTTGTTGTCTCCAGGATGTTGCAACCATTATAAATGGTGCCACCGGACGACACCCAGGGATAGGGCCTTCTCAGTGGGTGCGCCTGCCCTTTGAAACCAGCTGCCAGTGGAGCTTAGGACTGCCCCCGACCTCCGTTCATTCCGCCGGGACCTGAAGACCTGGCTCTTCGAGCTCTCTGGCCCAGGCTGGGAATTTTAATTTTAATTTTAATTTTAACTGGGGTTTTATTTGTTCAGGGAGGGATATAATTTTTAATTGTTTTTAACTTTTGTATTTTTGTTTTTAATCACCCTGTAAACCGCCCTGAGTCCTTCGGGAAAGGGCAGTATATAAATGTAATAAAATAAATAAATAAATAAAATAAATAAATACATGCTATTTGCCAAATACCCAAATTTTGATCATGTGACTGCTATGGTTATACATGTGAGGACCAGTTGTAAATCACTTTTTTAGTGCTGTCATAACTATGAATAGTCTCTAAACAGATGGCTGTTAAGTTGAGGACTACCTGAAGGCATTTTTCTGATTTCTTCTGAATGTTTTTGTCTTTCCAGTCTAGTTCCCTTCCTTGTACTAAAACAGGTTTAACCCATTTTAACCAGTCAAAGTCAACCATGTCCTATTACCTAACTGAGTTTTTTAATTATAACTATACAAAAGCAAAACCTGAAACAAAATGGTGTGTTTTCAGGTACAAGGAATGTTCTTGGTTTCATCTCTTTGTAGACCTAAAGCTGGCTTGTATCATACCAATTTTTAACATTCCTATGTGAAGTGATATAAAATCACTAACTAAACATTTGGGATCCAAACCCTAATTTTTATAATATACCATATAAAAGATAAAATGCCTTTGCTCGGGTTTAAATGCCACTTTGGCAGAGTCTTTAAAGTTTCTTGGAAATAGATCGGGCTCTCTAACCATGGGCAAGATCCAGTGCTTTTTTTGTAAAAGAAAAAGGTGCCGGAACTCACACATGTCATACAACCCACCTTGCCTACCCTACAAGGTTCCATCCAAAAAAGGTGCCGGAACTCCGTTCTGAGCGTTCTATGAGAAAAAAAGCCCTGGCAAGATCCATGTCTCTCTTGGCCATTTATCTCACAGTAACTGCATGAAATTGCTAGGCAAGGTCATCTATTGCAACCTTGATGAGACCTAAAGACTGTCAGACTAAACCAGAGATGTTGCTGAGGTTTTAACCAGAATATGGAAGTCCTGAGGGACTAGATAGATTAAAATAAACTCACATTAAATTCATGCAAGGTAGAGAAGCTAGTTGTAATGGGTTGATCTGGCTCACATCTGCCAACAATTTCTACTCTAGATGAGGTCTTACTTCTTCAAAAGGAGCAGGTTTACAACTTGGAGGTTCCACTGGATGCATTGCTTCTGTCCAACAGATGGAAGCTGTGACCAGGGACGCCTCGGCTGCTTGCACTATTTTGACTTCACTTGCAAGCCTTTCAGAGACTGGAAAGCTGTTGGTGTCTGTGGTGCTTTCCCTAATTTCCTTACATTTGGACTACTGTAATGCACTTAATGTGACCTGCTCCTGTTAACTTCCGTTGCTGCCTGGAGCTGCCAGTGGTCTGGCAGTTTTAATGATCATACATTCTTCTATTGTGTCATGGAAAGACTTTCATATACCTGTAAAATCCTGGGAATTTGAGCCTTATTATATTTCTGTTGTACCCTAAAATATCAAAAGTATAAAATTTCAAAGAATCACCAGAAAAAAACACCTATCTTTACTATTTCTTTCTGAGAGCGGCAAAATTATCAGTGATATTTTGGCCAAGATGTTTTCATTCAGACACAGGAGATGTGTAGGTTTCAGTTTTTTAAAAAAAACTGTTTGTAGATCAGCTTACAACAAATTCAGCAAGGTCACAGAACCTCATTATTTGTTTAGGAAATAATTAGTTTTGCACTGCATTTCTCAGCAGGAAGTTTTTATCAAGCTGGGGAGAGGCTATATCTAGTTCAGGAAGTCACACTTTATGCTGTGCAGGCTTGCTTTTAAGGTGCACACCTAAATGCTGCTTTCCAGATCAGCAAATGTTCTGATTTGAGATAGGTGGGCAGGGTTTCTTTATTACACGTGAAAAAATTATCTGCTGCTTTCACAGTTCCTTTCACATGATGGGCTTTGCTGCTCATGCCACTGATGTGATTATATCCAAGAATGTGCTGCAAGAAGCATTATAACCAAGTCTGAAAAAAGTATGCTCTAAAAGAAATTTTTAAAAACTGAATGGGCAGTTTATCCACTATATTATTCCTGAGAACTTGATATCAGTAGCAGCTTATAATAGTTTAACCTTGAGAAGAGCTGTTTATAATAGACTTTATTTTTTTTCTTCCCTGCGTTGTTTATGCACCCTTAAAATGTATTATTACAATGTTTGAAAAATGCATTGTTAAAAGAAATCCAGAATTTAGCTAATCTATGACTTTCTACATTGCAGGATCCTATACCTACAGGAATAAATCCTCTGAAAGGTCCTCAAGCTGGAGGAACAGTTCTAACTATCAGTGGCACAAACTTAGCCACCGGTTCTATTGAAGATGTTAGTGTTTACCTTGATGAAGAACCCTGCAGAGTGTAAGTATAAGATGCATGACCTGTTCTTAATATCCCAGCCCACATACTGTCTTTTATACTGTTGTGCCATTTGTATCATGTATTCCAACCTACATTCTGTCAATAGAACAACTGGTTATCTTGATAGCATGTTGTTATTAACTCTTTAATTTTATGGTGTTTGTTTTTCAATGTTATTCTATTCAGCATTAACACAGGGTTAGGAACTGTACTCCTAGTATATCTAACTACTGGCCATTGATGTAAGTAAGCTAGGCATGTGAACAAAACGTTCCAAATCTAGAAAGTACCAACTTAATGTAATTGCAGCCATCACAGCAACCTGAAATAAATTACCAGTGTTAAGTGAGGTTTTCCTGTATTAATTAAAGAGCCAACATGAAAAGGAACAGGAGTATAGCACCTTCAAAGAAATGGCATCCAGAGTAGAAAATGTCAAAATATGGTGTGGCATCATGATCCTTGCCTTACCCTTTGGGTTGTTGCATATACAGAAGGGGCAAGATTTAGGTCATGATAACATTTTAACTCCTTTGAGAATGCCATTTACTTAAGAGTAACAGATCAAAATGCCACTTTACATATAGGCATGGTGTTTTTCTAGTTGCTTATAAGTTCACCATTGAATCTATAATTTTCCAGGCAAGAGCAAAATCAAAAACAAAATAGTTTTAAAGTGCATCCCTTGCCTCATTTTTATAGTGTGTCTCTGAAAAAATGGCAGTGGTGATGAGTCATAGCAAAGCCATTTGACAGTAAGGGTTAAAAGATGGAAGTTACAGCTAATTATTTCTAATAGGTGATAAACAGTTGATATTTATCACTGCTTGGTGAATTAAAGGTGGAAAATACATTATCTACATAACTTTCAACAGTACAACAATCTGAGGTATTTTGGGTTGTCTGGAAGAGTTCAGTAATAAATTGGTATTATCCACTTCAGAGAGTCCAGTTTGATGGAGGGGAACAGAATTGCTTTGGTTAATATGTCATGCTCTGCCTGTGGAATACTTGAATTGCCCTTCATTGAAAATTAGTGGTTTGTATTGCTCAAGTAATGTGGTAATTAATCATATGCTTCAGCCTTAATTAAGGAATATTTGCAATATGAGTGAATCAAGCTTTATCCATTTATCATATTTGTATTCCATCTGGGTGATGCAGGAACAGTTTAGGTTCATTTTTAAGTTCTTCTACTTTGTACTTCTTAGATGGTAATCTTGATACCACCTTGCAATTACATGCTTGATTTTAGGAAGGCCTGTACACTCTCAGTCTAGTGTTTTTTTCTGAAAGGCACATAACTGGAGTGCTAATATTGTTGCAATATTTGAACACCCTCAAAAACTATAATTGAACACAGCATGGGTTATGTTAGCAGATGTTAATGCTGGCATTGAAGACATGCACACCATGTTGCAACATTAAAATCAAAAGAACTATAGAAATGATTAAATTTGGAAATATAACTTTAAATGCTATCATAAAGATTATGTATAATATATATTATGCACACACATACTTATATGCAATATTTCCATGGAGGAGAAAATGTTGTCAGCAAACATTGTGTATATTCTATTAGACTGATGTCTTAAATGAGACTTTACAACTTGTGAGCTGGCTTTCACTCAAGAATATGGCTGGTCAGTACAAACGTAAAAGAAAACAATATTCTGTGGGTGTTTTTACATTTATTTTTCCATGCAGAAAAGACACATTGGCTAAGTAGTACTATACAGTACAATGTAGTGTAATATATTATAGATGTAGTATAAAAAAGACAACTTCCCATGAAACACTTAGAAGACCATAGTTAGGGCAATTCTCAAGCATCTCAATTGGAAGAAAGAAGATTGAAATGGTATAATGAATGAATGAAAGAAAGGAAGGAAGGAAGGAAGGAAGGAAGGAAGGAAGGAAGGAAGGAAGGAAGGAAGGAAGGAAGGAAGGAAACCATAGGAAAGGCCATGCTGAAAATGGCCTTTATTTATGTTGAAATAACTTCTATCTATGTACTGGCATTTTCTTTAAAAAAAGAAGAAGATATCCCAGTATTATTGAACAGCTTGCTGATAGTAGAATCATAAGTCACTTCTTTAGGCATTTCTAAGGAGGATGGTTTAGGTATGCAAAAGCCAGAGCAGAAACTTGCATACATCATTAATGCTCACCCGTTCTTAATTGGTAATATTTTTTCCTAATTAAAAAAAGAAGCATTTTTGAAATCCTCTCCCTTTCACACTGAGCAAAATTACTATAATCTAATAGTAAAGCTAAATCCCAGGCTAAATTGGACTGAAGCAAATATCCGGAAAGCAGAAATAAATTGTAGAGTACTGCTGTGTTCTCTTCCCCCACAATAGGACACCTGTTTGGGTGGTTTCTCAGGCATCTGATTTTCCTAATTCACTCTTTCTTTTTGAAACTCCTCCTTTCCTTTATCTAGATGTGAAATTCGAAATAGTGATGTCTTAATGAACTTGTTAAAATAAGTTGTTTGATTATTTTTTTCCCTTTCCCCTACTCTTAAATAGTATCACATTTGGGCAAGAAATCGTTTGTATTACTGGACCAAGCAACAAGAAGGTGCCTGTTTCTGTAACTTTACAGCACGGAAACACCAAAAAAGAAATACAAAATGTACAATTTACCTATAGTGAAAATCCTACTGTTAGCAAGATCACCCCTGAAGTCAGCATTCGCAGGTAATAAAATGGTTCTGTTATAAGGATTTGTTCAAGTTTAATGAGATTTTTTCCCCAGTGTAATTATTAGATAACTACTACTTTAGGTCTTGGCAGTCATAATAAATGTAACATAATTGTATCTTTCTTCTAAAATAAAAGTCATCAACTTCAGGTAAGGTAAACGTTTCCATCCATTTAAGAATTAATGAAAAAATTATCAGGTGCTTGTGTGACTGCTTATTTCATCTAAAAAAATAAAAATTATTGATTTACAAAATTAAAGGAAAAGATTCAACGTGATCTTTAATATAGGAAGCTGTTTAATCTGTGTTAAACATTGGCCCATAGGGTTCAGTTCTGTTTATGCTAGATACCAGTTCTTCCCTAACACTTCAGGCTAGTGCAGTGCAGGAGCATGGGCAATTCTAAAACGTGTGGATTTCAACTCCCAGAATTCCTCAGCCAACATGAAGGAATTCTGGGAGTTGAAGTCCATACATTTTACAGTTGCTAAAGTTGAGAAACAGTGTTTTTGAATTTTTATGTTATATCTGGAGTCCAAACACAGAACTATGGGTGAAAATCAAAAGAATCTTTTGATTCTGTATAATTGAAATTAATTTATTTAAGAAATATAGCTTGTCCATGAGGTTTATGTGGCTGTTTTAAATTTTCTGCTTCACAGTTTTGAGTTTATTTTTCTGATTAGTGATGCTCAGGGTTGTTGCTGGATAGCACAAGAAAAACAAAACAATGCTATGCAGACCAACAGAGAAGCAAGGACACAAACCATAGTTTGTTAATATGTCATTCTAGGGTCTTCACAATCAGTTGGACTCTACACCATGCATTTATAACTATAGCTTTTTAGTTTCTTGAAGGAATGTCTGGTTGTTTTATCAGTGGTGATATATAGTAACACAAGCAACTATTAAACCTAGTAAACCAAGTTATGATATCATATGTGTGTGGGGAACAATCATAATTTATTTTTTAGTAATGTTATTGAGTTTCTGTCACAAGAAAAAGCAAATTGCTGACGTACCATTATTTGGAAAATGTTATCATTAATTCTCTTTGATCGTACAGATATTTTATAAAAGAAAGATGTGTGATAAACTAAGAGTACATTTAATGATTTTCTTCTATTATCTACAAACAAGATTCAGTTTAGAATAAAAGCAAGGTAGGCATTTTCAAATATCTGTCTAAAATCAGAAAACATGTGATTTCTAATTTTGTGTATTTTAGTGGAGGCCGAAATATTACTGTACTTGGTGCTGGGTTTGATATCATTCAGAAGTTCTCTGTGGAAGTTAAATTCAAGCCTTTTACAGATATATCATCAAGGAGGAGGAGGAAGAGACAAACAGAGAGGCATCAAAAGGTATTACTTATCCTTTGTTTCAAAATACATTCTAGCTGTGGGTTAGGCAATAGCACTTAGACTTATAAACTGCTCAATAGTGCTTTACAACAGGGCTTTTCAATCTTTTCACAGATTATGCCACTTTTAGGACATGACAATATTTGAGTACCACCAGTGCTTAGCAAGGTGTCAAAAACTTGATGACTAAAAAAAGGAGGGATTTTGGGTTTTACTGATTAGATTCATTTGTTGTTATAGAAATGGCTAGTTTATAGTATTATGGAAAAGTAAAAAAGTTGAGGTTCAATGTTAATGCTTCCTTCTACTGCAACAGAGGAAGTTTGTTCTTTTCCCCTTCTCCCCCTCACTTTTTCCCCCTTTTCCTCCCCACTGTATCCTACTATTGGCTTTTGTGTTTTTGCATTTTATTCTAGAATCTAATAAAATATTACAAACTGTAGAAAAAAGTAAAAAAGTACCAATTTTAATTTCTTCGGTGGCTGTTCCTTTGCTGAATCACTTTCCTTTTCCATTGACAAATGTATGATGAATTTATCCATGTTTACTAATATGCACCACTACCAGCTAGCTCAGGGATCTTCAAACTTAGCAATTTTAAGACTTGTAGACTTCAACTCCCAGAATTCCTCAGCCATCATGGTTGATTGAGGAATTCTGGGAGTTGAAGTCCACAGGTCTTAAAGTTGCTAAGTTTGTAGACCCTTGAGCTATCTGGTCAGCCCTTCTTCCTCTCTCCCACTCCTCTTCTTCCTCCCTGCCTTCTGAGCTCTCCTTCCACAGTGTAGTAAGAATGCACCCCCTCAGTCCCTTCCCTGTACCCTTAAAGACACAGGAATCAAGCGCAAAGCAAGAAGGCTCACAAAAGCCTCCCAGAATAAAGAAACACTAAACTCCAGGATTTTTTTTTTCTTTAAGCTGCCTCAGGCGTGCCTCAGTTTAAACAATATAGCAAAGACTTGGCAATTGTGAAAAGCGATAACCTTAAATTAAGCCTGTTTACCTACAAAGAAAACTTGCTAAAAGCCATAGACAGACTCAAGTTAAGAGGGTAAACCCAATTACATTTGTTTAAAGGAATTAAACCTACAGAAGCCAACACTTTGGACTCATTGCTAGCCTTTGTGAAACAGACTAAAATATTCCAATAACCAAAGCACACAATCCGAGCCTCTAAATTACAGAACGCTATAAAAACTGTATAAAAATCCTTATGGTAATCCATTCAAGCTGCCAGCTGAACAAGAACCCACTGGCTTCCAAAATATACCCACCTCCTTTCCGACATGCTCGTCTCCCTGCCTGCTGAGCTCTTCTTAGACAGCTTCTTCTACATTCCCTTCTCTTTCCCTGTTGTCTTTTTTTCCCCTTTCCCCGCCAAAACCACCTCCTTTTATATCTGCTCCTCTATTCCCTCACCTTTTTCTCCAGTTCACCTCCAAGTCCGCGCTGCTTCCTGAAGTGCCAATCAGCTGGAACCAATCAGGTGGACCCCTATGGCGATCCTAGGGCTTCTGCCGAGCCCAGACAGTCCTGCAGCTGCAGCTGCCTTTCCCTCAGGCTTGGGTCACTTCGGCTCATTCCCCTCCCCTGCTACACCTTTCTATGATGGTCACGTACCACCTGCCATGTGCCAAAGTACCACTGGTGGTATGTGTACCACCGGTTGAAAAGCCCTGCTTTACAGCACACTCTGAGTGGTTTACAACATCAGCATATTGTCTCCAACAATCTGACTCCTCATTTTACTGACCTTGGAAGGATGAAAAGCTTAGTCCAGCTTAAGTCTGTCAAGATTGAACTCCAGGCTGTGGGCAGAGTTAGCCTGCAATACTGCATTCTAACCCCTGCACCACCAGAGCATTTAGAACCATACCTCCATTATTTAGTTGTAGTGGCAAATGGTCATGTATTTCAAGGATTATAGTCAAAAGGCTCTACAGTGTATTATTCTTTATCCCACCATCCTGAAAAAAGATTACTCTTACCCAATGTTTCCTATATTCAAGGCAAATTTTAATTAATTTTAGGGATATGACAACCACTCTTAATAGAGATAGTCTTCGGCTTCAACCATTTGTTTAGTGATAGTTCAAAGTTACAACAACACTGAAAAAACTGACATGACCATTTTTCACATTTACAATTATTGCAGTATCTCCATGATCATGTGATCAAAATTTGGATATTTGGCAACTGGCATGTATTTATGATGGTTGCAGGCTCCTGAGGCCATGTTTTGCAACCCTCTGACAAGCAAAGTCAGTGAAGAAGCCAAATTCACTTAATAGTTGCAGAAATTCTCTTAACAACTGTGGCAAGAAAGTTTGTAAAATGAGGCAAAACACACTTAATAACTGTTTTGCTTAGCAACAGAAATAACTGTTTTGCTTAGCAACAGAAATTTAGATTGTCAATTGTGATTGCAAGTTGAGGACTTCCTGTAGTGATGAATATTTATCAAAGTGTTTAATTTTAGATATGCGTAGTGTCCAGTGAGAAACCCCAGTATTCATATATTGAGAAAGTGAAATAAAGCTGGAACAGTATAATTATGTAATTAAAATATTCCAGCTTTCTACCCACAAGGTCCTCAAGATCAATACACCACAATAGATAAAATAATGTTGTTTCACCCACTGTTGAAAGCAACCAAAGTAAAACAATCAAATAATTGAAAGATTACAAATAACACATATTAAAATGATATTGAGAATAGAAAAATAATTGAAATTGTATGTCCTAATGTTTCAACCATTTTATAAAATTCACAATAATATATTTATGTTGCAGTTTTGAGGATATTTTTTTTCCTAAATGAACTTTTAAGGAATTACATTTCATCACCTCTTAAAGATATTTAGCTATTAGTAGATATTCAGTCCAAGGTAAACCCACATATAAGTCTGTTTCTTTCATTGTTTAGAGAAAAACATTGATTTAGTAGGAATATCTTATCAGAAATCATTTATAAAATTCAAACATTCACTCTGTGTAAGGCGGTGAAAATTATACCAATTGTAATTCTTTTTTCATCATGGCATGCATTTTTCAGCTACTGTAAAACACCTACAGGTATTGCAGACTTTTACAAACTACAGTAAAAAATACACTAAAATTTATGAGATTATTTGATGGCTTACAGTACTGGTTTCCTTTTCAAATAAAAAATGTATAATTTGTAAATAGTAATGGGCAATATTCTTTTCCTTTTGTTTTTCTTTAGTTTGAAGGAAAGACCATCTCAAAAATCAATGATACTGCATTAGTCTTCTTATCTCCACCAGTACTGGAGGATCCAGAACATTATCAAATTTTTATACTTATTAAAATGGATGGTCATGTCGTGGAGCGTCAAGACTTTCAGTATGTTGCTGATCCAACTTTTGAAAACTTTACTGATGGAGTCAAAAAACAGGTCAACAAACTTATTCATGCAAAGGTAAATCTATTAGGAAATTATCGATTTTTACATTATGTGCTTGATTTTTCTATTATGACCGAGGATTTTTTTCAATAAATTTATCCTGATACTTTTTGATAATTTCCTGGTCATACAAGAATAGCTGAGTAAGCAAACAGTGGTTTATAAACAAGATCATGCTTAGTCACAAAACCTAGTACAGTGGTGGTGAACCTATGGCATGCGTGCCAGAGGTGGCCCTCAGAGCCCTCTTTGTGGGCACGCATGCCATGCCCCAGAGATAGCAGCCATCCTTCTTCAACCAGCCATCCGAGGTCCCACATGGCCAGATGCATCCGGCACAGCTGGTTTCCCTCCCCCCATCCCGTCCCTCCTAGCCTCACATGCTCTCCTTTTCCCAGGCACCTCCCCTGCATTGCCTCCTCAGCTGTCCAGTTCAGAGGCGGCTTGTCTGAACTGCTGGCTGTGGCTACGGAGCCCCAGAGTGTGCCAGTCAAAGAGCCAGCAGGCTATGGCTGCTGTCAGACACCATCGTCCCCCATACACTCACTGGCCTCCTATGTGGGGGCCGATGGTGTCCGGCAGCAGCTGACTCTGCCTTGCCTTGCCCCGTGGCAATGGCACTCACGCCCTGCCTCACCTCACCCTGCAGGACGAGCCTCCTGCCCACTGCCCCACCTGCCAGAGCCCCCCCCCTGCATCTCCCCCAATTCTCCTGGTCCCCAACAGGCATCCCTCCCCACAACCAACATTGAGGTGACCACACCTACCTTGGACACACCTACCCAGTCTGCCCTGACCACCACAGCCACACCCACCCAGTGGGCCATGCCCACCTGGCACCCAGCAATAAATAAGTGGGTTTTGGGTTGCAGTTTGGTCTCTAAAATGTTCGCCATCACTGCCCTAGTATATCAACTGCATTGAGTATCTTGACTTAATAAACTCAGCCATTGTCTTTATGATAGACATGTTTTGATCGTGAAATGTTTCTTTTCTCTTGCTCCTTGCACCAATAAACCCTACTTTAAAAATATTTAAATTAGCAAACAGCTAAAGTGGCTCGTTTAATTTTTCTATCTAGGGTAGTAATCTGAACAAAGCTATGACAATCGATGAGGCTCGTGCATTTGTAGGAGAAGAACCCTGCAACATAACAACTCTAACTGAAAAGGATTTATATTGTGAACCGCCTGAAGAGCAACCTCTACCCAAGCGGAGGCAAAAAAGGGATACGGTCAACAACCTTCCAGAATTCATCGTAGGTCACATTTTTCTATATTTTTTACCAATACAATATAGGATTTTAATACAAAAACTTGTATTAAAATCAAAACTTGATTTTCTCTGTTCAACAAGAATTCCAATTCCGTTTGCTATTATCTATTTTCAACAAAGTACAAGGAAACTTGCCTTTCTTTGCCTAAACCTCCTACAATTGAGATTTACAGATTTTCAGATTCCCAATCAGCAAGTTCATGGTGACTCGGAATTCTGGAGGATGTTAATTTGGGCAAGGTTTCTATAGGCTAAGATTTTGGCTCGTATTCATTGACATTAACATTTGCCTCAGTGAAACAGAATGGCATCCTAGGAATCTTCAATCACATAGCAAAGTGTCAAGTCCTCTTTAATGTGAATTTAGCAGGCATCTCATCTGGACAATTCATGTCAAGCCAAGCTGACAAATGGTGACCATAATGAAATTTAAATTTGAGAGTGCAACTGTCTGTCTGGATTCATTGGTAGCATTAAGCATAGGACGATCTGTTCAATGTTAGTACTGCGTGCTGCCATTGTGATTTATAAACTATAGTTTCTGCTTAATGTGTGTGATAATTAGTCCAGTTTGCTATGTTAAAGATAACACCAAATATGGTTTAGCGTTTTGTTTTTATTGTCTTTTATATATTAGGTCATCCAGTTAACTTTCTGGGGGACCATTTTCTCTATGTGAACTTGCCCACCAAATGCCATTTATACGGACATGACCATTGTCTCATAGTCTGCTCATTCTGGTAGTCCACTTTCAAAAGTTATTCTCATATTTTTTTGCTTTTCTAGTTTAGGATATTTTTAAAATTTGTCACAAACAGTCTTAAATGGTCCATCATTTTTAATTCATTTGCTCATAAAACTTTCACACTGCTTCATTTGCAATATACTCCTAGTAGTTTTGGTAAATCTAAACAGATCTGTTTAAATTCTCTCTTTGACATTGTTTAGTTGATTTAATGTTCTTTTTTATTTTTGTTTTTATCTGGACACTGTTTTAAGTGCCCTGAAAGGGCTGAAAGTAGGATTGAAATAACAGTGAGCATTATTATAATTTTAAAAACCATTATGATTTGAACAAAATTCAATCTGCGTTTCTATATTTCTTATGTATGGTCATATTCTGTTTCAATAATTATTGCCACAATTGGGTTTTCCAGATTATCTTGCCAAAACTAGTGCATTTCAGATATGTTGGGGCCATTTCTCCAAAACTGTTGCCTACACTGGCTGGTAATTCTGAAGATTTAATCCCAATACATCTGGAATATGAATTGCATACACCAATGAACTTCTCTTATTTTGATTCTTTTAACTTGCCAAACTGGCATATAACTAAGCATTGAATGCTTAGCAAAATCTGTTTTTAAGAATTGCAATTATTTCCCTAGGTAAAATTTGGCTTCAAAGAATGGGTCCTAGGAAGAGTGGAGTATGCTCAAGTCAGTGATGTGCCACTGAGTCTGATCTTGACATTGGTAATTATCCCGATGGTGGCCATTATCATCATCTCAGTCATTTGCTACAGGTAAGCTTTTATTGTCATCAGCTGTTGTGCAAATAATAAAGGCAAAACTGATTTTCTGATAAAAAATGTGGGAGGAATCTAGGCAGACAAGGCTTTCTTTCTTCCCCAAACTCCTCATGGAAGCTATAAAATTTACTCTAAGGATTTAAGGGAAAATCCAGAATAGACATGGAAGCTTTTCTTAACTGACCATTTTTTGACCATATCACACTAAATTGTGTGGGATGAAGCAAGATAACCTCTTGTTATATATCTTTGCAAGGCAGCTTGTTTTCATTCCCATCATACTAAAAATAATGAAAGGCAGCCTTTGGTTTTTTTCCTGCAACGAACTATCCATAAAATAAATGTTCAACATATTACGTGGAAGATATATATATGTGAATTCTATAGTCAGGGTATTGGATTCATCCACTCCTGTCCTCAGGGATTTTTTCTAGAAGCATCTATATTGATTTTTGTTCCTTGAAAGTGTTTATTTCAACGAATAAAAAATATTTTAGGCATCACAATTCTTGCCTATTAATCATAGTGCAGACATTTTCATGATTTCATTGTACACACATACCCTATGGATTACTACCAAAGTGTCTTTTCCATATCACAATTTTTAACATCCATGTGCTAAAAATTGTATTATTTTCTCTCTGGTCTTGATAGATTTGTAGAAAAAAATATTTAGGAGCAAAAGATGAAGACCTGAAATGATATTTACATACGTCTGCGTATTAAACAGTCAAATTAATCTGGTTGTTAAAGTATATATTGCTTAAAAAATATCACTGAACATAGATTAATTTCATACAAGTTTGATAAAAGTTAGAAATGATTATAACTCAAACAATAATGTGTTGTTGTTGTTGTTAGTTGCGAAGTCATGTCCGACCCATCGCGACCCTATGGACAATGTTCCTCCAGGCCTTCCTGTCCTGTACCATCTTCTGGAGTCCATTTAAGCTCACGCCTACTGCTTCAGTGACTCCATCCAGCCACCTCATTCTCTGTCGTCCCCTTCTTCTATTGCCCTCAATCTTTCCCAGCATTAGGCTCTTCTCCAGTGTCTCCTTCCTTCTCATTAGGTGGCCAAAGTATTTGAGTTTTAGCTTCAGGATCTGGCCTTCTAAAGAGCAGTCAGGGTTGATTTCCTCTAGGACTGACTGGTTTGATCGCCTTGCAGTCCAAGGGACTCGCAGTAGTCTTCTCCAGCACCATAGTTCAAAGGCCTCAATTCTTTGGCACTCAGCCTTTTTTATGGTCCAACTTTCACTGCCATACATTGCAACTGGGAAAACCATAGCCTTGACTATATGCACTTTTGTTGACAGGGTGCTGTCTCTGCTTTTTAGTGTGCTGTCTAGATTTGCCATGGCTTTCCTCCCCAGAAGCAAGCGTCTTTTAATTTCTTGGCTGCAGTCCCCGTCTGCGGTGATCTTGGAACCCAGGAAAATAAAATCTGTCACTACCTCCATTTCTTCCCCATCTATTTGCCAGGAATTGAGAGGGCCGGATGCCATGATCTTGGTTTTCTTAATGCTTAGTTTCAACCCAAGTTGTACACTCTCCTTCTTCACTCGCAACAAGATGCTCTTTAGTTCCTCTTCACTTTCTGCCATTAATGTACTTTTGAGTAAATATAATATTAAACACTTGCATACTTTAATTCTATGCATTTATAACTTAAGATAAAATGTACTTCTAAAGATACCCCTACTCTTGTAAAATGATTTATTTTTACAGTTTGTAATTTTTCTGAACTTCTTCTCTATTCCTTATAGACGAAAAAGCCAACAAGCAGAACGAGAATACGAAAAAATTAAATCACAACTCGAAGGCTTGGAAGAAAGTGTCAGAGATCGGTGCAAAAAGGAATTTACAGGTGTGACGGATTCTGGATTTCTTAGGGTCTCCAGAGAATTCACAAGATGTATTGAATGTCTACTACTGTCTGCTTTAAACTGTCTTTAGAGAACCTGCAGGAAGCAAAAACATTTTTGATTACTACGTTAAATTAAGTATGGCTTACTCGTCTGGCAAACGATCCAAAAGCTATCCATAAAAAGATAATGTGTTTTTAAACATTAATGGTGTTTTGAAGTAGAAATAAAATAGTACATATCAGGAACTACATCATTGATAATAAAATCCTCAAGATGTTTCTCTTAGGACATACTAAATCAGTTTTTATTTCAACAGAAAATGGATTAATATTTGAAAGTTATGCTTCTGTTGTCTAAAGGGGAAAAAGTAAAATCTCTGAAACAAGTCCAGTTACTAGTGATTTATGGACTCATCCAAGTAGGTTTCGTTGCAACAATGAAGGTTTGTCATTGCTGCCTTCTGGATTTTTTTTTTTCAGTCTGTTAACTGCCATAGTATTTCCTAGTCATTTTCTAACCAAGTCTGTACCTGCTTAGCCTTTTGAGGCCAAACAAGGCTGACCAGCTTCACAACTAACTTCTCAGCTGGATAGAGAGGGTTCAAAATATAATTTAATTTGTAGAAATTTATTGGAATTTTGGACTGCAGAAAAAAATCTGATAAAATAGAACCAATAATAGTAATTATTATTGGTTAGTACTTACATGGAAAATGACCTGGAAATACTAAGACATTTAATAGACTGGAACACTGAAAACATCCCAGGAGGCAGCAGTGACAAGCTTTTATCAAAGAAGCATCTCTTTACCCAATATATTGTATCTTATGTTAATAAAATCCTATTCATATATCTAAGATAGCAATCAAAATAGAAATATGTTATCAATTCAGTTTTCAACAAGATTTAAGGAATGCAGCCAGGGTCACTTTTATGCATATGGTGTTTGTGTCAATTTAACACTCCACAATCTGGAAGTGACTTATCTGAAAACTTCATTTTGTAAGAATTTTAGACATACTGATTTCACAGTTCTGGAATTCCAAGATGTACACATCTGTCTTGAATCTATTATGCTCATTATACATTCAAGCTGGCATATTTTGAAAGGCAAAAAATTCTCACCTCTTTGACTCATGAATACCATCTATGATATTCATATGCTGGTTCTTTGCTGATAGCAGTTCAAACTCATCTTTGTGAGTTTGAGGAAATCATACTGTTGATTTAATTTGACACTGTGCTGCACCCTTAGCAACGACTTCAGTTTACCTAAAGCCATTAAATTGTCATAGGCCGTAAGATCATTTTAGGCTTCCAAGAATAGCCCTCAGTCATTTGGAGGTTGGCCTAAATAGAAGCTGTGTGTAGGTACCAAATCCCAGTTTGATTTATTACACAGGTGGAGCCAAAAACCATGTTGTGTGTATTACATTGAAGTCAGTTTTTTGTTTTTTGTTTAGTGTAAGGTGCCTAACACTGTTTTGCCTAACACAGACAGCATGCCAATATATTGCCTTTAATCCTTGCTAATTCTGTCTAGTTTCTGCTCTCTTTTGCCTTGAAATTTGAAATTAGTTTTCTTCTTTCATTTTTTTTTGTTTCCACTGATTATTCAGTTCTACTATCTAGTTCTTTGTCAATAGATAACTATATTTGGAGTTCTACTAGCCAGGAATCTTAGAATCTTTTATAGATGCTAAATTGCTCACTGAGCAGTCAATTTCTTATTTTTTAAATTGCTATAGTCAACAGAAATTTCTGAGGTGGCAGGTTATTAGATTAATTAACTTGGAGATTTGTCAGCAATGCAGACATCTTCTAGTATAAGTGGACAAAGTAATTGTCCCCCTGACTTCCGGTGGCGACGCAACGCCGAAGACAGCCGTTTTCGGGCTGCCCGCTCCGCAGCTGTGTTTTTCCATCGTAAACAGCGCCGATCAGCTGTTTAGATGGATTTGAAGCCCCTTCCTCGGGAGAAGAGGAGGGGGTGAGGCCCCAGGTAGGGGTTGAGCTCTCCGGGGCCGCCTGAACTGAGAGTTTGGGCGGCTGAAGGATTGAGCCCCCCCGAAGCCTGGGTTGCTCCGAGCTGCGCAGCGCCCCTGCTCCGGGATTTATGGAGCAGAGCCAGGCGTTAGCAACCACCCCTGCCAAAAGGAAATACTTTTGATTGTTAAGATGCAGGCAGAGCGGTACAGGAGGTCAAGGTGATGTGGACTCTTATCTTTACTCACTAGCTCAATGGATTTTATAGCTTTAAAGTGAAAGTGCGCAATAAGTGAAAGTGGGGGAAGATGGCGGCTAAAACTTCTAAAGCTCTTCGGAGTGCGGCGTCTTCCCTGGTGCAACAGACCTCATTGCAAGCTTTGCTTCCTCCTGTACCTCCTCCAACATTGACGCTTAAGGATTTACAAGATGCTCTTGGAAAGCATTCACAATTGATGTCTGACATGATGGATGAAAAGTTGAAAAAGCTGGAGGAGAAAATGGAGAAATTGGGGAAGAAGATGGAAGAGAAGTTTAGAGCAATGAGGGTGGACATGTTGTCTATAATTGAATCTGTAGCTGAATGTGTGCAACAGCTGGATGTAAAAGTGAAGGATCTCAGTCAAAAGAACTCTATATTAGAAGCAAAGGTATTAGAAAATGAAAATATAAGGAATAAAATGGACGGAGAATTGACCCTTGTTCAGTATCATCAGATGCAGTATGCTATTAGAATCAGGGGTTTAAAGGAGAATTGTAAAGAAGATTTAAAGCAGCTGATTTCTGAGGCTCTGCAAGGGGTATTGGGCCAGCCGGCATCTGAAATTGAGGGAAATATGGACAAAATTTTTCGTGTAAATTCATGGATTGCAAGACAGAGGAAGTTACCCAGAGATGTGGTGGTCTATTTTACAAAGAGAGTAATTAGAGATGAAGTCATTCAAGCTGCTTATGATACTAAATTGGTAGTGGCTGAGCAAGAAGTCTTGGTTTTAAAAGAGATTCCTCCGAAGATTTTAAGGAGAAGGAAAGATTTTGCATTTCTTGTACAGGAACTTAAGAAATGTGATATTAAGTTTAGATGGGAGATTCCAGTTGGACTGGTGGTGACGCATGAAGGTAAAAGACATCATCTGGTTACTGTGGCCCAGGCACGTGATTTTTATAGCAATGTGTTAAAAGCAACCCCCCTATCATTTTTGGAAGCTGTAAAGGGATACGGCGAGGGAAAGCTTCAAGATGTTGCAGATAGACAGATAGAGGACAATGGTGTTGGAGGGGATCAAGATACAGTTTCATCGGATGTTGCAGGAGGCCAGAGGATGACGCGTGCCGCCCTAAGAAGAGCGAGACGAGAGCAAGAGCAAGACCAGCAGAAAGTTATGGAATCTCCAAAGTGTACTTACAGTGAAGATGTGGGAGGGGCGCGGTCCAAAGAAGTTTTGGGGGTCATGACAGACGTGCTCCAAAAGCTTTGGGGCGTTAAGATTGGTGATTAAATTTTTAAATTAGAATGTCAATGGATTAAATTTATCATAGAGGAGAAAGAAAGTTTTTTTTTAATATTTAACACAATTTAAGATTGATGTTATTTGCTTGTTAGAAAAGTATATTAAGGTTATGGAGTAAAAGTATGTGCTGAACTAAGAATGGGTATGCAAGCTCCTAATTAACAACAAGTTGTCTTACAGACTGCTTAAACCTTTTTTTTCTACTCTTTTTATTAACTGCGAGACATTTGGCGTGATACATGCAAGAATTATTTTTGATCATGGTTTAGTTTGGTTGGAGATTATTAAGGTTAATAGAGATAGGCGCTTTTGGCGCGTAACTGAGAATTTGTTTAAATTAGAGAAAGGTTGGAGAATGTAAATAGTAGGTGAAAGGTTTTTTTTTCTTTTTTTTTGAAATTAATATGAATAAGGACTGGGATTAAGAAAATCTATTCTGAGTAAAGCTCTTTTTCTGTTTTCCTCTTTTTCTTTTTTACTTCATTTGTAATATTAATATTGTTTGTATTCATTTTACATGAGCTAGAGGGAGATAGAATTAATAGTTTATTGCTGATAACATAGGGGTGCTTATGTTTGTTTTTTGATTTTATACCCTGTATTTAGCTCTGGGAAGTCGGGGGGGGAGGAGGGAATGGGGGAGAGGGATAGGGAGGGTTGGGTGGGGTTGGGGGAGGGGGGGGATTAAAGCCAAAATGTATTGTAAAACTTTTTAAATAAAAAAAAGTAATTGTCCCCTGTGTCAAATTTAAAAGAAATTGGATGGACCTAGTGTGTTTTCTCTGATCTTTCTTAAATCATAAATATCAGTCTTAGACCTCTTACATAAAATTTATACCAAAATTAACATTTATTAATATAACAGAATTATGGAAACAGCACCTATGCAGCTAGACTTTTCTTGTCTTACATGCTTTCAGTTATCTGCAATATTTCAGGGAAGAAGTATGTTTACTTGTGAAAAGAGAGAAGGAAAGAGAATTCACCCTTGAATTCTAATTACTTCTTTTCCTATAATAGCTCAAAACAAATATTTACAATAAATAGTATTGGAGACACACAATTCTGAAAGGAGACGTTTTTCTTTTTTCTTTTCCATATATTTTATTGATTTTTTTTAAACTTAAATCACTTAATAGTTGGTAAACAGTGTGTTTGCTGGATTTACATTTGTAAAGAAAAATCATTAACAATTGGTTTCTAGAATCCATAATCTACATAGTACATTTAGTTGATTTCCCCTTTTCCCAAAAATGTCTTCTTTGCAAACCTTGAAATAATACAGTTCTTATTATTTTGATAAATAACAGTTACATATATGATTTTTTCCCAATATTCCTAGAAATAATGATCCCATTAATATAATATTTCTTTTCTATCTAATCATTCTGGTTGCCTCATCTTATATCCTGTTAGAGTCCTTATTTAGATTTGTTTCTCCCATTAAGTTCAAAGTATTCTTGCTGGTTAAGATTTTCTCAACAGATAATTACATTTAAAGATTTAAATTCATTTTTCCCATATAAACCATCTCAACACTTTTACATTTCTTAAAGAATGGGGAAAAACAGTAAAGAAAAGGAAAAAAGAGCAAGAGTAAAGAAACATAAAAAGTAAAATACTACTTAAAATATATACTCCTCCTAAGCTAATATATATTCATTCCCAAAATGTCTTATTCTTTGTAACCATGATTAAAAATATATTTAATCTTTAAATATTCCATTTAATGTGAATTGCCATCTAATCCTTTAACTATTATTCAAAACATTTTTTCTTTTTTTATACATTATAATTTCCCTAAATTCAGACACATTTAATTATTTAAACATTTCCTTTATTTAGGCCATTTCTGCAGTATTATATAACTTATATCAAGAAATAAAACAAAAAGGTGGGGGGGAAGCATACAGTATCATTTAAGGAATTCATCTCTCTTAGAATGACATATGTATTCAGAATCTTTTCTATTTCTTTAACCATAGTCAAACAAATGTTTCTTTTTTAAATATCTCTGGTAGATCCCATTATCTATTTTCTTAATTTTCACTTTGATCTTTTTCCTTTGACCAGTATCTTTCTTGATCAATGTGTTTTGCTGAATCAAAAAGTTTTTCCACTTCCTGACAGTTAGAACAATTAATCAGTGGAACAACCTGCCTCCAGAAGCGGTGAATGCTCCAACACTGGAAGTTTTTAAGAAGAGACTGGACAGCCATTTGCCTGAAATGGTATAGGGTTTCCCGCCTGAGCAGGGGGTTGGACTAGATGACCTCCTTGGTCCCTTCCTCCTCCTCCTCCTCCTTCTTCTTCTTCTTCTTCTTCTTCATTATTATTATTATTATTATTATTATTATTATTATTATTATTATTATTATTATTATTATCATTATCATTATTATTATTATTATTATTAGTAGTAGTAGTAGTAGTAGTAGTAGTAGTAGTAGTAGTAGTAAATCGAATAAAGTGTCTTTATGTGAGGCTTTTGCCTTTCCACGTTTCTGGAAAATCTTTTTCTCTTTCTCCTTCTTTGTTTCCCTTATCACTTCCTCTCTCTCTGATGTTTTCAACATCTCTACATTCCATTTTATCCAATCTGTCTTTTTGTCTTCAGATTTATTTTGTAGTCTTAAGGGCTGAGTTGTTTTTTCCATTTCTTGTAAAAAATTTCCCACTAGGATTAAATCATGTTTTCTTACTTTGTTAAGTTTCGTCTTTGAGTCTCTTTTTTCAATTTTATGTCCGCTTATTTGTTTTGTCTGCTCCTTCTCTGTTGTTATATCCTGGAAGTTTTTTTGTTGTAAAGTTAACTTAGAGATAGATTGATTTGTATTTTCAAAGTTATTTTGGATTTCTTTGTGATTTGAACTCAGTGTTATTTGAATTAATTGCCATATACTATATATCTCCTCCTGAGAGGTATTTATGTTTTCTTGGTGTGTTCTGTCCACATGTCTCTGATCCATGATGGCCAAAAGTTGAAGTTTTCCTTCTTATCTGCAAATAGCTTTAGAATCCTGGTTAAATAGATATTTGTAATGCAAAGAATTCAAAAAAGATTTTTTTCTAAAGTTTGTAATTCTCTCAGCCCAGATTGTTTTCTTTTTTTGTCACAGCTGTTCTTTATTATTAAAGCTTTGAAGGTCACAACACAGATTAGCTTTTCCCAGGTTTTGGCAAGTTCTGTATGGAAATCATAGCTGTCATAAACTTCATCCACCACTAGGTGTCAGAATCTGTTTAGTTTTCAATATGAACAATGGTCTTTAAAATGAGAATCTTAACCACTCAACAATCTTAAACTTGTCCAAAGTTAAATTTTAGCTTTCAAGTTTATACATTTATTTCACTACCATATATTTTGATCCTACATAAAAATTTTAATTTGCCGCTTCTGTTAGTATAAGGATGGGGCGGAAGTCCCCTTCCTTCACTTTCAGAGGTATTTTGCTTCTTAGGGATCTTTTCCAGGAAATTAAGTGTAGGATAGAAAAGGGAAAATCAGATTCCTCACCCAGTTTCAAGCACAATGTTTACTTTAGTGCTGGTTCTTTTGGACTCCGGTTGCAAGTAGCTTGGGTTGATAAGTGAAATACAGCCTTTCTCCTGTCGGGTTAGAAGGCTTTTCCCAAGATGAACGGAATGACCGCTGTCAGTCCAGAGTCGCTGGGCCACCCTTCTTTCTTTACCGCCTTTCCGGGATGGCTTGGACCCATTAGGGTCTCCAGGCAGGACGAACATTAGCCACAGGGGTGCGGCGGTCTGCAAGCCCATGACCAGTCGCTACCACGCAGGACTGGAAGTCCCCCGGGAGATGTTTTTCTTTATAATCACTATATAGTGTAGCTCCCTGTGTGTGTTTGTTATAGAAAAGCCAAGAGGTTTTCCTTGGTTTCTCATAATGTTAGATTTTTCCTATTTATATAAATATAAATATACATGTATGTATGTATATGATGTGCATGTATGTAAATAAATACACATGCAAAGAGTTCTCAACTTACAACCATTCATTTAGTGACCATTTGAAGTTACCATGGCACTGAAAAAAATGTGACTTCACATATATAAACTATGTTCCATCAAGAATCTGAAAATCTCACCAACTCTGTATTGTCACCACATGGTTTCTTCTATGTTTATACTGCAAAACATTGAACAATAAAGAAATCACAGAACCTGTTCTTACTCCCTAGTGCTAAGGCTGAACCATTACCTTAAATGTTCTAATTATTCTCATCCATGATTTAGTTTTATTATATATAGTACCTCTCGGCAAACAATCTTTAAGTATATAGTATTCAGTAATTCAGGTTTCTTCATTTCATTTTATACTTTTTCAAATTTGCAATGTACAGGATACTGTCATTCATTCATACATTTCTCATTGACCTGTTAAAGAGCAAAATGAATACCCAATGAAGGATGATTTTTTTTCATTCTCAATTAATATTTATAACATTTATTTTGGTTCCACCCTTTAAGATACTAGTAGTTACCAGGTGAATGCTTAAAATAATTATTCCAACACTCATCACATCAGCTTCATTCCAAATCATTTCATATTTTTTTATATAAATTTGTTTAACTGTATTACAAACTACTTGTTTAGGCCTCTCCGCTTATTTCTCAACTACTTTTACTTCTTTTCATCAAAATGAAAGTGTAAAATTCTACACTTTATCTGCCTCTTTCAGTCTTATGTTCCTTGATGTTTGTCTAAATTTTTTGTAACTCTTTTATACAGTATCTTTTTCTTATTGTTATTTGCAGCAAACTTTTCTTATATGCATTTTTCTCATCTATTGCCTCTTTCATTTTACTATTCCACCAAGCACCCTTATTCATACTTTTCACTAAGATAACTTATGGGCTTCATAATATAACTATTTTTCATTCTGTTCCAAGCAGCTCCACATACTTTTTCATTAGTTTACATTTGTACGGCACACCTCTGCTGGAAATGATATGTAATAAAGCATCAAAGGATGATCCTTTGTTGTTGTTGTTAGCTGTGAAGTCGTGTCCAACCCATTGCGACCCCATTGACAACGTTCCTCCAGGCCTTCCTGTCCTCTACCATCTTCTGGAGTCCATTTAAGCTCACGCCTACTGCTTCAGTGACTCCATCCAGCCACCTCATTCTCTGTCATCCCCTTCTTCTATTGCCCTCAATCTTTCCCAGCATTAGGCTCCTCTCCAGTGAGTCCTTCCTTCTCATTAGGTGGCCAAAGTATTTGAGTTTTAGCATCAGGATCTGGCCTTCTAAAGAGCAGTCAGGGTTGATCTCCTCAAGGACTGACCGGTTTGATCGCCTTGCAGTCCAAGGGACTCGTAGGTGTCTCCTCCAGCACCATAGTTCAAAGGCCTCAATTCTTTGGCGCTCAGCCTTTCTTATGGTCCAACTTTCACTGCCATACATTGCAACTGGGAAGACCATAGCCTTGACTATATGCACTTTTGTTGACAGGGTGATGTCTCTGCTTTTTAGTGTGCTGTCTAGATTTGCCATGGCTTTCCTCCCCAGGAGCAAGCGTCTTTTAATTTCTTGGCTACAGTCCCCATCTGCAGTGATCTTGGAGCCCAGGAAAATAAAATCTGTCACTACCTCCATTCCTTCCCCATCTATTTGCCAGGAATTGAGAGGGCCAGGTGCCATGATCTTGGTTTTCTTAATGTTAAGTTTCAACCCAACATTTGCACTCTCCTTCTTCACCCGCAACAAGAGGCTCTTTAGTTCCTCTTCACTTTCTGCCATTAGAGTGGTATCATCTGCATATCTTAGGTTGTTGATATTTCTCCCGGCAATTTTAATTCCAACTTTTAATTCATCTAGCCCTGCCTTTCTCATGATGTGCTCTGCATTTAAGTTAAATAGGCAGGGTGACAGTATACAGCCTTGCCGGACTCCATTCCCAATTTTGAACCAATCAGTGGTTCCGTGTCCAGTTCTCACTGTTGCTTCTTGGCCCACATATAGGTTTCTCAAGAGACAAATAAGATGGTCTGGTACGCCCATCTCTTTAAGAAATTGCCACAGTTTGTTGTGATCCACACAATCAAAGGCTTTAGCATAGTCAATGAAGCAGAAGTAGATGTTTTTCTGGAACTCCCTAGCTTTCTCCATGATCCAGCGTATGTTGGCAATTTGATCTCTAGTTCCTCTGCCTCTTCGAAATCCTGCCTGTACTTCTGGTAGTTCTCGATCCACATACTGCTGGAGTCTAGCTTGTAGGATTTTAAGCATAACTTTACTAGCATGAGAAATGAGTGCAATGGTGCGATAGTTTGAACATTCTTTGGCACTACCTTTCTTTGGAATTGGAATGTAAACTGATCTTTTCCAATCCTGTGGCCACTGTTGAGTTTTCCAAATTTGCTGGCAAATTGAGTGTAGCACTTTTACTGCATCATCTTTTAAGATTTTGAATAGCTCAGCTGGAATACTGTCACCTCCACTAGCTTTGTTGTTGCTCCACTAGCTTTGTTGTTGATCCTTAAGAGAGCTAAATCATTTTTGTCTTTAAAAATCGATTCCAAATCTTGGAGCTGAACACTCATCACTGAACTGAGCTAGGTCATAGGTTTCTAAACCAGTGGCCCCCAACCTTTTGGGCACCAGGAACCAGTTCTGTGGAGAGAGGTTTTTCCATGAACTGGAGGAAGCGTAGTTTCATATGCTGCCTGCATCCCGCAAATGGGGCTTTGCTTGATTGTACAGCCCGGTTTCTGGCACGCCATGGACTGGTACCAATCAGTGAACCAAAGGTTGGGGACCCCTGTTCTAAACAACTTGGAAAAAATATCAATATAAATCTAGGATGACTTGAATCCCTCAAAACCAGTATTTGGGGTAGGATATTTGGGTGTGTTTTGTTTTTGTTTTTTGAATGATGTAATGGTTAGGGTGTTGGCCTAGAAGCCAGGAGATTGTGAGTTCCAGTCCTGCCTTATGCATGAAAGCCAGCTAGGTGACTTTGGGCAGTCACACTCTCTCAGCCCTATACTACTCACAGGGTATTAGGTATGTTCACTGCCTTGAGTTACTTATAAAATACTATAGGGTAAGATAAAAATCAAATAAATAAAAAAAATGGTTTTATAACAATATTACTATTTTTCCCCAGCACCCATATTTCACTTTCTATTGCAGTCTAATACAAGCTGAAAGAAGCTATCTATTTTTTTAAAAAATAGTCCAATATGTTTACAGTGTAATGTGGAGCTGCTTTTTCTTTTCTTTTTTGTTAGTTCATTTAATGATAGATTCATTCTGAGATTTACAATGCATTTGAAGGAAATTTAATCCTTCTCCCCCAAGGACTGTTTTAGAAAATTCATCTATTGAATATATACTCCTTTAACATTTAATTGGTGCCAACTAAGTTTTTTTTAAAGTGAAGAAATAACAACAATACAAACAAAAGAAGGTTTATATATTTCTCAAACAAAAGGGGAAAAAAGATTAAATTCCCATACTGCCATGGTAATTTCAATTTCAGGTTGGCATTCATGCACATTCATGCAACATATTATATTGTTTTGCTTTTTAATGAAAAATAGCTACGTATCTAACATACTGAGTTGTTTCCGTCCCAAAGCAAGAGTGAGGAAAAGCATGCTTGATTTTTGTTATCACACTGTTATGTGTTTGTGGGAATAGGATCAGCTCAATGTCCCTGGTGATGGATGCCCTCACTTTTCACTAGTTGGGCACTGTTAGCAGTGTTTTGAAAGCAGTTTAAGATTATACTGAAAAGGACAGTGCTAGTATGTTCCAGTCCTCTTCCAATCCCATCTCCAAAGCCATAGCAAGAGAAACTCAGAGGGAGCAAGAATTCTTTACTGCCTTTCTCTTTGGTAACATAATAGAGCTAAGCTGGACTGCAACAGCAAGATGAGACCATTACTTTCCTATAGACACATAAAAGTTCAAGGACCTTTTGTTGGTAGATTGTAATTAAGAACCAATTCCACTTTGTGGATGGAGTATATGACCTGGGAGATTTGGATTCATTCTGATCTAATTAACACAAAAATATCCTAGTCTCAGTGGGCTATGTGTAGATGAATGTAGAGCTGTACAACCTCAAGCTCTTTGTCCTCTCTCCCCCTGCAAAAAAATCTTGTTTACAGCCTTCAGATACCATTAAAGGATCGCACCAAATTATAATTTTCATGTGACAGATGGTGAAAATTATTAAATGCATGAACTAGAGATTAATCAAATTAGCCACATTTAATTTCAATTAAATTTACATATCAGTGTAATGAAATCAATTTTTGTCCTTGCCCTACACATTATTTTTGTAATGCAGCCCTCAGGATAGCCCCCCAAAGTGTCACCAAGAAAAATAACTAGAGCTAGTAAAAAAAGAGAGTTTTCTCTTGCACTGATTTCATTCTAAGATTAGAATGGTGACTATGTTTATTCAAAAGTAATTGTAATCTAAATCAGTCATTCACAAATGTGTTTAAAACCAAAACTCCTATTTACTGGTTGGTTGTAAGTATTGTTGTAATAAGTTAAGAGAATTTTCAATTAAAATTCAAAATTGTAATATTTTGCTCAGGGTAGCAATAATTGAATTAACAATATTATTTACTCCTAAAGCTTTAAAATTGTTTCCTGTTGCAGATTTAATGATAGAAATGGAGGATCAGACAAACGACATCAATGAAGCAAGAATTCCAGTGCTTGACTACAAAACCTATACAGACAGAGTCTTCTTTCTTCCCTCTAAGGACGGAGAAAAGGATGTAATGATCACTGGAAAATTGGACATTCCTGAAGCCAGACGACCAACCGTAGAACAGGCATTGAATCAGTTCTCCAATCTGCTCAACAGTAAATCATTCCTCATTAATGTGAGTAGAAAATAAAGGTCAACTTTTATGTTGCTAAAAAGCATTTTCATTTGATACATCTGTTTATAACAATAATAAATCAATTTGCATATTTTGTGTCCTGAACATCTTGTAAAGCTGTGTATGTGATGTATAATAGCATCTTACATAACTTTGTTCCTGTACCTGTCATCTGTGGAAGAATGGTATTTACCAGAAATACTATTAGCTGGTATCCATTACATTCATTATATATTATGCCAACCATGAAATGCAGTTAGATCCCACCCTTTATGTACATATTCAGGGGTATCTATGAAAGGTCAACAGCATCAACGTGGTGGGAGCAACTGTCAAATGAAGCCTCACCACCCTTTTTAAAGATGTATCAGACAAGGCATCAGTTGTCCCTGTTATTTTGATGCTGCTGACCTGCCCTGTTGACACTCCGGTTTAATATATGCCAGGGATCAAATTAACCAAAATTAAAGCATAAACAGAGTTCTGAACATGTGCACAAAACTGTTGCAAGTGATAAACTGAATGCAAAAAAGGTGCATTGAACAAAGTCCTCAGTTTATCTGGCCAGAACCACAAAAACTATATTCAATACTTCTGGAATGTATTGTATCCCAATTTTTAATCCCATTATACCAGACATGTCAAACACAAGGCCCGGGGGCCAGATCCAGCCCGCGAAGTGGTTTCATGCGGCCCGCGAAGCCATCCTGGAAACAGTGAGGGAACGGCCCCCACTGCCTTGGCCCTGGCCCAGAGACCCTCCTTCTGCCAGAGACCCTCAGATCTGTCCCACTCCTACCCAGGCCCCCATAGGCACCCTTGATGCGAACGATGTAGAGCTGGCCACGCCCACCTAGTAGGCCATACGCACTCTGGCCACGCCCACCCAGTAGCCCATGCCCACCCAGGCCACACCCACCCGGCCCCCTGAGGGCAACCACAATGCTGATGCGGCCCTCAATGAAATTGAGTTTGACACCCCTGCATTATACTATGTTTCCAGAATGAACAATGAAAAGAATAAGCCTCAACTGTTTCATTCATATATCTGTTTTTGTTGTTGTTGTTTCTGTTTAGTTCATTCACACGTTGGAAAACCAAAAGGAATTTTCTGCCCGTGCAAAAGTATATTTTGCATCTCTTTTGACCGTGGCTTTGCATGGGAAGCTAGAATACTATACTGACATCATGAGGACATTGTTTTTGGAACTTATGGAGCAGTATGTTGTGGCCAAAAATCCCAAACTGATGCTCCGAAGGTAGGGAAGGTTTCTTCAGTAATCTAGTACAATGGAAGTTGCCCCTTTAAATTCTCATTTCCTTGGGTTTTTAAAATCTTTGCATACCTCAAATGAGTACACAGTGCAATCCAAGAAATGCAAAGGCTTGCTTTGATATATATTAGGCAGGTCCAATATGTTTTTGTTGTCCGAGATAAGATGGATAGCCTGCTTTCCCGCCCACTTCATTCCTCTTATGGAGAAGCCAAATAACCAGTTGTCTTGCTCCAGTGGTGACGATGAGAGCCACAGGCAAGCACTGTTAAAACAGATTTCTGACTTTTCAGATAAGCAACCAAGGTGTCAGCTTGAGACAACTGCAAAAATCTGGCCATTCGTCATTGATTAGAATTTAAAGTAGCAACAGTTAGTTATGAAAGTAAATCCTCTGATTCTTTGCAAAGGCCATATTATAGAATCTTGCCTTTTTAAAATTTATGCCATGCTGAACAGGTATATATAATTTATTTACTTTTATTTACCTATTATGTGAGGTCTACCATGTTTCCCACCTGTTTGGTTAAGCAGTTGTGTTCTGTTTCCTACTAAGTTCAGCATTTTTCTTTCTAGTTTCCTGTGAATTCACTGTTCCAGAGTATGGTGTTCTCCCCCCCCCTCTCATGTTTTGTCACATTTTGTGCTATTGGTCTCTGTAGTACAGAACAAACTCAACAGATTCAGACGTGCAATTTTATTTATTTTTGAAATTAGAATATTTCTTCATGCCAATAATGAGAAGCAAGCATTTTGGTCTGTACTTAATTCACTGCTGTACCCCAGGAAAAAAAATCTAGAATCTGTTCTCTGGTATAATTATTTGAGAGGAAGACTCATGACAGCATGTTTATCTTATTGGCAGTTTTAGCAATTCCCACAGCTCACAACACGGGTAGTTTCTATATTGTATGACAGCAGGAAAGTCAGCACATTCTTCACTGAGATAATGTTTTATTTACTGTATTACTATTATTGATTTTTGCCCTGTACTGCCCCAGGAGAAGATCATATATATAAGGTTCTTCTCCCATGTTATCCTCACAGTAACCTTGAGAGAAAGGTTAAACAAGAGAGGGTGACCAAAGTCACCAAGGAAGAAGAATTTCAGTCTAATCTTTCTAGTTCTGGGTATGTACTAACCTTGCTTCAATGAAACAGCAACACAGAGCAATGTCATGTTTTTGAGAGCTCCAGAAATATTTTCAAAGAGACATTTTGGAGAACGCAAGAGCACATATGGAACTTCTCTTTCCTAATCATTAAAGCAGTTGTGTCTTTTTTTCAAATCCAAACAGCTACTATAAAGAGTAAAGGAGCTATTGTGTGGGCAAATGGGGCAGAAGCATTTTTTAAAGTCCCAAACAGCCAGATAATATTTGGAACTGACTAACATAGATTATCTCTGTAATTCACTGAACTAATAAGGAAGAAGAATAGGTACAGCACAATCAGATGTACATGTTTGTGTTACAGTAGTCAATCTCAATAGAAATCAAATCTTCTTGTGGAGCTGATTTCCTGGTCTGGTTTAACTAGTGAGAATGACAACTGCTTCAAAAACTACCTAGAATCATCCACAGTTGCTTCATCAGCAAAATAGGTTGAGCTTTCAAAGCCAAATCCTCTTTTGAAGGATTTGCATAGCACTCATACTTTCCAAAGCCATTGGACTGAATACATTAGATATGGAGAAATGGTGGAAACATTATAATGCATATTTAGTTCTTGACAGACTCATGTACAATTCCTAGCCATGCACCTCAACACAGGGTTTTTTTAATTTTAGATCTGAAACTGTTGTGGAAAGAATGCTTTCTAATTGGATGTCAATTTGTCTTTATCAGTACCTCAAGGTAAGATCTAAAATGCATTCATTTCACATTTATTTTGAATATCCTATAAAATTGTAGACTGACATTAAGCTTTTAGTTGATTGTGCCTTCTTCCGAGTATAGTGCCTGGACTGAAGGGGTTTTAGCTTTTAATATTGTTTTAATTGTTGGGCTTAAGGAATTTAATCTATTTTAATTTTATACTATTTTTATATTGTATTTTATGTTGCCCTGTAAACCGCCCTGAGTCCTTCGGGAATAGGGCGGTATAAAAATTTAACTAACTAACTAACTAACTAACTAACTAACTAACTAACTAACTAAATAAATAAATAAATAAATAACTAAATAAATAAATAAATAAATAAATAAGCCAATAGGAATAACTTTTGATCGAAACATGCCACAGTCTTGCTCTGAAGTCAGTTACAAATGGTAGTTTAAATGCAGTGGAAAAATGTACTCTGCAGAAGTAATGATCTTAAGAAGTTTTTTAATATTCAATAATGTGGTGGACAAAGTAGCCATTGTCTTCACTCACCGTTTTTCCTCTTTCATCAACTTTATCAGGATAATGCTGGGGAGCCTCTTTATAAATTGTTCAAAGCTATCAAACATCAAGTAGAGAAAGGACCAGTGGATGCTGTGCAAATGAAAGCCAAATACACCCTGAATGACACTGGTTTGTTGGGAGATGATGTAGAGTATTCACAGTTGGTATGTAGCTTTTATTAATATTTGTTTTAGAATATTCAAAATGTGAAATGCTTTTGAAATATGACCTACTATTTTTTCACCCTTTACAGTATGTGTTTGTAAAACATAAATGATAGAAAACTATTATTACTGTTAGTCAAATCAATTCATTGACAGATGAAGTCTTTGAAGGTTATGGGTCATAATCTAAATACTGGTTCCATGTGGGTTGCTAGAAATAACTTTTTCAACTCCCTGGTTTACTGAAAAGAAAGAGTGATTGATCCATCCAGCTTCCATACCTAAGGAAGGACTAAAATCAGAGTTTCACTACTCCTGGTCCAACACCTTTACTGCTGTATATGTATACATACAGAAAGAATGAGGTAAAGCTTTAAGACTAATGAAATTATTTGTTATGAAGTTTGGCCTTTAATATATAATATTCATGAAGCCAGTCTACCTAAAAATGCCACAAATGCCAATTAGAGGAAAAAAGGATAAGATAAGAAATTAGGAGGGCTATTGAAGGCCCAAAATAGTTTTGGAGAAATATTAATTGTACGAATGTTTATCATTTTATTAGTTTGCTGAACAGAGGGTATGATTACGTCAAACAGGCTCTTCATTTGAAGGAACTGAAGAACCAAACTAGATGTTGTATTTATGTCTTTGCAGAGATATTAATGTGTAATACATGTAGAATTTTTTGTTTTGTTTTCCTAAAACAAGTTGCACATTAGGTCATCAAAAACACAGGTGAAGTTGCTATTTGCTTTGGACAAAAATTCCCAAAATTTCTTCTCATTAATTCAGAGTTAGCTTCAGAGAAAGGATTTTCTCAGGATTTCAGAAGCAGAGAAAAATGTTAAAATCCTTTCCCAATCCTTTAGCGGCAACTCTGAATTGACCAAATGACCATCTCTATCAGGTGGGGTTTGTTTTCAGTTGCTGATCATCAAAATGATTTCCAGAATTGTTATTCCCAAATTTATATAGGGAAACTATCAAGAACATTTGGCCTTCTTAAAAATCCATTTTATGCCAGGTTCTCACTGTTTCATTTTTTTCTTGATTTTATATTTGCAAATAAATTGAAGCAAACTACATCAGTGGATGATTCGGTTGTAAGATAATAGATTGATAGAATTATATGCTTTTTTCAGCTCATTTTTGAAATATAAATCTAATTGCAGGAAAGTAATTAGTGACAAAGTTAATTACTAACATTAATCCACTATATTCAGTAAAATCAAGCATCTGTAAATGCTGTTTTATCTGCTAGTGTGATAAGCAGTGCATTGTAGTTTGGAATCTCTCCCTAGAGAGGTACCTTCTAGTCAAGTTTAAATATATATCATTTTTAATTGCCAAATCAAAACTATGGAAGTAATTTGTAATAAACAATATAGAGTAATTTTATAGTCAACCTCATTTGGTGGACTGGCTGCAGTGCATTTACAGATTGGTAAATCAGACAGCCTAAATATCTTTGTAATAACAGGGTATCTGGACAAGTGTTCTGAATGAGGCAATTAAATTGAGGTTAACTATACATTAAATTTACATAATGTGTGGTAATTTGCATATGCAAACAATATAATTTGCAGCAAATTGCTTAATTTTTTTACCTAATGTATAACTACCCCTTACTCAATTGGCTCATGAAAGCAATGTTTTAGTGTATATGTAAGTAAAAAAATGTCCGCCAAAATATTTCTTGAATGTCATGTGTGTATTATATGCTCTTTTACTGAAATGTACTTGCTTGCCAGCTATAATAAGGGTTTTTAGACTACACTTGCCTCTTTTAATTTAAGAGTTTGAGTCTATTTCAATCAGAACTGATATTTGGGGATTATAGTAGGAATTAAATTTCTGTGAAGCTTTACGTATCTGGAAATTGCTTTCTCTGCTGTTTTGACAGAATTTCTAATATTAATGAGTGTCTTCCTGTAAGGTTAATGGACTAATCTAAGCATCTACAAACAGTAGCTGGTCCACTAGTCTGATGATATGTGTCAGTTTAATTTTAAAAAAAAAGTCTTCAAGATCCAATTGTGATAATACAGAAATATATTGAAGACCTGCTATATTTTCATTAGATTCAGTGTTAAAAGTGATGACTACAGGTGAAACTTGAAAAATTAGAATATCGTGCAAAAGTTCATTTATTTCAGTAATGCAACTTAAAAGGGGAAACTAATATATGAGATAGACTCATTACATGCAAAGCAAGATAGTTCAAGCCGTGATTTGTCATAATTGTGATGATTAAGGCTTACAGCTCATGAAAACCCCAAATCCACAATCTCAGTAAATTAGAATATTGTGAAAAGGTGCAATATTCTAGGATCAAAGTGTCCCACTCTAATCAGCTAATTAAGCCATAACACCTGCAAAGGGTTCCTGAGCCTTTAAATGGTCTCTCAGTCTGGTTCAGTAGGAATCACAATCATGGGGAAGACTGCTGACCTGACAGTTGTGCAGAAAACCATCATTGACACGCTCCATAAGGAGGGAAAGCCTCAAAATGTAATTGCAAAAGAAGTTGGATGTTCCCAAAGTGCTGTATCAAAGCACATTAATAGAAAGTTATGTGGAAGGGAAAAGTGTGGAAGAAAAAGGTGCACAAGCAGCAGGGATGACCGCAGCCTGGAGAGGATTGTCAGGAAAAGGCCATTCAAAAGTGTTAGGGACTTTCACAAGGAGTGGACTGAGGCTGGAGACAGTGCATCAAGAGCCACCACACACAGACTGATCCTGGACATGGGCTTCAAATGTCGTATTCCTCTTGTCAAGCCACTCCTGAACAACAAACAACGTCAGAAGCGTCTTACCTGGGCTAAAGAAAAACAGACCTGGTCTGTTGCTCTGTGGTTCAAAGTCCTCTTTTCTGATGAGAACAACTTTTGCATCTCATTTGGAAACCAAGGACCCAGAGTCTGGAGGAAGAATGGAGAGGCACACACTGCAAGATGCTTGAAGTCCAGTGTGAAGTTTCCACAGTCTGTGTTGATTTGGAGAGCCATGTCATCTGCTGGTGTTGGTCCACTGTGCTTCATTAAGTCCAGGGTCAATACAGCCATCTACCAGGAGATTTTGGAGCATTTCATGCTTCCTTCCGCAGACGAGCTTTATGGGGATGCTGACTTCATTTTCCAGCAGGACTTGGCACCTGTCCACACTGCCAAAAGCACCAAAACCTGGTTCAATGACCGTGGGATTACTGTGCTTGATTGGCCAGCAAACTCGCCTGACCTGAACCCCATAGAGAATCTATGGGGCATTGCCAAGAGAAAGATGAGAGACATGAGACCGAACAATGCAGAAGAGCTGAAGGCCACTATTGAAGCATCCTGGTCTTCCATAACACCTCAGCAGTGCCACAGGCTGATAAATGCCACACTGCATTGAGGCAGTAATTGCTGCAAAAGGGACCCAAACCAAGTACTGAGTACATATGCATGCTTATACTTTTCAGAGGTGTGATATTGTTCTATGTACACTCCTTGTTTTATTGATTGCATGTAATATTCTAATTTACTGAGATTGTGGATTTGGGGTTTTCATGAGCTGTAAGCCTTAATCATCACAATTATGACAAATCACGGCTTGAACTATCTTGCTTTGCATGTAATGAGTCTATCTCATATATTAGTTTCCCCTTTTAAGTTGCATTACTGAAATAAATGAACTTTTGCACGATATTCTAATTTTTTGAGTTTCACCTGTAGTTTATTAATTCTCATAGAAAACTCAGTATGACCCCATTTCCATAAAAAAACAGAGAAAGAGATATGAAATGACATAAACTGGGCCACCTACCTAAATGTCTATAAATAGACAAGTTTATACCAGTGTTGACTTTTCTTGTGTGATTTCAATAACACTGAAATTTCTAACCTTTCAGACTGTAAATGTGATTGTTCAAGATGAAGGCACAGAATCCATACCTGTAAAAGTGCTAAATTGTGACACTATTTCTCAAGTAAAAGAAAAGATCATAGACCAAGTATATCGAAATCTGCCTTACTCACAGTGGCCAAAGCCTGACAGTGTTGTTCTTGGTATGTATCTGAGTTTTTTAATCTATTTTAAAGGACAGATTGCTGTCAAAATGCAAATGTTTGCAAAAAAAACCCCCAAAAGATTGATTTAGTAATTCCATCTGAATCCATGGAACAATCTAAAAGTAAAAAAGAAAAAGTACTTTGCCCACTAAACTCTACCCCAACTTTTTTCCAATTTCCATACATTCAGAAGTTCTCATTTACTTGAAAAGTACTCACTCTGTCTGATAAGGAAGATAAAGTATGGCTCCCCTTGTAATTTTCTACCTGAACAAATAAAATTTGGAGAGAAACAAGAGCAATAACTTCCCCCACACACACTTTGCCTCTCTTTGTATTATGGTTAGTAGGTTTTGTGGAGTTAAAATTTCCTTACAATTTACTGATCTGTTTTCCGTACAGAAATGCTACAGTTGATGTAGACTCTATTCATAATGTATCCAGCAATATAATAATTTATAACTCAGCTGAGCTGTAGGTAGGAAAATATCTGTTAAAGGTAATAATTATAATTATTTTTTAAAAAAACAATTTAAAAGCAGTAGGATTAAAAAATTTAAAGAACCAGATAATTTCCCTGCATATATTAATCCACTCCAACCAACAGGATTAGACTACCGGTACCTGGAAATATATAACATCCTTTCCCCTTTATTTTCATCGACATACAAACTATTTGTATTATTATTATTATTATTATTATTATTATTATTATTATTATTATTATTATTATTATTATTATTATTATTATTATTGTTCTTATTTAATTCCTGCTCTTTACATTTACTTCTCTTAATATTCCAAATTCTAATGTTCTATATGCCATGGACATTATCTGATATGTGGCTTTGGTCAAGCTTTTACATAATGTTTCTTAGTAATCCAGGGAAGGTGCAAACTAGTCTTACCTGAGCTACATGTAACATTCCCTAAAAATGGTAAAGATATAATTTTGGGGCATATCCCACAAGCACAATAAGACCATGCTTACACTATGCAAGCTAAGATCTTTACTTTGAAATATATTGTTTCTTGACCTCCAAGAAAAAAAAAGTTGAAAACAATATGCTAATACGAACAAAAATCATTTATTAGCACTAAATTTTGGGGAATGTTTTATGTTTCTAAACATCTCAACTCTTAAATGGAGTTTCCTCCTCTAGTGATGATGTTGGCTTTTTTTTAATAGAAAAAATGAAACATCTGGGGAATTGCTACTTATAGACAACAATTGTATGTCTATAATCTTAAAATAAATTGGATCTTAACTAGATATGCAGACTACCCCAATAAAGGTTTATGACAACACACCTTTACAGACAAGTGTAGACCGTCCTTAATGTCAGCATCAGAGAGCAGTAAGACTCTGTTGGCCCATTATCAAATCAAGAGATTCCTCTATATAACCTCCTATTAAAACTAACCACCTTATTTATATTACTATTTATTTTTATTCTACCGTTACTGTTTTTACAAATAACTCAAGTGGCAAACATACCTAATTATCCTTCTTGTGCCTATGTTCCCCACAACACCATCCCTGTGAGGGGGGTTGAGCTTGAGAAAGAGCAATTGACCCAGCAGTAGCAGTGCAGAATCTTCTAGCCTGACTTCTTGAATAGATGGGAGAGAAGGAGCTATCCCACTATACAATGCCTTGTCTCTACTATAGGAAAATAACGTTTCTATTAAATCTAATTTATCATTTGTAAAAACACGATTGCTTGGGTGGGTGGATCTAGAGAACAGAATTCTGCAAGATGTCAGTAATCTGCTAGGTGAAAGCTTCCTTTTATATGCAGGTTATTTTTGGGTGGACACCTGTAAAATGTTTTTCTTCTTGCTCCTCAGAGTGGCGTCCAGGATCTACTGCACAGATACTCTCAGACTTGGATTTAACGTCACAAAGGGAAGGCAGGTGGAAGCGCATCAATACCCTGATGCACTATAACGTAAGGAAGCATTTTGGAAACATTACACCTCCTTGCTACTGTTTAGTAATGCACAGCTTTTCATTAAGAGTGATTTCCCTTTCCTGCCTATCGTATCCAGTATCTATTTTCTTTTAGCAAAGACCAGCCTCAGAACCTGAAATTATATTGCCATGCTACAAGTGGGCAATTATTGAATGCAGCTCTTTGAATACTGGCAAATTCTGTATTAGTGATTAAAAAAAAAGTTATCTTTGTTTAAAGCCAGCACAGAAATTGTTATCAATTATGCTTCCGGCAAGAAATCCTTCCAGCAAGGGTTAAACTTAAGGAATGAAGCGTGCCTTCTCTAATCTCTGTGAATGTCAGTTTTCTAATCTCAAAAGAATTTGAGGACCTGAATGTGAGATTGACTGATAAAAAATACCTTTCAGTAACAGGCAAAAAATCTGGGTAGAACTGTCCATGATACTTCCTTCCCAAATAGAGCCTTGGTGGAGCAGTGGGCTAATGCCTCCTTAAGTAACACCAGCTGCCTGCAATTAGTGCAGGTTCGCATCCCACCAGGCTCAAGGTTGACTCAGCCTTCCATCCTTCCGAGGTAGGTAAAATGAAGACCCAGATTGTTGGGGGCAATAAGCTGACTTTGTAATAATGCCGCTTGGGGGTGTATGAAAGCCCTAATAAGCAGGCATATACATAGAATGAAGGCTACTGCTAAGCTTGTAAGCCGCCCTGAGTCTTCGGAGAAGGGCGGGATATAAATGGAATTAAAATAAAAAAAATAAAAATAAAAATGACTACAAAGATGGGCCTAGTTTTATTCACCAATGAGTATTTAGAAGACTAAAAATGGAAGACTAGGTGCTTTTTTGTCTCTTTCAGTGGCATACATACAGTAGATAAAAAAGAATAATTGAATGCCTTGTAAAAAATAATGGCCAAGAAAGGTGAATTTATTCTTATACTGCTTATAGTGCTTACCTAGGGAATAGAAACTGTATAGGAATAAGAGTTATTTTTGCTGTTCTGACCAATTTGTTGCATATATATGTTCTTGAAGGTAAGAGATGGTGCTACCCTCATCTTGTCAAAAATGGGGATTTCTCAACAGCCAGAGGATCACCAACAAGACATGGCAGAGGAACGTACGTATAGCATGTTAGTCTTTCAGCCAGATTCTGTTTTATGACAGAAAACAAGCTGCATACTGTGAGTTTACCTATATAATCATAGCATCTAGCTTGGGATATAGGTATGTGCTGCAAAACCATTTAAAGAGATAAAGTGGTAAAGAGCCTTTTACATTCTTTAAACCACATAGAAAATGTGATGCAGAGAAATTCGGGAAAGCTATCATTTAACATGTAGCTAAGTCAGTTTATTTGAAAAGCTATAAAATGAGAGAACCAGGCAAATCTGCAACCTACACTGACAATGTTTTGTGCTGTAATTCATTGGCTAATCAGATACAGTGTTTTCCATTGAACAAGAGATTGATTGAAATACTCTTGCCAGTTTTACAAAAAAAATATAGTGGCTTAAAAGGAATTGTTTTGGGTTGACTCCTTTAGGTTTGATTCTCCTTTTAAAAATCAATATGGATAAAACTAGACACTGTTCAAAGTTGGTTTTTATTAAATAATAGATAAAAGAAAATAGGTTTACAGCTCACTAAGAAGTTTTTTGTAAATTGTTTAGTAGCTGATATTTTAACAGAGGTAAATGCAGTAGCTAATTACAGATCCTAGGGGATAAATGCAATAACATTTCACTTTTCTAAATTAAATGACTGCAGTTGCACAAATGGGGCATTGCATTCATTTCAGTGGGATTTTGAAAGTAGGAATATTGGTTTGACTGTTCCTTTTTTTGGATCCCTGTTCAGTAGTGATTTTTTTTTTGCTAACTTCTCACAAATGTTGCATTTATACAAGTAGAAAATCATTATAGTTTTTCTTTGTTCTTCTAACAATAACAAATATTTTATTTTAACTCAAGTTATTTCTCTTTATCCCAGGAGGTTTGTATATCTCTGTAAGGCATCTTGATTATAATGACAATGTTCAATGTTATTTCAAAGATTTATAATTGAGATAAGATATGAATCAGACACTTTCCAACTTACAGTCTTAGTCTTTCTATAATACAGTTTCCTGTATACATTCCAGCATCATATGTAGCACACAGTTGAGTAGTAATAAGTTTCATGGAAATAAGAATCCAGTCATGCTGACCTCCATGTATTAGTAACCTGACTATTAATAATCTATAGCATTTTCTCCAATCGTAGAATGTTAAAACTTATATGAGGAACACAAGTTCTTTGTTTCCTTATAGAAAAGTAAATCTGGAAAAAAAATCAGTGTGGTTTTGCAAAGACTCTCCATCCTAGATAGAGATCTTTATCTGCAAAATTCCGGACATTACTATTTAAAAGCAAGGTTTTCTGTGTCTCTTGGCTCCCATCTAGTGGTTGTCATGATCTTTGCAGCTGGTAAACCTTGATTTGTCTTCTGGATTAGAAGCTACCATGATTATGAAAAAATGTTCTCTAGGGTATTTTCAGACTTCATTTTTAAAGATTTGAATCATCCAAGTACCATTGGTTTATGAAAATGATTCTGAAAATAATGGTATCATCAAAGTGACAGTCCATTTGTTTGTTTTATAGGTTATGTACTTGGGTTCATAGCAGTAGCAATAGCATTTAGACTTATATACTGCCCCATAGTACTTTACAGCACTCTCTTTCCAACATAAGTATTATTTGCATATTGTCCCTAACAATCTGGGTCCTCATTTTAATGACCTCTGAAAAATGGAGGGCTGAATCAAATTCTGGGCTGTGGGCAGAGTTTGCCTGCAATACCACACTTTGCTTGCAATACTGCACTTTAACCACTGTGCCACCAGGGCTCATGAACTACAAATTTAGTATTTACAATAGACATTATACCATAAAACTGTTTGAAGTTCAGCCGGCTTAGATTTTGCATTTTTTCATATTATTGGTCTTTTGAAATCAATAGTTCTGCAAAATGGCAGGTATTCATTACTTTTTGGCCTTGGAATTATCAGTCTTACCAAAGGAAGAACAATGTACCATAGTGGCTTTTTCTCTGATTGCTAAAAGTCATGATGCTGCTGGAAACTGAATAAAAAACAATACAATTCAGAATTGTTAGAAATGTCATTATGTACATATTTTTATGCTTTGACCTTTCTGACATACACGCATTGTGAGTGTACCATGGCTGTATTTAATTGGTTGCCATTATTGTACATTTATTCAGCTTCATACAGTAGATCAAAAGTTTTATATTTAATGTGCAGACTTGTAATTGCTTAAACCTTTATATCATTCACGGTGCCCATTTTGCTTTGAACTGTACAATATAATTAAACAGATGGACTACATTTATACTCTTCAAGAGATGTGGAATGGGAAGTAGCTTTGTTTTAAGGTCTCCAGTTCCCACACCATGTAAGAATGCATTACAATCTTAGTTTAGGAGAAAATTTTTTAAATTGGGATGAACGTATAAATACGTCTGTAAATGGAATTACACACTCATGATTTTTAAAAATCACAGGATCCTATCATAAAATTGTCTGATTTTTCCTACACACAGCCTGTGTCTGATTTAAGAATCTCATTATCAACAAAAGGGGATGTGTTGTAAATGAACAGATTCTGGTGTCTTCAGACATGAAGTCTATGAGACATTTCTAAAATATAAAGACATTCGGGACTGTAAGAAATCAAGTATTTTATAATTTGATTTAGCCAGAGATTTTATCACTTCTGTAACTACCTAAGAATGTTCCAAGACCTAAATATAAATATAGGAAAACAAATAGGAAATCTTTGTTCATTTGGGTATCTGCAGGTGGTCATTTACTTACAACTGTTCATTTAGCAACCATTCAAAGCTATAACTGCACTGAAAAAAAGTGACTTAAAACCACTACTCAGAACATACCATCATTGCAACATCCCCACGGACATGTGATCAGAATTCGGACACTTGGCAATTAGCATATATTTACAACAGTTGCATCATCCCAGAGTCATTGATCACCATTGCAACCTTCCCAGCCAGCTTCCAATTTGGAAAGTCAACAGAGGAAGCTGGATAGATTTAACCGCTGCATGATTCACTTTACGACAGTAATTTGCTTATCAACATAACAAACAAGGTCAGAAAATTGGGCACAATTCAGTTAACAACTGCTTTGCTTACTAATGGACATTCTGGTCCCAATTGTGGTCATAAGTAATGTAGAAGAGTACCTGTGTAAGTTAAATTTTGCACACGTATGATAAACTTTGAATTGCTGGGATCTACTTTATATTTCTTAGGGTCTACGAATAACAAATAGGTGAAACCATATCACAAAGTAGACGTAGCTAGATTTAACAACAGAGTTTAGGGAATACTGACTTACTTTACTGTTTTTGTGCTTTCCCCTCTTCAAACTAATACGATCAACCATGGTCAGAAATAGCTCTGAGGATTAGAGAAAGTGGGGCATGGAATGCCCTCCCGTTTTACTTTAAAATTACCTCAACTTATTCATTTGAAAATCTAGAATTTATAAGCAAGAATAATATAGCTTAGATTTTACTTTGGGATCCTTTCATTTATGAAACGTAAATAATATTTGTTGCAGGCCATTAAATATGGCATTTAGTTGCAATACGGTAGGACATTATTTTAGGCATGGCAATCAATTGCTCAGTCAGTGGAGTTCATTTCATCTGTTGATTGCTTTGAAATGTTATGGTTTATTCAGGACATGCTTTATTGGAAGAAGAAAATAAGATCTGGCATCTAGTTCGACCAGCAGATGAAGTTGATGAAGGTAAATCAAAAAGAGGGAGTATGAAGGAGAAGGAAAGGACCAAAGCTATCACTGAAATCTACCTGACAAGGCTACTCTCTGTGAAGGTAAAATTGACTGCCAAGAGCCAAGTTTTACTGTGTTTAAATAGACAGTGAGTTTAGATGTAGAATTTTCCTTTAGAATTAAGATTTAGATTTAAAGACATTGGCTAGGTACAAATACCTAGAGTAGCTGCATTGAAATTAATACATCTCAATTAAGCTTCATTGATGTTAAAGCCACTCAAGTCTTTTCATCTTTGCTTATAAACTTATTCTTTGAAAATTCAAGAAATAATCCACTGTGTGTCCATTAGATAACAAAGAATCCCAAGAGTTCCCAAACAAACATTCCAGTGTTTTCATTTTCTTGTATCTTACCATATTTCCTACTTCTCCTGACACTGTTCATTTAAAAAAAGGACTCTGCCAAGTAAACATTAATCCTCAGTATTATGATTATTTCCATGAATGAACCTTAGCATAACCTAAGCCCCGTAACCTTAACAGCTAAAAATTAAATGGGGAACTATAGGTTGGAAAAAATGCTCATCTCATACCAAAAAGAAGAAATAGAAAGAAGGGCAACAAGATATATGTGGTATGGAGCATCCCGATAAATTGATATCATAGGTTATTGCTACCCATGCCAGCCTTTGTTTTGAAGTTATAGTCATTCCCAATAGCCACCACAGCCTCAATTCTGAACATTTACACCATCCCAAAAAAGGTTCTGAATAATGATTTAACACTGTTGTTAAATCTCTGACTGAAGAATAGAAATGTATTTATTTATTTATTTATTTATTTATTTATTTATTTATTTATTTATTTATTTATTTATTTATTTATTAGATTCATATATCTATGTTTTGGGGGGTCTCCATAATAAAAATAAAAAAATTCCACAAAATATGCAGTATAGCAGTGATTAAACAAATAGAAGCAACCAAAATCAGAAAACACTAGCTCATTTTTTACCACAGCCATTCCCCCAAAAAAGTTCTGTTTTAATCTATTTCTAGAATGCTCCTCCTTATCTGTTTCAAAGAAACCAAGCCCAGTTTAAACTTTAATTTTAAAAAAGCCCATAATACTGGGGCTTTTTAAAATCATATATGTAGACTTATCCTGTCTATGTAGTTATTTAGGCTGTGTTGATAAATTCTAAATACCTGAGTTATCTATAATTAGGTATTGATAAATTTGGAAAATGGCAGAGTAGAGTCCATTGTCCTTGGTGCTAAATACCTTTATAGGTTCTGCATGAATAGCACCAATTTCTGCAAAAGACTCTGGGTGTACATCATAGGTTTCTAGATCACGTGATACTCTATATGCCAGAGCAGTTCCCCTCAGAGAGGTTCATGCTGAATAAGCAGATGACTGGCCTAGGGATACATTATATGACTGATCTGTAGGAACGCCCAGCAGGATTGTTCATATAAATGGAAAGTTGCATGCCTAAATAGGGCTTAAATTAGTTTAAAGCCCAGGAACAATTTCTCAGGAGGTCCTCTTCTGTAATCATTAATACGAGTATCTATAGCAACTTAGTGCATAATTTCATGTAAAGTATATTGAAGTTCATTTGTGAGCTGTTTATTGTTGTGTAAAGATAGCCAAATCTGCTTAACAGTATCTGTAGAAAATGTGACAGAAAGGACCAGTTAAAATTTCATCAAGCCAAATTGATTTTGTATGAAAATCCTTGGCTTATTAGCAAGATCTCCAACTGGATTGCACAAGTCTTCTTCTTGTGTTTATGCATCCCAATTAAATATAATTATTTTCCAAAGGTAATCCTTCCTTCCTTCCTTCCTTCCTTCCTTCCTTCCTTCCTTCCTTCCTTCCTTCCTATTATAATTAGGGGTGGACTATCAGTGGGCAGTTAGAGTGATTTGGCATACAAATGTATGCCACTAATATAACAAAATTTGGCTACATTCAAAGAAACTAGTCTGTTCTGATCTGATAACAGCAGTTGTACAAAGAAGAGATCAATTTTTCCTGGTATTTTATTATGCAAGGTGTTATAAATTGAGTCTATGAGTCCTTATAGAAGATGTAGTATAGCAGGACATGAGCTGTACTTTCAATAGCTGCTTGTCCACAGGGGTACAATCTCAGCTCATATGGGGGTTTTTGTATTGGCCGTCCAAAATCTCTGTGGGAAGTGCATTTCAGCATGCTAATGTTCAGATTTTGGGGACAGTTATATGTTATAAGTATCTCACTACTTTAAAAGGAGGAGTTTGACTGCTCAAAAAAATATTCTTGGGAAGAGCAGGCTTATTGGATTTCCAGATCTTTGATGCGTTGTTTGAGTGCAGTAAGTGCACATTCTTTCTTTCTTTCTCTTTTTCTCTCTCTTTCTTTCTCTCTCTCTCTCTCTCTCTCTTTCTTTCTCTTTCTCCTTTTTCTCTTTCTTTTTCTCTCTCTTTCCATCCTTCCTTCCTTCATCCATCCACACACTTGTTATAAGAAATACTGAACTTTACTAAAGTTATTAAATCATATAAAAATCAAGTGCACCCCTCAGCTCCTTATTGTTGTTGTAATATACCCAGAAAGCTCAGTTCTAAGTACAATACTCTCCCACTAATTCCTGCTATTGGTTTGCCCATTTATTTCAGACTAGAGTCTTCTGTTCTCCCTGAGCCACAATGCTGAAATTGCCACCTCTTTAAACAGAGCAGAGAATTATTCTTTCTGAAGTCCCTGGAATATTTGTTATGACTGTTCGTTTTATGTTCATAAGAGCATTTACAAACCATTTATAGTTGAAAAATGCAGCACTTGGAGCCACTGTGATTCTGTGGCCATTTGGGATAAAGTCTTGTACAGATGACTATAAGTCAATTTAGGAAGCAGCCATATAAATTGAAAGGATCTGCTGGAAAATGTTACACTTAACACCATAACCTGATTTTTTAATGTTTGTACTGTGTGTGTGCTTTTCCCCCTTTAGGGAACACTTCAGCAATTTGTAGATAACGTTTTCCATAGTGTACTTGATTCACACCATGTTGTTCCACCAGCTGTGAAATATTTCTTTGACTTTCTTGATGAGCAAGCAGAGAAGCATGATATCAAAGATGAGGACACCATCCACATCTGGAAAACAAACAGGTAGCTGGGGGAAAAAATAGTACATCATTAACTATCAGGAAGTTCGTTTGTTTCTTTTCTTTTTATTTGTTATTACTATGGCTAAAAATGAGAATTAAGCAAGTTTTATATCAAGCTTCCAGAAAAGGGTTCAACATATGCATTTTTTTAAAATTAAATTTGTAAAGCTGTCTAGTTCAGAATGACTCTGAAACATAGAGTATTGAAAGCAGATAAAACAATTATTTTTTTACTTCAAAAATGTAAATGATTGTAATTTCATGGGATCTTATATGAGAGACCTCTTTGCTTTTCCCTCTAATTGTGAGCTAACAAGCCTCTTTGCTGAGAAAGGTAAACCTTGTTCCTGGCCTTTTACACAACTGTCTTCTAAATCTTTATCAGCTCAGGAATCAACCATTACATGACCCCTTTCTAATGTTGGGGAAATTGCCATATACCTAATAATAAAAAGTGTATGCAAGTATGTAGCTCAATGGTCACAGTTTCTATTTCAAACAGATGCATTTTACTTATTTATTATTTATTAAATTTGTATCCCTCATTGCCTTCATTCGAGATAAGCAAATACAGGGTTCTCCCTTACTTTTATCCCCAGAGCAGGAAGTCTGGGTTAGGCTAGACTCTGAAAGAATGACCAGTCCAGTATAATTCAGTGATGTCTTGGGCTGAAGATGGTTTGATTCTGAGACTTTCCAATCTAGTTCATTTTTTTAACCACTGCATCACACTGGCTATTCTGGGTACTCATATTGCTCAACCACAAACTTTTGGAAAACCTCAAGATTCAGTGTAATTTAATTTATTAAATTTGAAAAGCTGCCCAGTTCACAATAACTCTGGGTGGCATAAATTATTGATAGTGAATAAAAAACAATTACTAAAAATGAAGTGATGCAAAGATTTGACAAACAAAGGAGAAATCAGACAGAATATATTGAACAAACTATTAAAGGAGGAGGATGGAAACATTAAAACAGGAGATTGGAATTCTCCCTAATTTAAGCAGCCTTTTTCAGCCGTTACAAAGGAGTATATAACTCACCATACATAATGGTGAACAGTCCCTTCATCTACAACATCATGTGACATTAGTGAAAAGCCAATATTCACAAATACTAGGTGGTGGTCTGCACAGTGAGCCCCAACACTGGAGGTCACAGTGGGATCACAACAAAGGATTTGTCTATAGAATTTTCTAGATGTTCACTGAAATCAGTAGCCCAATTTTACAAAAGAGAAGGGCTACTCACTTTTGTTGCTATTGCTTGATACACCTGAAAAGCTCTAGACGCGGCACAGAATGTATGGCAGCCCAGATTCTTTCTTGTTTCACTTTTGTCTACCAAATGTTGAGCTTAATTTGAAAACCTTTACCTCTATTCTTTCTGTAACTGGACTTTCCTTTGGAATCAATACTTATCAGCAGCATGAGCGCTAAGCTTCTGCATTTTGACCAAATAGTCAGAATCTTACAACTGCATAGAAATCTTTATTACAGAGCTAAAGAGCTTTTGCTAAATAAACTAGCATTTGTTTGCATCATGGAGCTTTTTGACCCATAGCTAGCCAAATTGCCATTCAGATAATTTAAATTCTTTTTAGCATACAAGCACATTGTGGAAGCTTATGACACATTAAGGTAGAAATCTTCTGGGTTACTCAGCATAAGTAAGCTCATTGGTGCATTCTGGCTTATTTATTCTACTTGTGCTCCTCATATAAACTGAGAAAACACTATCTGGGATATGCTTAGCATTTGTTGAAACCACGCTCTGCTTTGTTGCTCTCCTAAAGAATCCAAATCAACACCAACAAGTCCATGAATAGAACTTTGAATATAATAGCAAGCCAGTCATGATTTAGTTAGCTATTTGGGTTGCCAAGAGGAGCAAAGCAGAAATAATAAGGTAGAATGTATGGACATGCGTGCTTGATCCTATTAATCCAAATGTCATGAATTCCTGTTTATGATAATGTGCAAAGAAGCATACTTTGTACCTAAAGTATATAATCAAATGATATATTATGGTAGAGTGATCTACTAACGATAACACTTTTTGGTTGTTAGTATTACCTTTTCATTCACTCCTGAATACCGGTTTCAGTTATTTATTGTTTTCTTTCCAGCTTGCCCCTTAGGTTCTGGGTGAACATATTGAAAAATCCCCATTTCATCTTTGATGTTCACGTTCATGAAGTAGTAGATGCTTCCTTATCAGTCATTGCACAAACTTTCATGGATGCTTGCACAAGAACAGAGCACAAACTAAGCAGGGTAAAACTTTATCTTCAGTTCTATGTCTTTGATACACACAGCAATCTGTAACCACTTTCCTCAGTCCTATTGCCCTAGAAGCCAACTATACTAAAGGAGTTAAAACTGAATACATCTAGAAGACACCGGGTTGGGAAGACTAATAGAGAAAAGTCTTTATTAAAGGCATTAATTCATTTTTTTCATCACCTGTATTTATGCGGCTTCACAGAATCAGGAATATTTATTTCCTGCAGTTTCTATCATGCATCTAATGATAGAATTTTTTAGTTACTTAAAAAATGATGTCACCATTGTTGAGTAATAACTACTTATCCCTTCTGTCAGAAAAACTGCCAGCATTTATTTCTCCCTACCTGTTTCTCTGGCATCTGGACATTTAGTAAATCCACCCAAAATGGATGGCTTAGTTAAATTTTTCTCTAATTAATTTCTTTCTGGTAGTCCTGGTATCAAGAAAAATATACGCTGAGTCCAGTCAGAACTGCTTGTACACAGGGTTGATGAGGTCTAGTAGATCTTGTGAGAGAGAGTAACTAGAAAGAGAGGTAGGACTGGAAAGGGTAGAGGGCAGAGAAAGAATCACAATGTCGCTGTTACATTTGAATAAACACATGAGCAGGAGGTAGCAATAAAGAAAATGTATTCTGAGGCTTCAGAATACAGATGCTGAAGGAGGATTAATCTGCTCTTCAGAAATTGGATTCTCTATAGATGTTTACATGGCCTGTGAAGAATTGCTTTCCCAACAGCAGCAACAGATTTGGGGGGGGGGTTGTCTCTCTCTTTCGTGCTTGTTTTGAAAGGTAAATAACTCTTAAATGCCATGAGTTTTCTTCTTGCTGTTGATATAACATATCAATATTCTGCTTTCCAAATGGTATGCAGCAGCATCCATAAAGGAAGGAGAAAGTACAAGTTGATGATCCTAGCATCGTAGTCAACAACAGGGGTAGAACTTCAGTCATGATCCTATACCTGTCATCAAGCAGATTTTGAATTATGTATACCTTATTACTCACAATGCTGTGACATACACCTTATTGAAGGGAATGGATTTTCTATTTCAAATTTCTGCAATGCTAGGAAAAAACAAATCTATGAGTTTCAAAAATCAGGTTCATTGCTTTCTGTTTTTCAGGATTCTCCAAGTAACAAATTACTCTATGCAAAAGAGATCTCTACATATAAGAAAATGGTGGAAGAGTAAGTAGAGAGAACTACAACTTATTATTTTATATTCTCTGGACAAAACGTTTGTTTCTCACACCGTATCTCTGCTTAGGGCAAGTTGGTTCTAAATATATCCTGAGTAAAAATGATCAAGATAAAAATAATTTTACTAGAATATTTATCATGATAAAAGTGACCTGGCAATTAGACAAAAGAATGATAAACTCAAATAATATAACAGTAATATATTCATTTTCAAAATAGACAGAAATTTAGCAATGCCAAATGAATCTGATTTAATGTGTAGAATGATTTTGCAACATTTGAATTTATTAATGGCTTTAAAAAAATCATTATTTTTCCCTTTGTATTTTATTCCAGTATTTCACTCTGATGGCTTTCCCTGTTTGATTCAGGCATGTGTGTATGTTTGTGCGTAGTATGGATTTAGGAAATAAGATACTTACTTAATTCCCCATCCAAGAAACACTTTCAAAAATGAAAAAAGTATGACAACATATCTGTCAGGAAGCAAATGTTTATAATATCATAAAGATTTAGCAAACTTCCTGTGGCCTGAATTTTTAGAAGGTATCATCTACTCGGAAATAAAAATTTTCTAGGTAGGCTAGAAAAAATGGTCTGCCTTTACTCTAAAGAAGTTACCAATTGGAAGATCAGCAAAAGCAACATAAAACATTTGGGGCTGAATCTGAGAAATTTGGGCTTGTGGGTGCTTTAGATAGCTGCACAGATTGTTCTACTGTACCTTTTGATCTCTTGCCCCTCAAAATGTGCTGGGGTATAGCAGATACTCAAATGAGCCATATCCTTATTACAGTTTCTCTACTAATGAATCTATTTGGGAACCACAAGAAAGCATCGTGCTAGACAGCTGATTAGGGAGGTCATGTTGGACCATACTGGTAGTCTTCAATTTATGACCATTTGTCCATTGACCATTCACAGTTATGACAGTGCTCGTGCCCAAAGTTACCTTATGCAAGGCAGCATTTGGCCACACCAGGACTTCTTCCTGAGGCCATACACACTGTTCTCCAAATTACTTCTCTAAATCACACTCCCAATTCCTTCCCCAAATTGTGTGCCTCGTTCTCATGGTCTAGAAACTTCCTGGTCTTCTCAAAGACTCACAAGAATAGGAACATTATTTGGAAATCATCAGGACCCCCGTTGTCATGGTGCTTTGCAAGACTTCATTCTCCAAATTGCATGTACCACTCATTCTCAAATTGTGCATCCTCTTCTTGAGATTCTTCAGAAAACTTCTGGTCTTCCCCAGTTCTCGCAAGAACAGGTATGCAATTTAGAGAATGAGGACTTCCAAAGCACTTTGAGAACAGGACTCCTGCCATTCTCCAAATAGCACACCTGTTCTTTGAGAACTGGGGAACACCAAAAGGTCTCTAAAGGATCACTAGAATGGGACATGCGATTTGGAGAAGGAACGGCACAAGTGATTTGGAGAATGACAGAAAAAGCTTTCAGAAGAAGACTCGGCAGGACCAGAATACAGTAGGGTCAGGCTGGGTGCACATTAGAAGCAGTAGGAAAACAGTGAAGGTCAGCTGGGCACAGTAGCACCTGTGTAACATAGGGTGATGGGGCAATTGGGGCTTTCCCCCATCTCCCCATGGCACCCCCACACTTCTTACCTGAGACCCATTCTGCTTAACAGTCTGTGATTTTAGATTAACAATGACAACCAGGAATGCCGGGATTGTGATTGCTAGGTAATATGGTCATGTGACATCTCGCTTTATAACCACATCATTTAGTGATGGAAATTCTGGTCTAAATTGTAGTATAAGTCAAGCCTATGAGCCTTTAGTGGGTTTAAGAGCAGCCAATCACTGAAATGCTTATGTTCAAAATAAGGTATAAGGAGGAATGAATGTAATAGAAGCTCTATTGACTTGAAAGCTCTATAGGAAGTCATTTACCTCTATGTCTTGTCCTCCAAGCACCCTATTTGGCTAGCCCTGGTTAGCTTATAAGTATCAAGTGTTCTCCTCCAGCTCTTAGAATAGGAGAAAGGCTGGCAGGGATTTGGGCCATAATACCACCAGATATAAATAGCTTATGAGCCATAAGCAGACCCTTAACAACCCATGGCTATCCTAAAGTTTCTCTGCCAAAATTCGACAGCAAAAAGTGAACAGTTTTGACAGTCCGTTTTTTTCATGAATTTTGTCTAAAGTTGAAAATGTTGATGAAAATGGATGTCTTCCAATATTCTTAAATTCCCAACCAAAAAATGCCCCAAATGTGATTTTCTAGAGTTAAGACCAGGGGTCTTCAAACTTGGCCCTTTTATGATTTGTGGACTTCAACTCCCAGAATTCCTTGGCCAGGCACGCCAGAATTCCACAGCTAGGAGGAATTCTGGGAGTTGAAGTCCACAAGTCATAAAAGAGTCACGTTTGAAGACCCCTGGTTAAGACAGTTAAGAATAAGCATGGAGACATTATTCCCCTAAAATAGACCAAAAGATGGTTCCATCTCTTCTCATGACAATAGCGGATAGTTTCTTGTAGCCTGTCCCTGTAATATTGCTAATCCCTGGCCAATAGTTTCTACATCATAAGAAACTATTGCTATTTTGATTTATTTTAGCTGTCAATAATTGCACTGTCTGAAATCCTGCAAAATCCAGCATGGAGAAAACTTCAGTTCCTGACATTAATCTATAAGGAGGAGATCAGATCTTTTTATATAAATATATCCAAGATGAAAATCAGCAACTATCCTTTAAAAGTTCTAGTTCAATCTAGTAATATCTATTAAGAAAATGTCGTAAATTCAGTACAAAGTGTTGAAGTATTTTTAAAGGTTGTTATTTCAGCTAAAACATTTTTTTCTAGTTATTATAGAGGTATTCGCCAGATGGTACAAGTGAGTGATCAAGATATGAATACACATTTAGCAGAGATTTCTCGAGTAAGTACAAAATTGGAAAGAACTTTTAAATGTACAGTACCTGATAAGGGACGCGGTGGCTCAGTGGGTTAGGACAGGCAGTTTGGCGGGTCGAATCCCGAGTGCCGCGTAACAGAGTGAGCGCCTGTTACTTGTCCCAGCTTCTGCCAACCTAGCAGTTCGAAAGCACGTAAAAATGCAAGTAGAAAAATAGGGACCACTACAGTGGGAAGGTAACAGCGTTCCGTGCGCCTTTGGCGTCTAGTCATGCCGGCCACATGACCACGGAGACCTCCTCGGACAAGCGCTGGCTCTTTGGCTTTGAAACGGAGATGAGCACCGGCCCCTAGAGTCGGAAACAACTAGCACGCATGTGCGGGGGAACCTTTACCTTTACCTTACCTGATAAAAGTAAAGCTGCTGGGTTATTTGTTTGTCTTGGTTATTTGTACCATATGTCCTATTTTGTATCAGTCCTCTGGAGTTCTTTCCACTTTCCCCCCCAAGGTTTTGGCATTCCTAATAGTTTGGTTCAATGGTTGACCACACTTGAGGTCAATGGGGGAAAATCTTTAGTAGTTTCAAACCAGTTTTATTTTCATAGTTCCCTGAGTCAGGTTAACCAGATCAGACTGACTGAATGATTGATCCATTTCTCTTTTATATGCCATTCAATCCAACAAAGCTCAAGTAAGCTTTAAATAAGACATAAACAATAAGAAAATAAAGCAGCAGTATTCTGACCAACAACCACAACATCCAATCCATAAAATCTGGTTTATCAGTAGTGTATTCCCAAGGCTCTCAGGAAAGGTTTTTATGATAGGACCAACCAAAACTTTCTTGCAGTGTCTATTTTTTTATCTGGGCTATCCCAAAGCATCTGAAATTGTCCCCAGAATCAAACTCATCACTAGACATCTCTTTCTGGTAAAATGGTATCTGTGAAAATCTATCAGTTCCTATCATTACATAAGCCATTGCATTCTGGACCAGAAGAAGCTTCTGGGTTGTCTTCAAGGGCAGCCCATGTAGAGTGCATTAAATTAGTCAGCATGTGTCACTGTGAGTAGGGCAGCCTAAAAAAGGCTATTATAACTGGTTTGACCAGATGAAATTGGGCAGGGCATTTCCTAGTTACCTTTTCTTCAGGTAGCAGGTGCATCTAAAATGACCCCTAAGATACAAATTAATTCTACACAGGACAGAAACAGAGTGATTCAAAATTGGATTATCTCTAGTAATGAAAGGCTTCTGAATCCATAACTAGTCTGTTGTGCTGAGATTAAGCCTGAATGTAATCATCCTTACCCTACTTTACCCAATAGCTTCATATAGATGTTAAGTATGAGAATACTGCTTCCCACAGGAAATAGTACCTCAAAGTCAGTTCAGTAAGATACCTGACTGATGCTATCAAACGCCCTAATAGGACAAGCAAGACCAGGGGAGCTGCATCTGTCTGTCTGTCTGTCCATCTATCTTATTTAGAAACTATCTACCTTCCTCATAGAGAATAATTTTCATTGCCCTGATCTGTTCATAGTTTGTGCACAAGAGCAATCTATGTAAGGTTAATACCAGCCACAGACTTGAAACCAGCTCTAAGGGATCCAAATAAAACATTTCCTCCTGGGCTCTTTGCAGTTATACAACTACTATCTTCTCCACAACTTTCTTTAAAATGGGGAGACTGGAGTTAGAACAGTAAAATTAACCAACATCCAAAATGGATGTAATTTTTACTGCTTGCTTCCTTCTCCATGATATATATAATGTTAACAAATGGAAAGATTACAGGTGAAGCAGTTGGCAAATACACCTGTAGTGTTGGTTTCTGCTTGGGGTATTATTTATTCTACAGCAATTTCTACTGTAGGGGAAACGGTGTAGTGACTAACAAATCAGCAAGCAAGCTTGATGTTATATTTCTGATAAAAAATCATCTCTGCTTTTTTATCAACCTGGACACCTATTAAAATTGTGGATAGAAAGAGAAACAATATTACCTCTGGTGCATCTATATAGGTTTCATTAAAGTTCTTGGGTAGCCAGCTCTGTGTTTGACATAGTGTTTTTCTTCTTGTTTAATTTAATAGGCCCACACAGACTCATTAAACACCCTTGTGGCTTTACACCAGCTCTACCAATATACTAACAAGTACTATGATGAGGTAAGCTTCCACCACTGAGTTTGTTTTATTATTATTCTCTACAAAGTCATAAGGTGGGTAAGATCTAACAAACTAATTTGCCTCCAAGCTGATAATTTCCTGGCTTATTGGATGCTTGGTTTTGACCAAGAGACTGTAATTCTTACAGGGCAAATATGCATCTTTAAAGCATATTCAGAAGAATCCCATCTCTAAATATAGGCATATAGACTTATATACCGCTTCACAGTGCTTTTACAGCCCTCTCTAAGCGATTTACAGAATCAGCCTATTGCCCCCAACAATCTGGGTCCTCATTTTACCTATCTCGGAAGGATGGATAACCTTGAGCCCGGTGAGACTCAAACTGCCAAACTGCTGTCAGCCGGCAGTCAGCAGAAGTAGCCTGCAGTACTGCATTCTAACCACTGCGCCACTAGGGCTCTCAAATGGGTCTAGGACAGAGGTCCCCAACCTTTGGGGCACCAGGGACTGGTTACATGGAGAGAGGTTTTTCTGCAGACTGGAGGGTGCGTGGTTTTGTGTACTGCCTGTATCCTGCGGATGGGGCTTTGCTTGTTTGTGTGGACCAGTTGCTGGCATGCTGTGGTCCATGTACCAGAGGTTGGGGACCCCTGGTCTAGGACCTTCAATCAAGGACCCATGGCCATGCCTCCTTCTCCTTCCTCCTTCTGTTTCCACTCATTTGCCTCCAGTGTTCCTCCTCCGCTGGCCCTCCCCCACCCATTTTCCCCGGCCAATGGGCCCCTTGCCCTCTGCCCATGCCCTTCAGCCTGGCCTTTTTTCCAAGGCCCCCTTTGTCCCAGGCCTTTGGCTGCATGGGATAGCCACCAGCCAATCGGGTAGGTGGCAGGCAGAAGCCATGGTGCTGTAGAAGGGCAGTGTGCGATGGGTGATCGTAGGGGCTGTGTTGTGGGGCAGCAGGTGAATGGCACTGGAGCAGCTTCTCCAATTGCAGGAGGTGGGGGTGCGCAAGTGAATGGCAGTGCCGTGCGCAGGTGAATGGCAGTGCCGGCACAGCTTCTCCGATTGCGGTGGGTGTGCAGGTGAATGGCAGGGCTATCACAGCTTCAGTGATTGTGGGGGAGCGTAGGCAAATGGCACTCCAGCCTGACACACAACAGGGAGTTGGCCTGCCGCCCCCATGCCACACCCCCTCCACAATGGCAGAAGCCGTGCCAGCATCATCTGCCTGTGCACCCACCTGCTCCCCCTGCAATCGCTGAAGCTGTCCAGCCCTGCCATTCGCCTGCGCACCCATCGCAATCGCAGAAGCTGCACCAGCACCATTCGCCTGCTACCCCACAACACAGCCCATCACATGCTCTTCCCCCTGCAGCACCATGGCTTCTGCCTGCCACTCACCCGATTGGCTGGCGGCTATCTGTCCCGTGCAGCCAAAAGCCTGGGACAAAGGGTGCCTCGGCGAAAGGGCCAGGCCAAAGGGCACAGGGTGGAGGGCAAGGGACCCATTGGCCAGGGAGAATGGGCGGGGGAGGGCCAGCTGAGGAGAAATGCTGGAGGTAAATGGGCAGAGGCGTGAGGCAAGATGTAAAGGAGGTGTGGCCAAGGGTGGGAGCCTAAAGGTCCCATTCCATCTCAGATGTAGCAAATTTCCTAGCTGTATTAAACAAGAACAGTGAAGAGTTGCTTATTAACAAAATGTCCAGGAAGCCTCAAATGTCACAAACCTGGCTTACCATCCTTGAAGTAGTTAGAGGATACATTTTGCCATCCATTTGATAGTATTTTCTTCTCATACATTTTGAAAATCTCACTGTCTCTTGTCTGCTCACAATGAGGAAAATGGCTCTGCAGATTCACAATACCAGGGAAGGTTCTTTCTGATTAATAGATAGTATTCTTTAAAACCCTTGGAATGTATCTCTCCAGAAATACTTATAGGATCATATTGCAATATCTTGACTTGAATGTTCTCCCTTTTATTTTTATTTTTTAGATTATAAATGCACTAGAAGAAGACCCAGCTGCACAAAAAATGCAGCTTGCTATTCGATTACAGCAAATAGCAGCTGCTTTAGAGCATAAAGTGACTGACCTTTGATTTGAAAGCTGCAATAAAAAAGTCTGATCTGAAGATGTGTAAATTCATTCTCCCTAATGAGAAAATAGTGTTCTATTTTTTAATGTGTAATTACAATTTTAAATGAAAAAACAAAAGGCTCCTTTTTTATATAGAACCACTGTAATGTAAAGAGTTTTTACTGTAAATTATGCTTCTAATTAAAATCTTGTGTGGTGTATAAATGAATTTCCAGAGGGACATGGGGGAGGTCCATAGGGGGAGGGAAGGGTGGGGGGGGGAGTTATACTCATTTAATCAAATAGTACAATTTTTGAAACATCTGCGTTTTTTAGAAGTCATTATGCTAGTAAAATCACTACCTATAATTTCTTTATATTTTAAGCAATATTTGTACTAGAAAAAATAATAGCATATTGGAAAAATAAATGCAATATCCCCTTTTAATTTTAATAACTGGAAATAGCTTTTTCCCTCTTTTTTTGAAAAAACAGTCATCAATCTTCTGCTTTTGAGGAGGATATAAACAATTTACTTACGATGACTTTCCTTTTAGGAGATTGCAGTGGATTTGGGTACCATATTTCTTTTACATTCATGTGAATGTTAAATGCTAAAACACGTGGTTGTAACTACTGCCCCCAAACCCAATTTTTCACAGTCTATGGAGATGAAGCTATAGATCTATTGTGATGGTTTGGTTTTTTTTATCTTGGAAGGTGTCTACAAGTCTCTAAGAACATAACTTTCAATCTAATGTGCCAGCTTTAGCATACAACACAAATACTCAAACTCTGGAAGACATTTATATTCCTCAGTAGGAAATGGGATGAGATCCCAAGGTACTTCTAAAGAGCCAAACTTGATCCAGTGTACCATTGACACAAAAGGGAACCAGAAAGACAGAAATCTTTTTTCTCTGATTTTAGGAAAGTGATTGTTACGCATGTGAACCTACTGTTTCATTTGGAATCTGCAATACGCACCATGGGCACTTACCCCTGGGGCATAGTTATAGCTGTGTCAAGGCTAATGCAATGTACAAGGCTGCTTTTTTAGCTTAGCAAGTATCCAAGATTCAAAAATACCTGGTTCTGGATCTGGATTAGGCTCTTCTTATTCTCAGACCATTTCTTAAAATCCCTGATAAAAAGTACAGACAACAAATTCTGTTTGTTCAAATGTTTCTGAAAACAAACTGGTTTTTCTTTTTTCTTTTTAAAAAATTGTTAATTATTATATATGCTAATGTGCCTTACTTGTACTAATTATGTGGATCTGAATGGTTTTGTAAAGAGAATCATATCAAAAATATTTATGTGTGGTTTGATGACTTTTGTGAGAAACTTTGACCAGCAGAATGCCTGTAATTAGCTTTTTGCCAATAATGTGCAGTTTGACCTGATTCAAATATGTGTATCTTTCGTTGGAATGGTTCATAGGATTCTTAAAATGAATTTTCACATTATCCTGGGAAGATTGCTATTAGATTGTTTTAAAACACAAATAGAAACAGAACACCCTGTGTCTGAAATATAAAATATTAATTGTAAAGAAATTCCATGCCTTGTTGAGGATAAACACTATCTGAGCCTTGGAAAACTGCAATGAATGGAATCATTACCTTTGCAGTGGAAATTAAAGTACCTTATTGAATACTGTGTGTGTACAGTATTAGCTTATAGGCAAGTTTATAAAACTTGATATGTAATCTTAAAATGCTGTGTTACACTTATATACGTACATAAGCAACGTCAGTTACATTTATTTTTCACAATAAGATGAATTATTTTGGTCAATTCAATAGCATTTTCCAGGTAGCACTGTCCTTTGGTACCTTAAACTTGCTTTGCTCTTAACATGATAACAATTTTATTTGCTACCTCTCTCTGTGTTGCAGTTGAATTCTGCTTTTCTCTTGATGTCAGTTTTAAAACGTATTTTATTAATCTTTTGATTTCTGTAGTGAATTACAGGCAGTATTGGCTGATGACAATGTTTTTTGCCTACTGTAGGGGAATTGCAGAAGCAAAAGAGGGAAAGAGCATACAGCTTTTCTTGGGTTTTGTTGTTGTTGTTGTTTTCTTTCACACTGTGCACACCTTAGCATATGGAACTATGAATTGTTTGGATGAGTATACCTATGAATTCTGGGTCAAGCTAAGCTTCTTTTACTTGCCTTCTGACTGATCAACAAATCTGCTTGTCTGCTTTGTTTTGTCATTGTTTGTAAATCCTGTTAATTGTAAATGAAATACAAGGGGTTTTTTGTTTGCCACAGTTTTCCTTGAATTTTTAAAGTTTGTTTTTAATTGTTTTTTAAAAACAGATCTTTGAGTTGGTTTTTCATTAAGATTCCTCTGTAACTGTTAGTGTGTATTAATGTGTCAGAAAAATACCTCTACTTATTAAGTTGAGGAAGAGCTTTATATTAATGGCCAGAATCTTCAAAAAAAGAAGACACGGCCCTTAGATCCTTGAATAGATGATTTAAGCGGAAGCAGAGCTGCCTCCCAAACTACTTTTTCAGGTGTAGGTGACAACAGTGGTATTCAATGTGCTGATTCATTCAATGTGTGTTTTCTCTAAATCATCACCCATAGGCTTTTTGTGATAAATTCCAGATAAAGATGTGTGTTTGACTCAATATTTTCTGTTTATGTCTTACAACATTTAATGCAATTACTGAAACAAAATTCTGCACAAACTGTACAATCCCAAAACTTTCCCAGGATTTCAGTGGAATCAGATAATAACTCTTTATGTTTGGTCCAAAGAGCAGCTAAATTCTGAAATCCATATTCCAGCCAGTGACTGAAAAGAGGCTACATGTGCAGTGAACATTTTGAAAACTAAATCCATCTTTCTCAACAGCCAGTTGTAATTTATACAAGGAAAAACTCAGAGGAAATTAGTGCTGGTACTGAGCACTCTTATTAAAATAACGTATTTCACATCTTTGGAGAATTGAAAAATCACAATTCAAAGCAGCAGCAGCCCACAAACAGGTATAAATTCTGAGTATTACTTAACAGCAGGAAGTAATCCTTTTCTAAAATAAAAGGAAGGGAAGGTTGAAAGAGAAATGAAAATCTCTTTTTTCTATCGCCCCTGTTTTGATTTTGCTCATAAGATTGCATTATGATGAAGCAATATAGTTGCTTTGATGAAAAAAGGAAGGCAGAACTCTTGAAACGGAAAGAAATTTGCCTTCAAAATTTTTATAAGAATGATCTGTAATACTATGGCATTCTTAGTATTTGTTTGTTTTTAAAATAGTGGTCAGGAGCAAACAAACAAAAACATAAGGGACAAACCTTTTAGACATTTGAGGAAACACCTCAACTGCTCAGACTAGGTCCAGTAATCCTATGTTTATATATCAGATTATGAAACTCAGCTGATCCAGATTGGGGAGTTTGAGGGAAAAATGGAGTTCAGAGACTAAGGAAAAAGGGATTCAAAGTTTGCAGTTTTAGATTAGCAACCTTATTTTGCATCAAAATGTCAATAGTCTGAAACGAGCTTATTACTACTCATTTTAAAATGCTGTTTTAAAGGTGATGCACAAAATTATAAAGTGTACCGACTGAATAACAAACAGAAATAAATAACTTTTCCTTGCTTTTCATTAATTCTTATCAGTCCTCCCTATTAAAAACATGTAGCGATTAAAGATTTAAAATAAAATAAGACTTAAGGATAACCTTAAAAGAAAGGACCCAAGAGAGCTTAAACAGAATTAAATGATTCAACCAATAATATGTGGGATGAATTGCTTTTTAAATCAGAAAAGTGTCTTTTTTTAAAAAAAAGGCTTAAAAGTATTTATCAGAAGACAGAGAAAAATGATTCATTGGTTGGGTAGAGCACAATAATAGCTCCTTTTTCAACTTTTCTATAGCCTGGTTTTGAAGAGGAAAATACTACCAAGTCACATGCTGTGTTTCTAAAATCGCCTTTTCACTCTTCTAATTCTGAACAATGTTTGGGGCTAATTTAATTCTCTTCAAAATTGAATGCTGAGTGAAATGGTTATTCCCCCCGCCACCACCACCACCCTTTTAATCCTGCATGCAGCAAGAAAGAAAGAAATGAAAGCGGGAAAGTATTCCTTTGATACCCTTAATCTTTTCTCTCCTGTAGCTTGGACCTATTCAGTGCAAAATCACACTTGCTGGTTACGTGGCCTGAGTGCCAGTCCCTGAGATGTTAAAGAAATATGTGTTTGTTGCAGCTGAGCATAGGTAGGCTTGTGATGGTCCTGTCAATTGTAAAGCTGCTGTAAGGGTTTTCTAGGAACCTTACTATAATGGGTCTTGATCAGTATCATTGCTTCCACCCCCACCCCCGCTGTCCTATTCTGCTCTGCTCTGCACCTTTATGATTCTGTTAAAACCTGCTTAAAACTGCATTCTCTTTTTCAAGCAAATCTAATGCATTAGAACTTCCATCACTGGTGGAACAATATTTGCTGTAGGAGGGAAAGAAGACCAGCTAGATTGTTTTAAAAATGTGCATGGAATTGTATTCTGATCCCGACCACCTTTTCTTTCAAGGCAAATAGATTTAAAACATCAATGAGAAATTCCTTCACACTTGAATGACAATCCAATATTTGAAGTGTTGAAAAAAATAAAATAATTCAGGAGGAGGAGGTTATTGACAGAAATGAGCATCCAGATTTTGGGTTGATTAGTTTGATCTTGTTCCACTTTGGCAACTTCCCTCACTGCAGTCCTGCTGATCACAATGAGCTAAGCAGTCATATTACTTGGATCTGAAGTTGTCAGATAACTTGAAAAGCAAAATAATAGAAGGCAATGGCAAATTACTTCTACACTTGAAGGTAACCATGCAATTGCGAAGAGTCAAGGTAAAGGGATTCCCCTCCCAACCAATGTCTTACTCTTGAGAATATGGGAGGCCAATTTGATTGATATCAGGGACATGTCTTTTTGAAATCTAATACTTTGGATATTGGGGGAGGGGAAAATAGTGGCTCTTTTTAAAAACATATGTGCAAATTTAGCATATCATGTACAATCTTCCTCAGTTTCTCAGTGATAGGAAATGGTTTTATGAGTTTAGCTCTGTCATCAAAAGGAATTTAAGTTCCATCAAAACAGAAGTAGGTGGACGCAAACCACCAGTTCTGATGTAAACTGTTGTAGGGACTAAAAAAGGAGCTGTTGGGATCTCTGATTATCTTTAAGGGGTATAGTCATGGAAAGCTATGACCCAATTAGCTGAATGCTGCAGTGCACTAAGCCAAAGTGAGATCGGTAGTTCTTCTATCTCCTTCAGTAACAAATGTCTCACAGCATAATGTCTTCAAATATAAGTTTATTCATTGTTTCATCTTCTGTTAGCAAATAAAGTTGTGGCCTTTATCTGCAGTTAAGACTTCATTCAGTCAGTGATATGAAGTCACACAGGAAGGATAGGTTCCAAATACTTCTCCACTGAAAGACACTAAAACCAATGAGAACGTTCAGACCAGAATGGCTCAAGTTGGAGGATTAGATGTAATTACAAGTAATTGTAATGAAAATATTTCAAACTGTTCTGGTTATTCAGGTATTCTTTCAAATGTTATCTCATAGGTACCCCTAATAGCAATAGCACTTAAAACTTATACACCGCTTCATAGTGCTTTACAGCCCTCTTTTAAGTGGTTTACAGAATCAGCATATTGCCCCCAACAATCTAGGTCCTCATTTTACTAACCTCAGAAGGATGGAAGGCTGAGTCTACCTTGAGCCGGTCAGGATCAGCAGAATCTGACTGGCAGTTGGCAGAATTAGCCTGTAATATTGCACTCTATGAGCTTCTTGGGCATTCTGCATGTCCACCATAAAAAATACACTGCTTCTTAGAAATCTGTTTTAGATGATAAAAATAACTGTTTTATTTTCCTTAGATTTTTTCTCTCGCTGCTGACTATTTGGCTTCCATTTCCAAAGGTCAGTAATCCTGTTGTTATATTTGGCAAGTCAAGGGCTATGGTTGAATCCTCCCTTCTCTCTTAAGCTTTTATCTCAGTGTTACAGAAATGACTGCTTAATAGTGACAAGCGACTGTGTACTTACCCTCTTCTCTGCATTTAACAGAGAAGTGCATTAGCCTGTGATTTTTCTCTCTATTCAATGAGTTCTATGCTTTGTTCTACTGAGTAGATTAGCTGTAGCAGTGTCTAATCATTAAGTGCTATTGCAGCCTTCTACCAAGACTGTAGCTTTATGTATACAGAAGAATAATAGCCTCGCAAAGCTATGAATGAAACATTATGAGCACTTCACCTTTGTGAGACTCATTGAAATTAATGGAAATGGAAGAATATTGGCTGTTGGGAGATGGGTTCACAGGATTTGTTGCTTGTATGTGGAACATTTCACTGTATTTCAGAAGTGTTAATAAAAAGAGAAGTAAGCCAGCTAGCTGTGATTAGCAAGCTGGCATCCGTTGATGTTTATGTGTGTACTTTTTATCTAAAAACAAAGCACATGTGAATCTTCAGTGTTTAGCTCTGTTTCTATTTGTAAAAAGCAAATGATATAGCAGGAAAATCCTAGATCACGCCTGATTTATATAATTGAGTTTTAAAGTTGGGTTTTCAAGAAATGCCCCAGCCCACTGGCAGAAATACCGCAATATTTTGTGTGCAAGAGTTTCCAGTTATGTCCTTGGCTTCTCCAGCTATGCATGAAAAGAGAGCCACCTGAAAGCATGGAGGTGGACCATCAACATCACTTATCTACACTAAAGATGGCCAATTTGTCACAAGTTGAAATTGTATTTGGCTTTGGTTCTCTAAGGATTGCTACAGCAGAATCATAATCCAAACTAAGTACGGATGACCAAGCAAAAAGAACATTTCAAAATACAAGATTAAAAAAAGACAAAAAAACCTTCCTTTATCATGTCAAATCAGTTTATTACAGCCATATGGCCAGAAACAGTAAAATATCCAATTGTAGGCTACTTACACACATACCTGTATAAAAATGCACTGAGCATGGTCTAATGATAAATAAGAACACATACAATAAAATTAATTTTAAAATAAAAATTATTAAAACATCTCTAAAAATAATATTTATCTTATTTATATTTCCAACGAATCCCCAGTGTTGCTGTGCAGAATCTAGCCACCAGCACCGTAATCACAACCTGTTCGTCCTTAAGCAACCACTGGAGATAAGTAGTGTCAGAACGCCCAGGATACTTATTGATTATTGGGAGGATATGGTTTTTTTCGAATATCTCTGTAGAAAGAGCATTGAAGGAGTATGTGTTCAATGGTCTCTACCTCTCCTGAGCCACAGGAGCAGAGTCTTTCAATCAGTGATATCTTTTTATACTTGCCGTACAAGACGACCGATGGAAGTGCAAGGCACCATGTGAGCAAAAATGCTTTATACATACATTTGATTAAATAATAAAAACATCAGCAGTTAATTGGAAGTTTGTTTAATCAACATCACTCAGAAGGATTCTGGGGCTGCACCAAACATTGTGCAGACAATTATTGTGAGTCAATGGACCAATGATTTAGTTCAATATAAGGCAGTTTTCTATGTTCCTGAGGTCTGAATCTGGGTGTAATTGTGGATCTGTTAAAAAAAAACCTGAATGTACATATTCAACATAGTTATGAACTCACACAATTTCTTTCTTATTGTTTCCTTCCTTTGCTCTACATCAAGAGTTGCTGGTACTTGAAAACTCAAAATATGTCATTGACAAATACTCTGTTGCACTGATCATGAAGTTACTGAAGACCAAGTGTTGTCAGTTGTAGAAGAACATTTCTCAAAAGTTTGCTTTATCTGGATGAGGAAAGTCAAACAGTCATCCACAAGATCCATTATCTTAGAAAAAGAAAATCCAAAAGGAATTCTAGTCATTATCAGATAAATGAGAAAGGATAGGTTTCAATTTAAAAAATGAGTGAGAGTCTGTACAAAAGGAAGAAAACAAAAGCTATCATAATAAATATGTAAGATCTGCCTATATAACATTTTGCACAGAGAGTGACTAAAAAAAACCCCACCACAGATTCTTCTGAGATTAAAATTGCCAGGAATGTGGGTAAAACCCTTTACAAAGTATGTAATTAGGTTTGAGCATCACACATACAGCCGTGTTTTGTCCACTGGGAATTATTAGCATTCTCAGACTTCTTCCTGGGAGGACTCCCGGTCGGTGCATTCTTTGTTCAATCACCTACCTAGCTACTACCCTTGTTGACCTGGACATTTTCTGTTATTAGATCCTTGTAACCTGGTGACTTTATCATCTAATCACTTGGAAGAAGAGAAAGGCTGTGAATGCTGCTGCTTTTTGCTATACAGAAATAAAGTACCCAGGGCTTTTTTTCCTCATAGAACGCTCAGAACGGAGTTTCGGCACCTTTTTTGGATAGAAACTTGTAGGGTAGGCAAGGCGGGTTGTATGACATGTGTGAGTTCCGGCACCTTTTTCTTTTTACAAAAAAAGCACTGGATGTACCAAACAACTAAACATGGGTTTATTTTCTACTGCAACCCAGGGAAGGAGGACAATTATGCGAAGCAGCTGTGAGGCACCTTTCAATTAGGAGGATGAGGAAATGGGCATTGTTGCAGCAATGAAAAGGCTAGGATGATTTAGAATGGCTTCCCTACTTTTCCCCTCCTTCCCTGCCATGTTCAAGGTGACATGCAGTAAAGGTTTATTGCCTTTAAAACATTTTTGGAAACAAAATCTGGGCTGAAGCTATAGAAGGCAAGCTACGTCCATGCCAGAAGACAAAGCTGAGGATGAGATGAAGCTGTTTAGGATGTGATAAACTGGGCGGGGAGGAGGGAAGGAATAGCAATTCTATGTGCAGTAAGGGTAGGACTTTCAATATTTCCTAACTCAAGGAGAATTTAAGCTGAGCTCAGTGGCTTATCTGATGTGCCCCTAGGCCACACAGTTCAGTATTAGTCTTAACGTCCTTTTCAAGCTCATTACAAAAACAAACTTTTATTAAATCAGCTTTCAAACATTGTATATCCTTTTTCATTTTGTTTTGATGTCATTTGTTTTAGATCATAAAAAGCAATGAAACAAAAGTCTTCTTTGAAAGATTATTAAGTTTTATGAGCACTACAAATTATATAATTATTTATTTATAGTACACATAAATGAATATATGTATATACATATATATATCGCATACATATCTCACAGTGAAGAAAATTAGAAGCAATAGATCATAACTTATAAAATCAAATGTCTTTTCTGTTTCTAAATTCTATTTTGAATGGTAACGAAATAAAGCACAGTTATTATAGGCTAGTATTTCTCAACCACAGCAACTTTAAGATGTTTGGCCTTCAATTCCGGCTGGGAGTTGAAGTCCACATAACTTAAAAGTTACTGAGGTTGAGAAACGCTACTCTAGGCATATATTCCTATTCTACTGGACTTCTTGGAGGTTAAGTGATTGCCAACTTCTCAATTCACAAAAGTAGAAAAGTTAGAGGAGGAAGCTTCCACCTTCAAAAAAAAAACAACTATTCCAAGAGGCTGGAAGAAACTATTGGCTATGCTACTGGCATCATTCTGAAGTTTGATAAGCTGCTATAACTGAGGTTTTTTATTCTCCTGGACCAAGAAGCATTTTAAGACATTTTCTCATATATGTGCTTTTGTTTTTTTCATATATGAGTAACTTGCTATCCATTTTCCTGTTAATACAAGTACTTTAGTCTTCAGTAGATTCATGCTGAGATATAGATAGGTAGGATGGATGGATGGATGGATGGATGGATAGATAGATAGATAGATAGATAGATAGATAGATAGATAGATAGATAGATAGATAGATAAATAGATAGATAGATAGAGGGCTTTTTCCCTCATAGAACGCTCAGAACGGAGTTCCGGCACCTTTTTTGGATGGAACCTTGTAGGGTAGGCAAGGCGGGTTGTATGACATGTGTGAGTTCCGGCACCTTTTTCTTTTACAAAAAAAGCACTGGATAGATAGATAGATAGATAGATAGATAGATAGATAGATAGATAGATAGATAGATAGATAGATAGATAGATAGATAGATAGATAGATAAATAGATAAATAGATAAATAGATAGATAGATAGATAGATAGATAGATAGATAGATAGATAGATAGATAGATAGATGAGATATTCAAATCATTCTTAAACATATTATTTGTATACAATAGTACATGTACATTCATGTCCCCAACCAACATATCTCCAATATCACCATAAGCATCTCTTACACCTAAATACATTAAAAATGGAAGAGACATCAAATAACTCATTGCTCATTGCTCACCGCTGATCTATTCTTTAAACATTCCATTCTCGGGCATGATTTACTTCCCTCATATACCACTCTTACCACATTTGATAACCAAACCTCAAGTCTATCTTCATATAAAATATTCCGCAACTCATATCTTTATCTTGTGCTTTCTCTAAATCCACAAACTTGCCATAATTTTTCAACAGCCTGCAAAGCATTAAAAATATCTGCCTCCAAACTCCCTCCTGCCATAAAGCTGCATACTCACAGTTGCTCTCCAGGTCCAGTTTTAAGAAATCTTTGCATCAGCAGGAGGTAGCACCCTCAGTCAGTGTGCTGGTCTGGGGGCAGTGGTGGGATTCAGCTGGTTCGCACCATTTCGGCAAAACCAGTAGCCAATTTTTTGTTGCCCAGGCCCAGAACGGATTTCCGGAAGCGGCATCCACACAAAGAACCGGTTGTTCACATATTTAAATCCCACCACTGCCTGGGGGGCACCACGTAGCCCAGAGCCACTATCATGGCTGCCTTTCCGTTTATACAGGAGAATGGTAAGAGCATTCTTCCAAATGTCAGACACAGATGAGGTCTTCACACAGACATGAACCAAGTGGCAAAGCCACTCCATAAATCATATTTCTCCAGTGTTAATACTTTTCAACATTCTTACAGCATTAGGCATTAGTATTGAAAGCGTCGGTTTCGGTGTTAATCTAACATAGCACTATCATTCCCAAACAATTTTCCAGCACTCCAATTTCTTCTCAAGTAATTTCATCACTTTATTTTTCATGCCATTCATTAGCCCTTTTTACCCCTGCCCGAATTTATTATTTCCAACAAAGTCACTTTGCATTTTCTCTGCCTTTTTAGTCTGAACTGCTCTTCACACTTGACTATATTTTTGGAATCTTATCTTTTTCTCTTTATACATGGATCTTTCATTCTCATTTTTTGCAGTGATCATTCCCTTATGTATTTTTTTTTCATACTGTGCTATCATTTAATCAATTTTTTGCCACACTTCACTTTAAACTACACATTTTATCTTCTGTTCAATGGTGTCTGATTCAGCAGTTTTCTTGAAAAGATTTTTCAGAAGCGTTTTGCCCTTTCCTCCTTCCTAGGATTGAGAATGGCTGGGCCAAGCTCATCTAGCTGGCTTTGTGCTTAAGGGAGCACTAGACCTCATGGTCTCCCCATTTCTGGCCTGGTGTCTTAACCACTCCAACAAACTGACTTCAAATTACACATATCTAAACGTAATTGTGGTCATTGTGACACATATCTCTTCATTCTGTTTCAAGCAGTTCTTTTCTTATACAGATAGTCCTCAACTTATAACATTTATTTAGTGACCATTCGAAGTTACAATCGCACTGGAAAAAGTGACTTACATTTACACTTTTTCATACTTACGACCATTGTAACATTCCCACAGGCAGGGGATCAAAATTTGGGCGCTTGGCAACTGGTACATATTTACAGTGGTTTCAGCAGCGCAGGGCCATGTGATTGCCATTCATGACCTTCCCAGCTAGCTTCTGACATGCAAAGTCAGTGAAGAAAGCCAGATTGGCTTATGACCATGCAATTCACTGTACAACTGCAGCAATTTACTAAACAAGGGAGAAAAGGTCATAAAATTGGGCAAGACTCACTTAACAACCACCTGGCTTAGCAACAGAAATTCTGGTCCCAGGTGTGGTCATAAATTGAAGGCTCCCTCTAGCCAACATTTTTATCCAATGCTCCATTCATTCTGTAGGAATATTCACCTAATTTTAATAAGAGTTTCATAAAGGATTAATAACACTTCTGTTTACTTTCTTTTTCTCCCATGTATGTTTTCCCTAAATCTACATGTCACTGCGTCAGATGCTGATTTGTCCCTCTTTCAGAACCTCTCACTTTATTTATTTATGCTGTATTTATTTATTTATTTATTCCATTTCTATAGCCGCCTATCTCGGCCAAGTGATTCTGTGCAGCTTACCATTCCAATCCCCCATGCTTTCTTTATTACTTTCCTTGGCCCTTCATCATAAACAATCAAATCAATCATGCTTCTGGGTTCATTCCTTTTCCATGTATATTTATGAAAAGACTTATACTTAAACTATATACTTTATTAAAAACAAGCAGACTTGTTTCTAAGCCAATACTTGCCAAACAATCCTATTGTGATTCATTCTTCGCCTCCAAATGGCCCAGTCACTTTTTCTGTACTCCATTAACTCACTTCCACTCATCCCTTCACACATTATATTCAAAAAGCACCACTTTTTCCACAGTGCATGCCAATATTGTTCTGTTATCTCATCGCCTGGAGTGCATAGCCAACTTAGTTCTGTTTTCATATGCACCCAGTCTTGACTCATACTTTATGACATACCTATAAATACTTTCACTCATAATTAAATCTATACCTTCACTTCCCTGCACATATTCATCAACTCCATTTCACAAGACCTTCACCATTTTCAGGTCTTTTATAGCCTTCCCCTTTCTCTTATTTTTACAAACAATAAACCCTTCTTTCCTCCCTTCCATTAACCCATATTTTTCACCTTATACTCCTCTTACCTTTTGTAGTCATAGTCATGGTTACCAGTTGAGACTTTATATATTGAGCTGTGCCAACCACCAACTAAAAGATTAATCCAATTTATGCAATTTATCAGTGTAATGATTAAGATACTGAGGGGAACTACATCTGAGTGGTGAAGACTGTGGAAGAGAAAAGAATTTTAGAGAATAGTTCTAAGCCTGTGAAGACAACAGCAATATCTAATTTTTAATTTCATTTTCAGTTAATATTTTCCTAATAAGGTAATTGGCTTTTCAATGCAATTATATAACCAGGCAATATGAGCAACAAATAGGTCCATTTTTTAACATCTTCTGGAAAAAGAAGTATTTCATTTCTGGGAAGGGAAGAATAAATGGGAAAAGGACAGGATAAATGATTTGAAAATGGCCTTCACATTTCTAAGAAAGGCATATTAAAAAAAAAATAACCCAGCAGTACGAATATCAAAGAGGCCAAATTATTAGACCTCTTAGTGGAGTAAAACTCCAAACCTTCCATAATCCTTAAAAGGCCTGAGAAGGTCATCTCCCTTGATACATTCTTTGTTCCTTAGGCTGCAAGGGTACATGGATAAGATCCCTCCCACAGAAGAGGTAAAGTTTTATGGAGGACAAGGATCCCAAAGAAACTAAGATCTTAAACTATTTAGAAGGATGAAGGTGAAAGGCAGATCCTATCCTGGTTGGTTTATTTCATAAAGAATCCAAACACTTGCTCTAATCTCCTGTTTCCTGTGAGAATTATAATATCTCTCAAGTTTCTGGACAGGTTTCAACATCAGGAAAATAACATACTGCATTTACTGTAAACCAGCCTGGAGACAGCTGTGGTGGGAATGGCTCATGTTTAAACTCTACGTCTGGCAAAAGCAAAAAAAAAAATGGAGATGGCAAATAAAATTTAGAAGACCGCTGAATTATAACTTTTCTAAAGCAATAGACCTGCAGTATTAAGGAATTCAATTCATGTTGTGTATAATATTGGATTCCCTCATTATAGGCTGTTTGGGTGTTTTTTTTTTCCACCTTTCAGCTGCAAAAGATTAATCTAAGATGAAACATACTAATCTTTAAAATTAGCTATACAGCTATGCTTCTCAACAAATGTTAGTTGAAGTGTTCGTGATTAAGATCTCTTTACTGCAAACAGTATTTATTGCAGTACAGCTGTAAGGAACATACAATTTGATGATTGAAATGTAGGAATGCTCTATTAAGTACACAATCATTTCTGGCAGAGCTTTAATGTGCTTTCTAATGAAATGTTGATACCCAGAGATGGGGGACATGGATTTTCATTCAAAATATTATTAGACAGAATTCAATTCAGAATCATTGTGATAATGTAAATTGATGTCCTATCTAGCACAACCATCAATAGGTAGCATAAGAAATTGTAATTACAAAACAAACCAATAGAGCCAATGTAGAACTGTGATTAAAGTCCTGAATCAGGGCCAGGAAGCCCTAGATTCAAGTTTACCCTCAGATAATGTTGGGCCAGTCACACCGGCTGCACCCTTTCCTGGATCAGGATTTCCTATGGTTGGTCACTCAAGCCATAGTTATCTATCGTCTGGATTACTGCAATGCCTTTTACATGGGGCTGCCCTTGAAATGCATTTGGAAACTTCAACTAGTACAAAGTGAAGCAGCATGGGCAGTATTTGGATCCCCTAGAATGGCCCGTATTACACCACTGCTTCATGAGCTACACTGGCTGCTAGTTTGCTACCAGGTGGAGGTCAAGCCATCCATGGCATTGTTCTAGGTTATTTGATGAACTCCATGGCATTGCTCTAGGTTATTTGATGGACTCCCTTGTCCTTTTAGGAAAAGTCTACCTTAGTCATGCTGGCAGAAGAGGCCTACTGTGGATACTATGGCTGATGGGATCCAGAAGAGCCTTCTATACTGTATTGCTGACCTTCTGGAACTGAGTCCCCCACTTTTCCGGCTTTGCGGACCAGCAAGGGGGAGAGAGGATGGTTCTATGTGAGTGGTGGGCAAGCACACACCTCCACAGTTCCATTTGCACAAGCAATGGGCATGCACATCTGCTGCTCATGCAAATGGAGCACACGTGCATGAGTTCACGCACTACTCAAGCAAGTGGGAATGTGCACGTGTGCACTCGCCAACTACTTCCACGGCTCGGTTCCAAATGGCTCAAGGCCTAGTAGTGGGCCATGGCCCAGGGGTTGGGGACCCCTGCTCTGGAACATTCTGCCCCCTGGAGTGAGGTTTGATCCTACCCTCATAGCCTTCCTCAAGAAGACCCCTTCCTCAAGAAGAAAGACCCCTGAAGACCTGGGTCTGCCAGTTGACTTGGGATCCCAATAGGGAAGTACCATGCTGGAAGCGGCTCAATAGTCCTTTCGTCTGTGCTTCCTACTCCCCTTCTGCCTATCTTTTAATTGGTATTATTGTAGTTTTATTGTTTCTTTTTTCTTTTTTTATTGCTTTGCTATTGTTTCTTTACATTTTTTATCATCTTTTCCATTTTACAGAGAAGCCCCAGTGTGAGGTGAGCAGCAAGTAAATTTAACAAACGAACAATACAGAGTTGCTTACCAAAATCAGTTTTAACCCTCCATGATTTAATTTCCTCCATTTCTCAATAAAGATTTCCTCTCAAGATAGCAATGCATATTTCTCCTCTAAAGCCTGTTCAGGAACCAAATTAATTCCAGTTACACCCTAATATATATGATGAAACATCTTGTTCTCATTGATTGGTGTATACATACAGTATTTTCAGACCAATGACTGCGGTCAATGTCTAATTAACAAATGGCTGGTCTCTCCCACTGTTGTAATTGGGTTGTGACCATATTTCCCACATGCCAGAGCCACATGGCTGGTCATATCTTGCAATTCAATAGGTGAGCAAATACAGCATTTACAGGATTTTGTCCAGAGAATTCAATGGAAGGAACAGAACAGAATGATCAGACAAGTTGTATGTTCTGATGGATTGTGTGCTGAAGTATGAAGAATGAAAAGGTCATTTTATAAATAGCTGCTGGTTGTAAGGAATGTATTCTGTTGATTGGCCATTGTCAATGAGAAAACAGATTTTATGAGGAATCTAAGATGGCCAGGTTCTAGAAAGCAAGCCCATTAAGGGAACAGGAATAACTTAAGAGAACATTGCCAGGATAGTTGGATTCAGAATTAATTCAGGATGTTCGGAATGAGCTTGGCAGATTGCAAAAATTGCTAAGAGTAAAAAAAAGTTATTTTTTTTTAAAAATAAAATTAATACAGCCAATTAATGAAGGAAGAGTAATCAATTCCTGTTTTGATTTGAATGCAGAAACATTTGCTTCGACAGGATATTGTGGTAGATTGAAACTTGTGATTGATAGACACATGGTCAAGGAATATCTCAGGCTGCACTCTTTTCTGAGAAATTCTGGGGAGAGGAAAGGAAATTTATCTTTAAAAAGGGGGAAATGAAAGATTCAGCAAATGACACTGAACATTATAGAGTAAATTATAACATTATCAGATTACAAGCATCCAGCAAACAGCAAGCCTTACTAAAAAGAATATGGAAAGATATCAGACTTAAAGTAAGGAGGTTGGGGTTATTGTATATTGATGAAAACGAAAGGAATAAATATTTTTAAAACACTTTAAAGATTCTAAAAGAGTGAAAATTGAATAAATAATGACAGACATGATAGCCCATTTTGTGAACCATCATTTATATTGAACAGCTTTTGTTTTTGTAACTAAATAACAAGGGGACAAATCTGTTTTTCATCATACTGAACTGGGTGAGCAACTTAGTTTAAATCTCTCTCTCTCTCTCTCTCTCTCTCTCTCTCTCTCTCTCTCTCTCTCTCTCTCTCTCTCTCTCTCTCTCTCTCTCTCTCTCTCTCTCTCTCTCTCTCTCTCTCTCTCTCTTTAACTTCCTTAATATAATCTATAGATATAATAGGGATATAATCTATAGATACAATATACCTTGACTTCATCAAATCTTGTGTGCCCTAACCCAGAAAAGTTTGATTAAGAAGCTATTTAAGTGGGGACTGGGTTGCATGAAAAATAAGTGGATACATAAATGACTCAAAAATTCCTCTTAGAATGTTCATCAATCAGACTGAAACAAGGTACGGTATTCAGCTGGGTGCAAAGGTTTACTATTGGCCCTTGACTCTTCAATATCTTGCTTAATATTGGGATGAACAGGTGGAGGAAATGGTTATCAAATTTGTAGATGATTCAAACTGAGTGGAATAAAGAATGCAGAAAGAAAATTGAAACCAATCTTCATAGATTAGGGGAGAGGGAAATAGCCTAGAAGGAACAGAATGAAATTTAACAGACAGTAAATGCAAACATTTTCATTCACATATTCATTAACAGATACCTGACTTATTGATATATTACAGTTAATTGTGTATTGTGCCTTTAAGGGGCTTGGAAGGGTGTGGCAAAGAGCTCTTTATGAGAAGGAAACAGGTGATAAAGCTGTTGTAATTGTCCTGAGGATAAAACTTATTGATGATAAAGATAGGAGGAACTTGGACTTCACCATGGGGATGCTGCAATGGTCATAGGTGTGAAAAATGGCCGTAAATCACTTTTTAAAATATCTTTGTAACTTCAAATATTCACTAAACAAATGGATGCAAGTCAAGGACTACTTTATAAAGGGATCAGGCACTTTGCTAAAAAGGTGTGGTAGTAATCAATATAATCAGTAGGTACATGTAACTTAATATCATGATGGTATGTATAGTCCATCTTCCCTTAAAGAGATGTTTTACATGACTTCTATCCCCCCCCTGCCATTTCTACCCCTACCCCCCAAGGTGTTTTCTGGAATTGGAAGGCTGGGCCCAACACTATTTACATTCTGGGCTGGAAGCAAGATAAGACCACCACGATGTGATCATGAGAAGCTGAGGTTATCAGGGTTATCAAGTACCAATGTGAGTTCCAGGTGAGGAGTGAATCTTTAAGATAGCACAGCCTTGTTTCAGCTGCAGGAGATTAAAAGGACTATCTTGGTGGAATTTCAGTTTTTCATATTTGCCTTTCAGATCAGTTTAAGCTTGTCATATATAAACACCCCAAATGGATCGTTTCCATGCATAACAATTGGCGTTCTGCACAATCCCAGCTAAACGCCATAAACAACTGCGCTAGGCTATGCCAGTATTTTATTCTCTAAAGTGATTGATTTGTGAGCCTACAAAACAAAAACAAAAATCAAAGTACTGGAATGGAATACCACACCGTACTGCTGCTGCCCTTTCGGTCCCATTTATTTTCATAAAAGTGAGAATGTTTTCCAAGCAATCAGTTTGGTGCTTTTGCTGAGCATTAAATTCATGTTCAAAATGTGAAGTAACAATATTAAATCAGTAGTCACCTGGTAGAGATTTCCAAACCACTGAAGAGCTATAGATGAATTTCATTATGGGGGGAAATTAGATTTCTCTAGAACTTAAATGAATTCAAGCCACTCTAGGATCCAAAACAAACAGCTTTAGCAGCTTATTACATTAACTTAGGAGGCTGAATGTGAATTGCTAGTATAAAGAAGGACCTGGGTCCAACAGCACTATGGACATTTGCTTCAGAAATTATATAATGAAAAGATACTAGTATTTTTTTAAAAATGGTACCTAAATCACAAGGATGTGTGTTTTATTCCTTAATAATCTCTTTTTCTATATTACATACATATTCAGTGAAATTTCAGTGGGTTTTGAGCATGGCAATCCTTTCAACAGTATCAAGGATTTCACATATTTAAAGCTGACCAGCTTTTTTACAAAGTTGAAGTATTCATTGATTACCTTCCTTTTTTCTAAGAAACACGGACTGATGCAAAAGAAGTCTCTTTTGCTGCATCCTTAGATTTGTAAATTTTTCGGGGATGTGACATTAAATGTACATTTAGAAAGACACTCATTGGTGAGTGTCAGGTTTACCAGGTAGAAAGATAGGAAACAGAACTAGATAAACTAATTCTACTTTATTGTCAAGCTACATTAACAGAATCTTGCAACAAAAAGTATACTTCTCTTGCTGTCTCTTTTACAGCCCAGGAAACTAGGAAGGTCTCTTTAGAGCACGGGTGTC